>NC_056735.1:1104136398-1104503898 GCF_019279795.1 Protopterus annectens | reverse complement strand
ACTTTTGTGGAGTGGGAGCACTGTAGCTGTACACCATTCTTTGGGTACATATCCTGTAGTAAGGCTAAGTTTGAACAGTGACTTAATGTGAGGGTTCAGTTCTTCTTGGAGCTCGTGTAAGACACAGCCTGGGACACCGTCTGGTCCCATAGATGCTGTGTTTTTTGCTTTGGAGAGGGCAGCTTTCACCTGTGCATCTGTGATGTCAGGGAGGTTACATTTAGTTAGGATAGGCATTTGCTCCTTAGGGGGGGGAGGGGGGAGAAGTTTGCACTGAATCTGTCTGCCAGGATGTTGGCAATGTCTGTAGGTTCGTTATATTTTGTACCGTTATGCAACAATTCAGAGCATATCTGGGAGTTTCTGCCCATGTTCCTGACATAACTAAAGAAGGCCTTGTGATTATCTTTAGTGTCTAGGGCAATTTTTCTTTTGAAACTGGCCTTTGATGATTTTATGAGAGAACAAAGTTTCTTGCTAATACTGATCAGAGATTCCTTCCCTTTTTGGGATTTTGCTCTGTCATGTAGTAGCTTCCTCCTTTTGTTGTATAGCTTATTTATGGCTGGGGTCCACCAGACTGGTCTCCTGTTTTTGGAGGAGTGAGTCTTGGTTTTATTTGGGATAGCACGATCCATGCATTCCTGCAGGTGCTCATAGAATGCATTTGTAAAGGATTCTGTGCATTGGGCTGTATTATGCTCTGGCCCAGGGGCTTTGAAGGATTCCATCTCAGTCTTGAGAAGTGCAAAGTTGGCTTTTGAGAAATTCTTTACAGTGATTTCCTTGGCTGGGGGTGGGGATGGGATATGGATGTCCAGGGAAATTTGTTTATGGTCTGATCTTACCAATGAGGGGTTTACCTCTGGTGTGGAACATAGAGTCCCCATGTTGGTGATGACCAGGTCCAATATGTTGTTCCACTCCCTCTTGTGGGAGTGGTGACCATTTATTCCATTGCGTTAGAGTTTATAAATTCAAGGAACCGTTGGGCGAGGGTGTTTGGGCTTGAGTAGTTTTCCCAGTCAATGTTTGGGTAGTTGAAGTCACCCAATAACATAGTGTTTGGAGAGACCTTCATATTCTCCAGTGTTCTCAGGAATGCCAAGTGGGGTTCCTGTAGTAGGGAAGGGTGTTCTGTAGCAGGCTACAAACTGAAAGGCAGTTTTGCCTGCTGTTAGTTGCACATGGATGGTTTCCGATGCTTCATGAAGTGCCACCAACCTGGACGTGTAGGTATCTTTGATGAATATAGATACTCCCCCTCCTTTTGTGCTTCGGTCCGAGTTTTGGGGCCGAAACGCATGGTATGAGTTATAACCTAGCCGTGCTGGGGTGCTCTCGGGAGCCTTGAACCAGGTTTCTTTTACTGCACAGACATTGTTTTTCTCCATGCTGAGGAGAGCCTCAAGTGCGTGCATCTTGTGGTTTAGACTTCTGGCATTGAGTAGAATTACCTTTAGTTTTTTTATCCTTGGGTTGTCTATGGAGGCGGGTTTGTCCTTTGAGCCTTCCCTAAAAAAGGCACTATGGCAGTGCAAGCCTCAGCATCATTAGTTTCTCACCGAGGCAACACAAATGTAGAGCAAACGAAGAAGCAAAACGAAAAAAGCGCTCTTTTTCTTGCCTGTCTCTTTCTTTCTCTCCCACACACACCGTAACTATGAATATACTATAATATACTATATTAAATAAAAATATACTTACCGATACACAAAAATGCTAACACTTATACACAAATCAGTCATTCGGCAGCAGACTCCACTAGAAACGGCACCAGTCATACACACTCATTCCATACATTCACACACACAATCCAATTTCAGCAGTCTGTGTTTAGAACTAAAAAAAAAACACTCGCACATGCACATTTAGCATTCACAAACACACTCACACTCCGAACTTTAATCTGAAGCAGCGTTACCCGAATGAAGCATGTGGCGAGAACACAACATAAAACATTACTACTTTCTTTATGCACTTAAATTAATGAAAAAAAGGAGGATTATTAATTCATTAAAATTAGCCTGAACAAAAAATAAAAAAACTCACCTTAGCAACAAGTAATACAGTAGAATGCTTTGGTCCCTCAGTAGAATGCACTCGGCAGGATACACTTCGAAAGTAAGGGAGTTCCACACAGCGAATACGGGGATTTATTAGGATAATGGAGTGGGCTGGATGAGAAAGCTCTGACATCACCTTCTGGGCGGTTTAAAGCCTACTTCTAAAGACCATGCTAATATGGGAGTGGTGACGTCAGTTTGTGGGCGGAAACTCCCCGTAACTACTACAAAAGTGTAGTAGTCCTGACGTCAGGATTTAATAGACAGTCGGTTTTCAAAGGCGGGACAATTTGCTTTTAAAACGGAAGCTAAAACAGTACGGAAACGGAGGATGGCTAGGAGGAAAGCAGTAGAGATAATAAATTTTAAATACATGCAGTACAATTTTATTTTGCAGGATGAAGTAACAGGAATGAAAAGTGACGGCAGGCTGTGCACTACGATTAAATATTCCGTTCTCCTTTAAAGCTGTATACGTAACTTTATTATAATTTTCTACAGATATCAATCTCCACTGAAAATTTACAGTTCCTTTAAGTTTCTTATCTTAACTAAAACGTTAACTAAACATATAAAAATAGTTGTATAATTCTCAGTTTGTGGTAAGTAGGGTTGCCACCTTTTCAAATGCCCAAAGTGGGACATTTTTTGTAGAAATTGGAGATTTTTCAAGACAAAACATACCCACTGCTAGTGCAAGGGACAGAGCTTCACTTTTTTTGCCAAAAGAAAAGCTTATTTTTGTAGCATTTGCATTGCTTGTGCTTTTTCATATATTTATGTGTTTCCGATATAAAATAACTGTTTTGTGCAACTATTAAAGAAAACTGAAGAAATATATTTTGTCTTAAAATCTCAGGACTTTTGCCATTTTTTAGTTTTTTTTCCGCAGGGCACAACTGCCCAAAATGGGACAGTCCCTCGTAAAGAGGGACAAGTGGTAACCCTAGTGGTAAGAGAAGCCTGAGTGTATTGGTTTGCATGTTAATTATTGTATAATTGTTATAGGCATTCTTGGCT
This sequence comes from Protopterus annectens, assembly GCF_019279795.1. Classification (NCBI taxonomy): domain Eukaryota; kingdom Metazoa; phylum Chordata; order Ceratodontiformes; family Protopteridae; genus Protopterus; species Protopterus annectens. The sequence goes on along the minus strand of NC_056735.1, from coordinate 1,104,500,812 downwards.
TTGTGTTGTGTTTCTTATCTTGGACACTGGATTAAACAGTGGGTGCCATCAGAGGTGAAAATGGTCCTATCCAATTGGATGAGGTGCTAAGTGCATCAGTTTCTTGCTTGGTACCGACTTTCATTTCATTTAATGAGAGGTTTAAATGCTGAGCTGTTTTAAATGTCATATGCATTTCAATGTATGTAGTTATCTGAATGTGTTAACCAGTGTAATTGTTAAGAGAAAAAGTTTTAAAACATACTGTTATTTGTCTCTCTCTCCCATCTAGCAAAATGAATATGCTATTTGCTGAAGTGTTGGTAAGAAAAGGTCATTGAACCATGTTTATTAAAGATGGGCTTTATCTATGATAGATGTAGTTTGCTTATGAACTTGAATAACATCTGTTTTCTATACTTATGAATAAGAGTTAATTTACTGAGGCAGGCTGTGGAAAATTCCAGCTACCATTGTTGAACTAAGTATTCTGTACTAACTGTGGTTTTGAGGTAAACGTTCTACACTAACTGTGGTTTTGAGGTAAACATTCTACACTAGCTGTGGTTTTGAGGTAAACATTCTACACTAGCTGTGGTTTTGAGGTAAAGCATTATTTTCTGAGGTAATTTGTGATCCTAGATCTTTTTCATAGCCAACTGTCAACTGTTAGAAATGTAACAAAAGCTATTTTGGCTAGTGACAGGAAAGTATAAAAGTTGATGTCAGTAAACAAGCTGATCAGATTGAGATCATCTTGGTCAACTTGCTGCTGTAATCTGGTTAGCTGCAAATAAAGAAGTTTTTCATCACCTGAGGCAGATGTGACTCGTCTGAATTTTTTTCTTCTGACATTTTGGTCCTTCGGACCGGAAACCTCTATGAAGATACGGATCAGACCGACAGAGAGACCGAAAAACCTGCGCAGGTGAGGGTTTCTTATCTTAAGATTCCCTCGACGGAAAGCCCTCCGACTGATTTGTCGTTGGAAAGAGGCCGGCCGCTCTCTGATCCCTATCTGAGGGACGGTTTCCGAACCAAAAGGGGAAACGGAGTCTCATCTGGTTCAGGTAGGATGAAAAACAATTTTCTTTCAATTTAATTTAACCTTGCCGACAGGGGTTTTATTTTTAGTTAAGGGTGGGTAGGAATAATTGTTAAGATTATTTTGTTAGGATTACCTGTTATTTTGTTAGGATCTCCGTTAAGATAGCCCCATTTTGTAATAAGCCCTGTAAAAATAATTTTGATGCAGTCCTAAAATAAGAAATCTAGGAAAACATGGGTTCAAGTTGCTGCAAGTGTGAGAGTGATGCCTGTTTAAATGTTGATGCTAAGTATATGAAAAGTTTAAACAAAAATAATGTTAAATTTTTGAAGAAGTGGAAGTTGAAATATAATTTTGATGGTACACTGAATAAGAATGCCTGTGCAAAATTGGTTAGAGATTTGAAAAGAGATGCAGGAACTAGAACTAAAAAGCAGAGACAATTGGGATTTCCCCAAGCACAAAAATGGTTAGAAGAAGCAAATAAACGAGCTATAAAAGAAAAAGTGTCAGGAAAAAGAGAAAATAAATCAAAAGGGATCACTGGTGCCAAGTGGAAAAGTAGCTTTATTTTTAGATAAGGAAGATGAGCACACAGTTTGTGCAGTACAAAGGCAGGCAACTGCCCCACCGTATGGTGAGATTGCTGCTGCCATACCGGGGGAACCTCCTCAATATCAGTCTGAAGATGTGGAATCTGTACAGCAGGGTGGGTTATAAGCTGCTCAAGGAAATGTTGTGACCCCTCCAATTTACTCGCAAATTCCCGTAGTACCTAAAGTTGCTTTGCAACAGGTAGACCAACCTATGCAGTTAAGGTCAGGACCAGCAGGGCAAGGACGTTGGGCAATTAAACTTCCTGACCATTCAGAAGCTCTTCCATTAATACAAGTTGCAAACCCACAAGCAGGAAATGTTGGACAAGAACCAACTATTTTAGTTTATCGTCCCTGGGCTAGAGAGGATATAAAACGAGCTACGGATGGTATTCCTCATCCCAAGGTTAATTTTCAAAAGTTTTCTGAGGACATAGTTGGTGTGCGTTTAAGTTATCATCTAAATGGTTTAGAAGTAGAACAAGTAGTGCGACAAATCTTAGGTCCAGATTGGCACTTAGTTTGTGGTACTTGGACATGTAAGGCAGATGACGGCACTACATTAAAGCATAATTCTGGGGTGTTAGACACACGAGTCACTGATCTGTTAAATTGGGTGACTTGGGCACAACCAAGTGTGCACTCAGGGATGACAAAACAGAAATGGCATGACAAATCATCCTAACTCAAGAGGAAGATAGTACGTTAAGTGCCTTGCCTGTAGATTTATTGTCAAAAGGTAAAGGAGATGTAGGATTAATGAAAACAGCAGGTGAAGTTTGTATAACAGCAAAGTCAGGTTTTAGACCTTGTAAGCACCAATATCCACTAAGTAAGCAAGCGGAGGAGGGAATTAAGCCAGTTAGTGAACAGCTAAAACAGGTAAGAATTCTTGTTGAATGCCCAGATTCACCCTGCAATACTCCGTTGTTTCCTGTAAAGAAAACCAGATGGGTCATGGAGGTTGGTTCAGGATTTACAAGCAGTTCATTCAGCTGTGATCCCAAGAGCACCGGTGGTCCTTGACCCCTATACATTATTTAATGATTTACTACCTCAGCACAGATATTTTTCTGTCATAGATATAAGCAATGCCTTTTTCTCCATACCACTACACAAGGAGAGTAGATTTTGGTTTACATTCACTTTCCAAGGTAAAAGATACACATACACCAGATTGCCACAGGGTTATTGTGAGAGTCCGACAATATTTGCACAAGAAATGGCTGCGAATTTAGCTCAGTTTGTTCCCCCAGAGGGAAGCCAGGTTCTGTTGTATGTAGATGATATTTTATTGGCCTCACCCACGCAGGAAAGTTGTAAAAAGGATACCCTAACCCTTCTTAGTTTTTTAGCTGAGCAAGGGCATAAAGTAAATAGAGAGAAGTTACAATTGTGGAAAGCACAAGTAAAGTACTTGGGTTATTTAGTCTCGCAGGAAGGTAGGAAAATAAAAGAAAACAAGCAATTCTTGAAGCACCTATGCCTACGACTAAGCGGGAGATGATGTCGTTTTTAGGTGCGACTAATTTTTGTAGAAGTTGGATTCCTAATTATGCTGAGGAAGTAGGGCCATTGACCGCACTGATCTATGACACTCCCATGGCAGCTAAAAGTAATATACAATGGACAGATAAGGCAATACAAGCATTTAATAGAATTAAGCAATTGATAGCAGGATCCTCTGTTTTGGGTTTTCCGAACTGTTCTAAGCAGTTTGTACAAATGGTTGATTGTAAGGGAGGATATATGACTTCGGTTCTGGTACAAGTACATGGGGATAAACAGAGACCTATAGCTTTTTATTCCTCCAGATTAGATCCTGTTGCAAGGGCGTTGCTGCATTGTGTTCAAGCTGTAGTGGCAGCCGCCATGGCAGTGCAAGCCTCAGCATCATTAGTTTTGTTTCACCCATTAAAATTGCGAGTTCCACATTCAGTAGCTACTATACTTTTGCAAGATAAGATAACCTTTTTATCTCCTAGTCGACATTTGTCATGTATGACAGTGCTGCTGACACAGCCACATATGACCATAGAAAGATGTACTACTCTTAATCCGGCGACACTTTTGCCGACTCCAGAAGAAGGTACTCCACACGTTTGTTTAGAGAGCATTCATGACAAAGTACTTCCCCGACCAGATTTAACAGATATTCCGTTGGTAGATTCTGATTTTGTTTTGTTTGTAGACGGATCAGCAAAGGACACTGCAGGGAAAACACTAGTAGGGTATGCTGTCACCACAGAAACTGAAGTTTTGGAAGCAAAAGGATTGTCAGGCATTTATTCTGCAAAGCAGCTGAGTTAGTGGCTTTGACTCAAGCGTGTACCTTAGGGGAGAGTAAAAAAGTGACAATTTATACAGATAGTCAATATGCTTTCTCTACTGTACATGTTTTCGCTCAACAGTGGAAGAATAGGGGAATGGTTACTGCGACAGGCAAACCAATAAATCACAGAGATTTAATTTTACAGTTGTTAGATGCAGTGCAATTGCCACTTCAGATAGCGACATGTAAATGTTCCGCACATACTAACAAAAAAGATCCTGTCTCCAGGGAAAATGTCCTTGCTGATATGGCTGCAAAAAAGGCAGCTCAAGAAAATGATTTGCTTTTACATGACAATGATTTAGAGGCTGGACACCTCTTAGACTTAGAGACACTAAAAGTAATGCAAACATTGACAACACAGAAGGAAAAATGTCGTTGGGTGAAATATGGTATTACCCAACAGGATGGGTTGTATAGGGCATCAGATGGCAAAATGGTATTACCCTCAAACCTTTTTAGGTATGCTGCACAAGGGAGCCCGCAGGATTTTTTGCAGGGGGGGTGCAAACCCAAGCCCCGCCCATACAGCCCCACCCCCTCTGCTGCCCCGCCCACACCGCTCCACCCCCGCCCACGCAGCCGTTCCAGTGTCCCATTACTATTTCTCCCTATTTGTCATAGACACTGTTTAAATCTCTCAGTGTGCATACTGTTTTATGCTTTACTTCTACAATGATTACTGATATTTGGATTTCATTTACAACTTTTATTTCAAATTTTATAGCACAAACACTGATAGACATTTACTAAACCTAAACAAAGCAATAGTCTTACAATGAAAAGAGACTTAGCATTAAAACTTCTCTACCTTTGAAACCCACATTCACTGAAACAACATTGAAACTCGCATTCAAAGAAAATGCATCTGGCCAGTAGCAGGGTTTACCTTTGGGCTATTTTCAAATCATAGGCTCCTTGCACACATTTTAGAACCAATCAAAAGTTATTTGATCCACCTTCCTGACTGTATTAATTATGCTATATAATAATTTAATTATGTCCCTTGTATAATACAGCACCACTTGCTAGTGTGTTTTAAATTTATAGTTATGAACATTTTTCCTTTAAGCAATGAAACAAATCATATGAACCAATGATGACAACCTGCCCAATTCAGAACATTTCAGCCATAAAGGGCCACTCAAACTTCTGTCATACAATCCACCAATATCAATCAATATGCAGAATCACTGCAGAAGTAAAAGTCATCTGAATAAATTCCACATTAAAGAGATCTGAAACTAATGCAAAAGTTGTTGCTAGAAAACTTTATATTTCAGTGTTTCATCTACAAATTCAGTGCCTACTGATCTTAAAGAATACATTGCCCATGCTACATTAAAAAAATGGTAAGTTGGTATACTGCAACAGGGAATGGGTGGCAAGTTGAAAAACTGGTTCATAGTTACTAGGCATTTCCTCCAAAGGAGGACATTCTCAGGACTGCAGCACCCCATCCCCTTAAAATACAAATCTATATGCTGTGGGACTAGAACCTATAGACCTCTACATCAAGATGCAAATATGCTATCTACTATGCTACTAACACTGCTTTCAAATTCTATACCACAACAGTGATACCATTTGCTTATTAAAACAGTTGCACATTTTAAACAGGCTTAGCATGAGCAGCAGTAAATTTCTCTTCCCTTGAAGCTCACAAGTCCGTATAAATACACTTGAAAATAAATTCCACCTGCTAACTCTAACTAGGGCATTACACACTCACGCACACACAACCCTCATCGTGTTAGTGCAAGAAGTCTGGACAAAGCGTAAAATAAACAGGGACAGATTATAAATATTGCCCTCATGAACTTAGAAAGTTGCTAAAAATAACAGAATTTGTTAGTATGCATTTTTCTAAAGGATATGATGTGTAAAACTCAAACATCTGTTATTATTTAGCAACTTCAATCCTTTTAGGATGAATATGGAGCAAAAATCTGGACATTCTGCAAAAACATGGACAGCTGAGGGGTATGCTACCTCACTTTTATACACACACACACACACACACACACACACACACACACACACACACACACACACACACACACACCCATACCTTTCCCTACCTATTTCTTACACACACACACACACACACACACACATACCTTTACCTACCTCTTTCTTACACACACACACACACACACACACACACACACCTTTCCCTACCTATTTCTTACACACACACAATCAAATGAATGACCTGGCAGCAAAAGCAGCATTACACTTGAATGAATGGACCTGGCAGCACAAGCAGCATTGAATTCACACACACAAGCAGCATTGAATAACCTGGCAACACTGAATGAATGACCTGGCAGCAAAAGCAGCTTTGAATGCACACACGCAGCAGCACTGAATGAACGACCTGGCAGTAAAAGCAGCATTGAATGAAGCGAAAACTAACACATGATTGAATTTGAATGATCAAAGCAGAACTCACAGACTTGTTCTCCCATAGAGCATTTCAAATTGCGAGCGGACAACATCGCATCTTATTCTCCAAGGGTGCGAAGCATTTCAAATTGTGAGCGGACGACAATGCACGCATGGATTAGGTTCATAGGTGTGTACTAGGCTAATGGCCCTGGAGCCTTTACAAGCCTAGCCCATAGAAGTGCCCTAGCATCATAATCCATTTAGACAATTCATGCCACTTTTCTTTATGTATGCCATCTTAAGAATGCCAACAATATCTTTGTAAAACATATCTTCAAAATAGTGTCAGTCCCAAGGTAGAACAGCAAAATCACCGAGGCTAAGGACAGCGTTATGTTTTAAGGAAACTAAAGAGCAGGTCTTTTAGGCTGCAGCGGCTGTCTGCAAACGCTTAATACCCTTTGATTTGACATCGTACATGTAAGATGAGCATGGTTATGCTCTCTTGACGATACGACAACCCCCAGAATGCAGAGATCTGGACTTTGCTCTTAGCATTTAAGATCTACGATGGCCAGTAAGAACTCTAGCATTGGTTCTTATTATAATAAATCATAGACATGATATGAAATTAGCAGTGAAATAAATGGTTACATTTTGATCACGCGATTTTATGTTTTTTAGACAAGTCATTAATATGTAATGTTTTTACATTTGTTATATATGTTTCTTAAATATTTGAAATGTTTATATGTACACAGGCAACTCGTCGATGTATTAGTCAGGATTAGGAACCACCCTGGGATAGTGACGTTATGTTTCGTTGCTATATTTTGAGAAAATAATTTATTAAGGAATGTTTTTTCATAACCTGATGTCCTAGTCATACTCTAATATGATTCTTATGTAATATAAGTGATGATTTTAATATTGATTGCTCCTGCACCTACGTAGGTGATCAGATGACCTATCTAACCAATTAGAATTTATTTAAATGTATTTAAAAGACAAGGAAACACATTTTTTGTATTAGTCTGATGAAGCCTGTCGGCGAAAGCGCTTACTATGTTTTGGTTGAATAAATAGTTTTTATATTGACAACGTTTTGTTTGCTTGGATTAGCTCAGCTCACTCAATTTGCTGCAACGAGTGTTTTTCATACTACGTTCTATAGCCAGTTGGACTTCGTGCATGCTTTGGGAGACTGTGTGATATCTTCAAAATACCATCACGACACAATCAACGTTGTTCTGTGTTATGGTACTCTTACTCTAGCTACACTTTAACACTTTTTTTAGAAAGTGTCCACTTCTAAAGTATTGAGCTTTTTCTCTTGAATCCTTTCATGGTTACACAGAACCCCCACTCTGAACAAGCACCAACCATTTAAAACAATATGGGAAAAAAAACATTCCATTTTGATGACAAGTGCATTAATGAAGTGCTACTCTAGACCGCTATCAAGGTAAGCATAATCTTGCCCCTATACCTTCATTTCAACTGTTCAGATTTTTGTAGAATATCTTAATTTTTTTTACCCCATATTTTTGGTCTATCCATCACAGAATTTGTGGTTTTCTGGCAAGTCATTGAGGACTAAAGTTACTAAATAATGGCATACATTTAAAGTTTCAGACTTCATCCATCCACAACCCTTTTTTCTATGTTTGAGCATGGGGTTGGGGTGTCACTTCAGCAGTGAATTATCTAGAGCCAAGGTTCACATATCCATCAGAAAATGCACACCAACACATAACCTGCTATGCTAAGTTTACAGTAACATTTAAAATCTTTCCCTATTTGTGGCCCTTTGTCCCTCCTTGGCTTTGTCCAGATTTCTTGCATTTAGGGGTTGAGAGGTATGACCCCCCATACATCTGACTGCTTACACTCCAGATCTATATCACCCAATTTCCAAAGTTGGGGTTATGTCAAAGCATTACAAAACTACAATTCCAGAATTTTATTTTCTCCAAAGATGAAGTCCAATATCACAGTGTCTTCCAGAAGGTACACACTGGGGCTTTTGCAGAAGATCACATTAATTCTTTCACCCAACATGGCTGGTCTTTTAAATGCTGGTTCTCTACCAGTGTTACACTAAAATAAAAACAAGTAAATTCCCTCATTCCACTTCAAACTTTTACTTAGCAAGTGTGCTCACAAAACGTGTGAACAGAAACTTTCTGGGACCCTACAGACTGCTTAAAATTTCCACCAGCTCCACATAGATGCTACTACTTTTGTACTAAAAGTATCTTAGGGCATATGTTTAAGCTATACATCACACATACCTTTGCACTACAAACTGAACAGCACCATGTACAAACTTAAGACATCCCAGTCAGAAGCTTATAAGCCTAAACTAGTCTGCTTAATGTAAAAGTCCTAACAGAATCAATATAAAAATTAAAGGTTAATAATGAATACAAGACACATTTATCTACAAAATTCTGGTGTTTAAAATCTTGGTTTCAGGCCAGTATGTATGTATATACTATGGTTTCCTATAGATTTCTGTTCAATCATTTAGTATACACTAATAAATCTTGTAGCAATCAATCTCAAGCCTTGAGTTTTTATTCTTGCAAGTCTTTTTATTCATATGAGTAAAGACCAAACATTATACAATATATAGGGTTGCCACCTTTTCAAATGCCCAAAGTGGGACATTTTTGGTACAACCGTCAGATTTTGCAGGCTAAAACAGACCTTCACTTTTTTTGCCTAAATAAAAGCTTATTCTTGTAGCATTTTAGTTGCTTATTCTGTTTCTAACATGTATGTGTTTCAGATACAGAAGAACAGTTTTATGCTACTCTTACATAAAATATAGGAAATAATTTTGTCCTAAAATCTCAGGACATTTGCCATTTTTACAATTGTTTTGCAGGACACAAGTGCCCAAAGAGGGACTGTCCCTCACAAAGTGGGACAGGTGGTAACTAAAGATATAAAAAACAAACAATTATAAATAAGTTGTTTTAGTTTTTTCCATTTCGGAAACAGTATAACTGCGGCCCCAAGAAACCTCCTCCAAGGTAATTTGTATGAAAACTAGAAATTGGGCATTTATAGATTTGTTCTTGAATGCAAATGATGCACCTCAGAAAACTGACATAGTACAGTATACAAAGTTTTGCATGTCACAAGGGAAAAATGAAAGTTCATCATTTTGACTTTAGTTTTAAGAGAGAGAAAAGAGTACTGGAATAACAAACGTTTCAGAGTTACAGTGAGACAAAAATATCTGCCAAATAGCTACTACATGCTTTTCACAACGGCAAAAGGTTCAGTACCTAAAGACACCCATCTTACTGAAGAACCGAGCCAAAGACTGAACTCAGCTAGTTAAATCGTTTATTACAATGAAACACAGAACTTTATGTGGTATATAAACTTAGAAGGGGACAATTTGCTGAAGGAAACAGATTCAACGCAACAATGAGAATGACTTGTGCAGAGCAACTGAAGTAGCTTTGTCCTAATTAAAGGTCATAACAGAGTCTACTGTGTGCGAGATACAAAAACTGAAAATGAATAGGAGTCATGACAGGTTTAGGAAGCATAAAAGGAAATATCCTGCAACTTAAAAAACACTGCAACTAAACAAGTGTGAAGACGCAATGAAAATAACACTTTGCTAAAGCTGTAATATGATGAAAATAATTCTCAGTCAAAAAGGTTGCATGTACAAGAACAAAATGTGTTGCTTGCCAACTCTATTTTCCTAAGAATGTGCACAGACGTAACAGTCTGCAAGAAAAAGGTACATACAATATGTAACCAGAGATTAAGCTAGAAAGTCAGAAATCTGGGCAGAGAAGCTGAACACAACCAAATTGTGGCATTTTAGAAATCTGTGCAGAGAAGCTAAACATTTACAATCAAATTGTGGTGTTTTTAAGCTACACATAGGCAAGTGTGCAGTGTCATATATGTTTACATATTAACAGCACAGAATAAGCAAGCCGACTTATGTAAATTTCTTACTTATTCTAATAATCATGCAGAAACAAGGTTTAGAAAATATTTACATGTGCATACCAGAATAAAAAATACAAGCATAGCTGTAGACAGGGAGAATAGCAGATACCATAGTAGATAAGAATCTTGTCAAGAGTGACAACTTGCTTAAGGGCTACAAAGACTCAGTTAATGGTTTGGGCTGTTTTCCAGATTGCCACCAAATACAAGTATATCCCACAGAGTCAGTAGCGGTGCTTGCTCCAAGGAAAAACACAATAGCGTCAAGGAGTTGAATTGCTGAGATGAATCATATTGACATCACATATGCTTAAAAACAAGAGTACTCAATGGTTAAGCAGTTAGACCCGATATGTCTGACAGAGCTCAATTCTCCAATTCAATTCTCACAGTCAGCCTTCTGTGCAGTCTAAATGCTCTCTCTCTCTGTTTCCATGAGTTTCTGTTCAACACCCAATTTCTTCCCACATGCCCCATGTGAACTGATTACCTTTCCAGCTGCCTACAAGTGTCACACATGTGAATGTGCATCATGCAATAGTCAGAAGGCATGGATGCAAACAATGCAAGCTGCCAAACTAATAATGTTCTTTACACAGGGTATGGACAGTTGCTATGGAGAACATGGAGGCATTTGCTTAAAATAAACATAAGAGATGGTGTTGAAAATTGTAACTGTTTGTGATGCCTCCCCTACCTGAGGAAAAGCAAAACATTCTTTATATAAAATATGTTTCATTAGGTGTTTCCACAAGGAGTTGAGAAAATAAGAGTTCATTAGGGTACAGAACATCCTGACAGACTTGTCTAGACATTCTACACCAGCATCAGACAGTGTATGCAGCAGCTCAACACAATAACTGGTAGCATACAAAACCAGTCTACATGTCACCTCTATCAAGGCAAACAAACAGAACAGTACAGTACCTTCACCTGCTGAGCTGTTCTTATGACTGCCAGTATTTACGGCTACATAACTACATTCAGTAGCCCTTTCTAACATACAGACTCTCAAGTGTCCCCAATGTCCAGGGATGTTGCGGATTTTACTTTTTTGCTCTGTACATCCTGAATTTGGTGATGTTAAAAAAAAAAAAACAGTGGCACACCGCAGACAAGAAACAGTGACAACAGTTTAGAGTTACAGTTTCCTTCAAAAATTAATATAAATTCATGTCCTCACATTCTGTCAATTTCCAAGTCCATCCATCCACAACCCCCTTTTTTCTGTTTTTTGCACATGGGGTCAGGTGTCACTTCAACAGTGACAATCATCTAGATGACCAAGGATTACATTGCCAGGTGGCTAGCCCTGTCCCTGTAGTCTTTCACACCACACACTTGCACCCACACTACCACCTATGGCCAATTTAGAGTGCCCAATCCACCTACTGCATTTGGAAGTGTGGGAGGAAAACAGAACACCCAGATGATACACAAGAGAACACAGGGAGGGCATGCTGACTCTGCACAGAAGGCACCCCAAACCTCTTGCTGAGGCAACACCACCATCTGCTGCGTCACTATGCCGCCCATATTGTCAACTTTCCAAGGGAACACTACTAAACTTTATAAAGTATTCCTGATTTGAGGTCTTTGTTCCCGGTTATTTTTGTCTTTGTCCCTGCCTGGTTCTGTAACCACAAATACTCTACAGAGTACTTTTTCCCTCAGCATCACTTAGAATATTGTGTTTTTTTTTAAGGAGGTGATACCCTTTTGGAAAGGTCAGACCATCTACAAACCATCATTTTTGCCACTAAGCAAAAAACAAAGTACCAGTAGCCTTGCCATGTACCTGAAATCAAGAGGTGGTCAGTAAAGGAAAGTACTACTTCATGTACCCCTACGATGTGTCATTTGATTTATACTAGACTCCTTAAAATTTACAGGAATAACTGTTGCAATGTAAAACATAGCTCTCAACCTTCAATTTTAAAACGAAGAAGACTACCTCTCATAATGTGGAACAAATGGACAAAATGGGGAACACTTACTACCAGCTTTCCAACAACTTCAGCTAAGAAACTTACAGAATAAATATATGTTACTTTAAGCTTATACAATTATGCTTGGGAGTTAATTTAGTATTGTTTGCCATGTTTATAAGCTAAAATCGTAATACTGAATGTGAGGCAGATCCTTTCAATGTGAAAATGTGACGAACACAGACATTTAAAAGCTCAAAATAAGGAGAGGCCCTCGTAGTAAGACACACCTGAGAGGTATGGAAAGGCGAAGATGCACACTACCCATCATGTTCTGAACTAAGCAGGACATGCAGTCGATGACATGTTTAAATCAGAAGAATGGCGTTTAAATTCGCCACGCAAAACCCTTAGTATTTCTTAAAAACACTTACTTTAGCAAACTATAACCATAAGGGCACACTACATTATTCACAAAAACACCACCCGTGGGCATTACACTGCAGCCTGCAGTTTCTTTATATCCATTTACAGTACAAAGTAATTAAAGCCTGCAATACCAATCTGACCGGTTTTGTTGCATCTTCAGTTGATAAAAAGAATACAAAACATTTCAAATAAATACTCCGAAAAAAAAATTTCATTCAAATTTCATTCATATTAAACAAACATCAATACTTCTAGACTCATAAAACCATATGAAACTATAAAACTTTTAAGAGTTGATAGAAAGCTAAAGTTCTCAAATTTACACATTAATCCACTACGCCCGTATTCCAAAGCACACGTTAATCCAATTTATAAACATACATCTATTGTGGCTGGATACGGTGATAATTTGCCACCTCCCTAATATAGCTTCTTCAAAATATATTAATTTTACCTGAAGAGTCATATTATTAGCCGTGGGAACAGATTTTTTCAGGACTTCCAAAACGATCCACACACAACTTGCTAAGCCAGCGAGTGATATAAATACACTTTCTTACAACAGTTACAGAACATGTAAAACTATTTATTTTCTGTATTTACATAGCTAAAAACTTAAGCTATAAAACAAAACAAAAACACACTCCTGCCCCTTCCGTGTAAAGATGTCGGATTTCGATGTGATGCATTATGGGACTGGCCCCGTATCCTTTCTTAAAGAAGAATGCCAAGTCTTTCGTGAAAGAAGAATGCCCAAAGTATTTTTTTTTTTTGAAAGAAAATTAATCCCCTGGCAAGCCAGTTCCAGGGGGGTGCAAGTGCACCCCCTTGCACCTGCCTGCGGGCGCCCTTGATGCTGCATTGGGTAGCCATGGACCTGCCCATGTAGGAGTACAGACAATGGTTCAAATAGTGTCTAAGGTGTTTTGGTGTAAAGTATTTTCAATTTATGCAAAGCAGTTCTGTTTATCTTATGTGCAAAGTATCGTGCTCAGGGGGGAGTTAAGAAATCTCAGCAGGCATTCCCTACCCCTCCATATCCCTTCCACACACTCTGTATGGACTTTATTGAGTTGACACCCTCAGAGGGAAAAAAGTTTTGTCTAGTCATAATTGATGCTTTTTCTAAGTGGGTAGAAGCTTTTCCAGTAAAGCATCCTGATGCACACACAGTAGCAAAGCTTTTGACAACAGAAATAATTCCCCAATTTGGTTTACCAAGGCGCATTTATAGTGATAATGGGTCTCATTTTGTAAACCAGATTGTTCAGAAGTTGGGTCAAGTGTTTCAAATTGATCTCAAGTACCATTGTGCTTACCATCCGCAGTCAGCTGGACTGGTGGAGAGACACAATGGTGTCCTGAAGAGTAAGCTCTGCAAACTGATGGCAGAAACGCATAGATCCTGGACTGCGTGCCTTCCACTGGCACTCCTGTACATGCAAATCTCACCCTCCTACAAAGGACTTACACCATTTGAACTTTTGTTTGGGAGACCATATTACGTCCCGCAGTGGCAAGGATTGTTGCCAGCGGAACGTGAGGGGGGTGAGGATCTGGCGGATTATATGAAGAAGCTGCTAAATGTCAAGTCTCTTGTAACCATTGACTCCTTTGCAGATTCCAGAAGTGAAACCTTGTTAAGCGTGGCACCCGGGGACTGGGTGTGGATCCGAATTGTGAAGAGAAAGAACTGGTCATCCCCCAGGTGGGAAGGCCCATATCAAGTAGTTATCGCAACACCTACGGCTGTGAAGATCGCAGAGAGGACTTCTTGGATTCATATCACCCACTGTAGAAAACTTAAGACTTTTCCTTCTACCATTGATGTTGGTCAGACTCCATCGGACCGTGAACACAACGTCTGACTACAAAGGAAGGATGGCCATGTTCAACTGGTACTTGAACTGTTACATGATGATGATTTTGGTGGCGAAAGTAAATATGTCCATACGAGAAGGAACAGTTGTGAGAGAAAAAGGAATGGTGGTGCTGCAAGCGCAAACAGGTGTTACTACTGTGTTCAAGGTAAAACTTTGTGAAGGAATTTTGGACTGTGCTAAATGGAACAATGATAATTTCTTGACTCGTGCAAAGTACTTGTGCAATCGAGACTGTACGTCCTGGTCAAATGTTTGGTGGTCAACAGATGTGAATGGCAATGAGAATCCATTTCTGGAGAACCAAACTCATAGTTTAGCAGACGTTTGGTGGTTATGTGGAGACAACAAACTCAGATCAAGGCTTACGATTCCCTGGAAGGGAGCTTGTGCACTTGCAAAGTTAATTCTGCCATTCTACATTTTCCCAGTTCCAGCAAGCAATTTCGTAAGAGAACCTGAAATAAAGCAGAAGTGGTTGAATAAGAGAAAAAGAGAGGCACCGAAGCAATCCTTCGATAGCGGTGTCTACATCGATAGCATTGGCGTACCAAGAGGCGTGCCTGATGAATACAAAACAATAAACCAAATAGCAGCTGGTTTTGCATCCATCTTTGTCTGGATTCAACCCAATAAGAATGTGGACTGGATCAACTATATTTACTGTAACCAGCAGCGTTTTGTGAACTATACCAAAGATGCATTAAAAGGTATTGCTGAACAACTGGAGGCCACTTCGCAGGTGGCATGGCTGAATCGAATTGCATTGGATATGCTCCTGGCCAAAGAAGGAGGAGTTTGCAAGATGTTTGGGACTGTCTGTTGTACGTACATTCCAAATAACACTGCCCCTGATGGGAGCATCACTCGAGCTTTGAAAGGTTTGGAGATGTTATCCGAAGAATTGGCAGAGAACTCTGGGGTAAGTAATCCCTTTACAGACTTTCTACAAGCGTGGTTTGGAAAATGGAGTCATCTCATCAGCAGTTTCCTGGTGTCCGTCGGAGTCGCTGTGGCTATCGTGGTGGTATGTGGTTGCTGTTGTATATCCTGTATCAGAGGTCTTCTACAAAGACTGGTTGATACTGCTGTTATAAAGATGATGTACCAGCAGTTGCAACAGACTGGTGAAAGTGAATGCATTGAAATGCGACTTTTGCAAATGTTTTGAAGTTTAAAAGTTTGTCTTGCAAATGAAGTAATGTATGCAAAGAAAAACTTAGTTTTTACCATATATTGCTGAAATAAAAAGACAAATAAAAGTGTTTTGAGGGGGGAAATGTAAAGAGAAAAATTTTTAAAACATACTGTTATTTGTCTCTCTCTCCCATCTAGCAAAATGAATATGCTATTTGCTGAAGTGTTGGTAAGAAAAGGTCATTGAACCATGTTTATTAAAGATGGGCTTTATCTATGATAGATGTAGTTTGCTTATGAACTTGAATAACATCTGCTTTCTATATTTCTGAATAAGAGTTAATTTACTGAGGCAGGCTGTGGAAAATTCCAGCTACCACTGTTGAACTAAGTATTCTGTACTAACTGTGGTTTTGAGGTAAACGTTCTACACTAACTGTGGTTTTGAGGTAAACATTCTACACTAGCTGTGGTTTTGAGGTAAAGCATTCTTTTCTGAGGTAATTTGTGATCCTAGATGCTTTTCATAGCCAACTGTCAACTGTTAGAAATGTAACAAAAGCTATTTTGGCTAGTGACAGGAAAGCATAAAAGTTGATGTCAGTAAACAAGCTGATCAGATTGAGATCATCTTGGCCAACATGCTGCTGTAATCTGGTTAGCTGCAAATAAAGAAGTTTTTCATCACCTGAGGCAGATGTGACTCGTCTGAATTATTTTCTTATGACAGTAATCTATTCATGCATTCATTGCAAAGTAGTAAAGTCAGATATTGTCTATGTGCAGCATGTGGAGAGAAGTCTTGTCTAAATTATATGCTGTTTTATATAATAAGTGTGAAACTATACAGAATTACACTCAGCTGTGGAACTCACAGACATAAGGGAAGGTTGGATAAGAGGTTAGTGCAGCCGTTTTTTTTTTTTTTTATTAAATTACTACTTTTTTAATAATTTTACTTTTTGTGGTTGGTAACAGTGGGATTATAAATGACTGTCATGATTTGTTATAGGTGACTTGAATGTTGGAGTAAGTTTTGTAGATGATGGTGATATTCTGCTGTTTAAGCTGTTCTGTAGAGTCTGTGCAAGTCATCTGGAGAGGCAGTCAGCTTTGTAGGAGATGGCTGCTCGAGGAATTAATGGAAGTTGTTTACACTTCAAACTTGGACATTACAGGTAAGTGAACATTTTTAAGTATGGGAGATTCTGATTTAAACTGTGTGTTGTTGATGGCATCTCTTGTGTTTTGGTATCATTACTGGAGAAATTTAAGTGGACAGTATGTATTTAATGTACTTCTTGTTTCCATGTTGCATGGATTATAAAGTCCAAAGCTTTTTATTGTAGGTTTAATTTTTTTACAGGTTGAGTGTGCAGTAATTTCAGTGTGTGTTTGTGATAATGGTGGATTGTTCTTTACATTGCTACGTGGCTATTTTTTCACTGATTGTTTGGGAGTCTGGTTTTCTATTAGGTTTACTGTGCTCTTTTTGCTTGGAGCTGCAAGATTTTAGCTCAGCTGAGATGATGTGGTCATTGTTGAAAGTTTTAGTGTGTCCTATTATTTTGTTATTTCTTATACAATATTTATTCTGTTTTCCTTTTGTGGATAGTGACAATTTTAGAATTAGTTTTGTTGAGGGGTTGTGAAAAAGGAGATGTCACTTCATCTCCTGGTGCTGTATGTGGCAGTGATTATGGCAATGTTCTATTGCTCAGATACTGGGTAGGTTTTCCTGCTGGCTGTACTGAAACAACGGTCCACTTGCCATAAGAATGTGGCTCCAGTGAGACATTCTGGTGCATGTTTACAAGCCTACTGAAGGATGCTACAGGTTAGTGTACATTTTTTATGTATGAGATTTAAAATCTCTTTCATTATTCATGTCAAATCTTGAATTTGGAGTGTATGTTATGGGAAGAAATAAGTATGAATGATGCATTCAGTGTATTCTTGTGTCATTTTTTGTGCATAATGTGTCGGTTCATAGGTTTATACCAGACTAATAACCACCAGAGTCTATACAAGTCCAAAATCGGGTATAACTTTTAAACATTACCCTAATTCATGCTAGTAGGAAAATAACAGTATTTTGAACAACATGGATGTCCTAAAGACTAAGACGTATGAAACTCAAATGTCTGACATTACAGACTGACTGCAATCTTCAGTGATTTACCAGAAAATCAAAACATTTTATAAGGAGAAATGTAATAACACGAGTTAAAATCAGGGATGGTTGAGCAGTGTAAAGTAGTTAATCCCAGTAGTATTGCTTTCATATTTTTTCAGTCTGATGATTTTTGTTGTGGTAAGGATGGCCAGTTATTTCCACAGATTTCCTTATCTGGGTGCAATTCTTGGTTTTCATTTGCATAGTTGTTGCAGTCACAAGTTTTATGTTATATTATTTTATATTGTATTATATTATATTATATTATATTATATTATATTATATTATATTATATTATATTAGTGGGGTGTAGGCAGAGGAAACATTTGTAAGGACAAGGTCAAGCATGATGTTTGTTTACTGATCTCTGATTACTGGGAAAGTCTAACTGGGTGGGTGTCCATTTTTATTGGTGGCCTAGGGAGAAAAGTTTCACAGTATTTCAAACACTTTTGGAAAACAATTTTAAAAGCCTCACAAAATAAAACAAAACATCTACAGTTTAAATAATTATACCAAATTGGACACATTGTGACAAAATTAGGTAAAACAAAGACAACTTATAAAACAATAATTTGGCTCTATATTCTGTCCTCAAAAAGGCGGTTCAGAAAACGGAATTTACATCGAAAATGCCATTCAGCAAACTGTTCATAGTGAGATCACAGTACAGTGAAGATCGGAATATTTGCCTTTTTCTCACTGCAGTGCAATCTCTGAATTGGTATATATGATTAGCGGGGGGGGGGGAGCACAGCCCCCCACAACAGCGGGTTCACTGACTGGTATTTTCGATGCAAATGACGTTCGTTGAACTGCATTTTTGAGGACATAATATAGACCCCAATAATATAATTATTAGAGAAATTTTAGACAGTTTTTAGAAGTTAAAATTAAACTGGTGTAATACATACAGGAATTGCAATATGAAGATAGGGAAATAGTAAGTTATTACATATCTAGATAAAGTTAGGAAGTAAATGAAAATGGGGAGTAAGGAGGTGTAAGTTATGACTAGGAACTTGTTCATATTTAGCAATATCATTTTCCTGAGGTCGAGCAAAAACAGAGACAGATTTTGGCTAAGAACTATTTCACAATAGTTTTCAAGTGGTGGGGGGAGGGTATTGACTGGATGGATATAGGTAAGGAGTTCCATGCCTTAGCAACATTGTACAAATATAGATAATGCCCTGCAGATTTGATAGGGTTGTGGACATAAAGGTTTTTCCTCACTGAATCATAACGGAGTATGAACATAGTTGTATAGAATGGTATTTAGTGCTAGTCAAGCAGATGATAGCTAGCTAATGTTGTTGGTGGGAAGAAGCTCTGTATATGTTAGTTGAAGGGTTAGTTCTAACCAATTTAGGCTTTCAGTGCTATACAGCAGTAGGTTCTGAAAGGGGCATTTGCTGCAAATTTAGCCACTTTATTATAGCATTGCTCAAACTGTGCTTTATGTCCTTCGTGGAAGTTACTAAGAATGGGTGCTCCTTAAACTAGTATGGGGTGGTGCTAAGTAATGGTGAGTGTCGCTTTAGTTGTGTTGGTGATAAAGATTTTGATCTCTATAGCATTCCAAGTTTTTGGTGAGTTTTTTATGCATTTTTGTATGTACATGTGAAATGTAAGATTATAGGTTCGGAGGTAAGGTAAGTACTAGGCTAGATGCTCTTGCAGGCCACTTTATTTAGCTAATTTCCCTTTTTTGTTTGAAATAACCTATCCCACTTGGTTGTAGATTAGCCTCATCTGTCCCATGGTTGAACATGACATATTGCCCATAATGAGAATAACTGGGATCATCCACTAAAGGTACGAAAAGTCACACCAATAGAAAAGAAAAAGCACAAGCAGAGAAGGGACCACAATATTATTCTGTAGCAGAAGTTTGTGTCTTTCCACTTTTCCTGGTTAGGGGTCGCCACAGCTGAACTCCGGTCCGCTAATGATTGGCAGTAGAGTTTTATGTGCTGGCTTGCCGGGCCTAACGCACAACCTTCAACAAAGGAATGCCCATTCACGTATGTCGCCACACAAAAGACGCTCTAACTGAAAATCGAACGGGCAACGTCTAACTGTGAGACGACAACGCTACCGCAGCACCACCACCGCAGTCTATGCTGTAGCACAAGTAAAAGCCATTTATTCCTTACAGGTTAAAATTGCACATTCACATAAGCGCTTTTGTCTCTGTTAATTCGGAGACTTCTTCAGATAACCAAAATAGATGATAAAACCATTTTTTATATAAAATCTAATCAGTTATGTCATCAGTACCACACCCCCTAATTAGTACAACAAGCCTACCAGCACATTCAGTATATTACATATGCATGACAGAATTAAAGCTAAATTACAGCTCTCATTTATAAATATAGTAAAATTACAAAATGAAATAAATTATAGCAAATCATCACTATATATACAGGAATCATGACAAAATAAATACATAAAAAGCATTAATTAAATCCCATAAAATCCATAAAAACATTAAAGTCTATATAAAATGCATCTGATACATTACAATTCATCTGTCTAGAGCTATCAGCTTTAAGAAACAGGACTGTGAAAATGCATTAAGTCCTGGCCACTGTATGGCGTTTGTTCTAAGTGGCCATAAGGCCTCATATTTTTCTAAAATAAGTGACCAGGGACCACCTCTTTTATCAGGGATAAGGACCTCAATAATAAGTTTAAAATTATGGTCCACAGATTCTAAACAATGCTTTGCCAA
Organism: Protopterus annectens; assembly: GCF_019279795.1. Lineage (NCBI taxonomy): Eukaryota > Metazoa > Chordata > Ceratodontiformes > Protopteridae > Protopterus > Protopterus annectens. The sequence continues at coordinate 1,104,480,189 of NC_056735.1, read as the reverse complement.
TGCATTTTTTATATTTTTATTCCTTATGTCCCTGAGATGTTCTTATATGCAATTCTTGAACTTCCTCTCCGTCTTTCCAATATAAAAGATCCCTCCAGAATCTACTCCAACCCTATCGCACCACCAGACCACTAAGATCCAGCAACAAAAATCACTTGCAGATCACTAAAGCCAATAACTCTGCTGGTGAAGCAGTATTCTGTTGCGCCATAGCCAAATTATGGAACTCCCTCCCACCCACAATTACCTCCGTACCATCATGCACCCACTTCAAAACTTTACTAAAAGCACACCTAAAAACATGCTGGCTATGCCCTTGCAACTCCCACTCTAATATCACCCACCCCATCCAACCACTACCTTTCTTTCCACCCCACTAACTACCTTGATTATAGCAAGCTCAGATGCTCATAAGCCTAGTACTTTTTATACAGCAGGAACTTCTTATTGTAACATTTGTTAATGTCTGTTATGTATTTCACAGATAAAGATTCTAGTTGTCTACTGATGTACTATGTTCTTCATCTGTAAATATGTTTGTAATTAATTGTTATGTTAAATTGTTAATCGCTATGTAATCCAATGTAACTACTGCCTGTTTATTTTAACTGTGGAGCTTTTCTCCCTGGGCCTCCGCTGAAAATGGACCTACGTCCAGTCGGACACTCCCGGTCAACAAATGCAAATAAATAAATAAATTAAATAAAAATAAAAACAGGGACATTTTGAGCAAAATGCACAATACACTATTTTTTCAGTATTACATGAACACTTCTGATTTAACTTTACAATTGTATTATTAATATTGAAACTAGAGCCTTCCTTAACATAGTTACAACTTCCATACCTACTCAAAGACCCACTTAAACATCCTTTTGGGGCGGTTTCCAGAGTAGTTTTTAGGCATTTTCCCTTTCTATAAACAACACTGGGTTTTTCTCCCATATATTCTCTAATGTCCTTATTATTAACTATTACCACCCAGTTCTTGGAGAGTATATCAGCAATATTCCTACTGGACCTATTAAAAGTTGTCACAAATGCAGTATTAAAATTTTGTCTCTTAGATTCAACACAATACAGATTGTTAGGACTAACGCCATTGGGAAAGGTGGGAATTCCTGTGTTTACAGTATTGATATTCATGTCAGTATCAAATTGGTTTAGTATAGGTAAAAAATGTCCCCTTTCACGCTTGTTTCTTACTTTCAGCATAACCTTATTCACTAAATTGGATGGGTAACCCATGCAAATAAACATGTCTTTAAATTTATCACATTCATCCAAGAAGCTGTTAAAAAGTGTAACCATGCATGCAGCTCTTAAAAACTGCCCTTTAACCACAGCTCTGTTTTGTTTGTAAGGGTGAGAACTTTCATAATATAAATAACTGTTGGAGAATGTGGATTTCCTAAAAATTTCCGATTTGAGTACTTTCTGATGTTGATCGTGTTTCACTGCTGTAGTCATTACACTTGGGTCATCCTGCCGTCAGGCGGTCCCGCAGTCGGCCAGAGTTCCAAAGTCTTGGTCCGGCGTCGGTTGCTGTCGCTTCTTCCCTGACGTCAGTGCGCCAGGGGTATATAAGATGCAGCCGACGCCATTTTCCCCAGTCTTTCTTGCCGCGCGGTGCCTGAAGCAAAAGCAGTTCGCAAGTGCCGGTCGGCCGACTCCTGAGATTTGTAAATTCTAATTTCAGAACCGAAGTCTTCAGTAAAGCTAAGTACCCCGTTGGGGAAACTTTTTCTTGCCTCAGATTGATGTCAGTAAAAGTTAATAATTGCATTTCTTTTGGGAAGCAAATACCTCCTAAAGAATTTCATTCCTACTGTATTCCATGCTTAGGCCCAGACCACGACATCACTAGTTGTCGGTTTTGTGCTCGTTTTAACAAGCGCACTATTAAACGTCGGTTTGATTTTGCTCGCCATTAATTTGGCCGAAGGTTCAATTATACCATGCCGTCGGAACAACCGACGACTGGAATACACAAAAAACGCAAAGACAAAGATAAGGACAGGCATCCGAGGTCCAAAGCTGATGATGAAACCTCTTCTAGGCCAGTAGCCGGTTCTCAGTGAGGCGCTTTTGCAGCCCCTGACACCCGCTACCTCAGAGCCACAGGCCGCCTCGACTCCCACGTGGAGATTACTAACTCAAGGTATTGGGCCTATGGAAATTAAGCCCTCAGATAGGTATAGAGCTGCTGAGCAGGCATCGGCTTCTGAGGGTGTTTTCAGACCTTCACAGCTTACCATCAAAATAACAACCAAGTCTAAAACTCCATTAAAGACAAAGAAACAAGTACATCATTCACCTGGACAGGCCTCCATACCTAAAAAAACAGATGCTCAAAATGGCCGAAGACCTAATTACTCTGATCAGGGGTTCCCATCCCCCTCATGATAAAAGGCCTAGGCAGGATACAGGCTATGATTCCTCTGACCAGGTTTCCATTTCTTCTGATTCCTCTTCAGACGAGGGGTACTCTTTACCCCCCTATGAGGACTCTGATGCTGAAGAATCAATCCCTTCAGCCTCTCCTCCTGAGGATTACTCTTTTGGGGAAACTTTACATACCATGAGGGAGCATTTCCAGTAGGAGAGCCAGGATTATTCAGAATCCAGGAAAAGGCTCAGAGATTTTCTTTTATTGCCTCAGCGCAGGCCCCTTGCTATTCCGCCTTTGTTAGATATTGTGTTCTCTGAATCCAGTTAAACCACTGACTCTCTGCCCCCAGCACCAGTCAAGCCAGATAGGTACTACAGAGTCCCTGACTCTCACAAATTTCTTTATAAAAACCCTGCTGCTGACCCAGAAACTATTTCCCAGGGACCCAAAGGGGTAAAGGCTTCCACTGCTAAAAATCCAGTTCCCTCTGACGGGGATTCTAAAGCATTAGATAGATGGGGGAAGAAAGTTTACACTTCTGCAACTTTAACAGTAAGGGCTTTAAACTGCCAGTTCCACATGCTTAAATACCAACAATATTTAATGTCTCTGATAAAACAGAAAATGCTTACAAGCTCAGAAAGTCCGGACTATAAGGAAATGCAGGATTTATTGCATGCAGCTGAACAAGTGGGAAAACATACTCTGCAATGTGGTTTTCATTCATTAGAGGCTTCTTGTAGAGCCGCAGTTACAGGATCTGTGATTTGAAGGCATGCTTGGTTAAAAGAACAAGGTTTACCTGATCATGTTAAGGCAAAATTATTGAATGCTCCTTTACAGCATGATATCTTGTTTGGTGTTAAGGCAGAAGAGGTATTAAAGAAAATGGAGGACAAGGCAAAATCTGTGCAAACAGTGAAGGATTTCTTACAGGTACAGCCACCTTAATTTAACCGAAATTGGCCTTCTAAAAATTGGTCCTTTCCAGTGTCAGACAGACCACAAAGAGGCAGATACAGACGCCCAAGAGGCAGATCTCAGCCCCAAGGCTCTTACAGACCACGACAGTGGGGTGCTTCTACCCTAAAAGGAGGAGAAGACAAGTCACAACCTTATAGGAAACAGTCCCAATGACTTCCCACTTCAAATGCCAAGCACTTACCTTTTGGCAGCACTCTTAGGGGGAAAACTAGCACTTTTTTCACAAAATTGGCATATAATTACCCAAGACAAATGGGTTCTGAATATTGTGTCTGAAGGTTACAGGTTCCACTTTCACACTCTACCAAGGCCAAAAGGAATGCCAGACCTGCCACAAAAATCAATGGGCAGAGGCACAAAAACAAATTACCGCCCTCATGGACATGAGAGCTTTTCAAAAAGTGCCAAAACAAGGACAAGGATTTTACCCAAGACTTTTCTTAGTCCCCAGAAAAGACAAAGCCTGGAGACCCATACTGGACCTATCTACTCTAAATACTTACCTGGATGTTCCAAAATTCAAAATGTTGACACTACAGCAACTTCTTCCCATGCTGGGCAAGAAGGCTTGGCTTGTTACTTTGGACCTCAAAAGAGGCATACCCGCATGTCCCAATCAGACAAAATTGCAGAAGATACCTCTGATTCATAGCTAGCACAATGCATTACCAATTCTCTGCACTGCCCTTTGGCTTATCTACTGCGCCTAGGGTCTTCACAAAATGCCTGGCACCAGTAATTGCATTTTGCAGACAAAAAGGAATTCAAATATATCCCTACTTGGACGACTGTCTTCAAGCAGATAGCAAGGACATTCTTCTAAAGCATCTGGCGTTTGTAAAAAGATTGCTAATTTGCCTAGGGTACACAGTAAACGAAAAAAAGTAAAAACTAGTCCCCTCACAAGAGATAATATTCCTGGGTGCCAGCTTAAATACAATGGCCCAGATGGCTTATCTCACGGCAGACAGGCAAAGACAACTGACCCAGTACTTTCAAGTGATGGCAACAAAAACCCAACTCCCTGCAAGAAAAATTCTGCAGGCCTTTGGGTTCATAGCATCCTGCATACTACTAATACCATATGCCAGACTGCATATGAGGAAATTACAATGGTACCTAAAAAGTGTTTGGACTCAACACTGTCACAGTTTGGAAACAGTAATACCACTTATTCCCTGCCTACAACAGGAGTTTCGATAGTGGGCCTAGGCATGTCACCACAACAAGGGACAGCCTTTCACTTTACCCACAGCCAGGCAGACACTTAACAACAGATGCTTCGGATTACATCTGGGGAGCACACATGACAGGAAAATGTATTCAGGGCAAGTGGGCCACAGACCAAATGCATCTTCACATCAATCAAAAAGAGATGCAGGCTGTACAAAATGCCCTAACAGCTTTCAAGGACCTTCTGCATCCAGGACAACTATTACAAAAGACGGGCAACACCACAGTTATGTGGTACATAAGCAAGGGGGCACTCATTCCTATCCCCTCTGCAGACATGCCATGACTTTGTGGAACACAGCACTGACCTATCAAGTTTATCTGCAAGCACATTTCCTGCCAGGAAAGAAAAATACTCTGGCAGACGACTTGAGCAGAAACATCATGGATCCACAGTAGTGGAAATTAAATCCACAAGTATTTAGCATGATAACACAGAAATGAGGGTGCCCAGACATAGATCTTTTTGCCTCCCCTCTGAACTGCCAACTACAGAAATTCTGCACAAGGACCTACCACACACAAGCATGGAAAGTGGATGCTCTCTCGTTCAGCTGGAAAACCCTAAAAGTTTATGCCTTCTCACCACTGCCTCTCCTTTCAAAGGTACTCCTAAAAGCCAAACAAGAAAGGCCAAAAATGATCCTGATTGCCCCAGACTGGCCACGCCAGCACTGGTACCCAATCTTAAAGAACTTGGCTCAAGGCCCAGCATGGATTTTACCTCAAATTCCTCATCTTCTGACTCAACAAAACAATCAGATCCTGCACAGCCAGCTCAAAACCTTAAACCTGGCTGCATGGCAGATTACTCAGCCAAGCAGCCAACACCTCTCTCTAAAGCTGTTATGGACGTAATTTTGGAGGCCAGAAGGCCCAGCACCAGGAAATCCTATTCAGAAAAGTGGAAGAGATTCTGCGCCTGGAACCAGGCTCAAAGCTTTGACCCCTCTTGTCCCAAATATTCCTTAGATATTACAATACTTAACTGAGATGCTGAACAAAGGCCTATTCTTTTCATCCATTAAGATCCACGCCTCTGCCATCTCAGCTCATTACAACACTGATCCTCCTATTTTCTCTCATCCATTATTAAAACAGTACCTCAGAGGGGCTAAAAACATAAGACCGCCCCGGAGAGCACCAACACCAACTTGGGACCTCAACTTTGTCTTGGAAAAACTAACTTTACCTCCTTTTGAGCCAGCCAATTCAGCAGAATTAAAATGCGTCATGGAAAACTGCTCTGCTTCTGGCAATAACCTCAGCACGAAGAGTCTCAGAGTTACAGGCACTAATGGCAGTGGAACCTTTCATCATTTTTCATCAGGGCAGGGTTTCCTTAAGAACAAACCCTACATTTATGCCAAAGGTGGTATCCAGAGTCACTCTTAACCAAACTATTCACTTGCCAACATTTTATCCAAATCCCCAGAACAAAGGGGAGAGACTTGTGCACTCATTGGATATACACAGGCAGTTACGCTTCTACTTGGACAAAACAAAAGCTTTCAGGAAAACTGAGCAATTGTTTGTAGCATATGCTGCAGGATCACAGGGAAAGGTTATTTCAAAGCAGACCATTTCAAAGTGGATAGGACACTGCATCCGTTTCTGCTACACACAGCATGGAAAAACTGTACCTAGCAACATTAGGCTACATTCCACGAGGGCAACAGCCACTTCAACTGCCTACCTTAGAGGAGTATCTACCAAGGATTTTTTGGAAGCTGCAACTTGGAGTTTAGTGTACACCTTCACCAAGCATTACCACTTGCCTCCTTACTCTAAATCCAGAGCTGGCTTTGGCACTGCAGTTCTGCCGGGCCTCATAGCCACCCCAAATCCTTTATAGACCAAGCCACCCTACCTCAGCTTTGGGATTCAACCCAAAGCAGTGAAACACGATGAACATAGTACAGTTTTGTACCTACCATAAATGTAGATGTTCTAGTGTATTCACTGCTGCAGTCCAGGTTACCCTCCCGCCTTCTCCACTTCTTAGCTGGCACTTATGTATACCTTTCTACCCTATATAACCTATGTGGTGTATTTGCTTGTAACTGAAGGTATTGTTTTTATTTTTTATGTATGTTTTATTAGCAATATGTATTGCCTACCTATTTGGGGGCACCTAACATCTGGGGCAAGAAAAAACGAAGAAAATGGCGTCGGCTGCATCTTATATACCCCTGGCGCACTGACGTCAGGGAAGAAGCGACAGCAACCGACACCGAACCAAGACTTTGGAACTCTGGCCGACTGCGGGACCGCCTAACAGCAGGAAAACGCAAGTGTAATGACTGCAGCAGTGAATACACTCGAACATCTACAATTATGGTAGGTACAAAACTGTACTTTCCCTGTCTTTCATTAATTTGATATCTAAATATGAAATTTCATCAGCATCAATAGTATGGGTAAACTTCAAAAAGATTGTCGAGCTATTCACATAATCTAAGAACTCATAAATCATTTCGGGGGGCCCTGTCCAAAAAATAAAAATGTCATCCAAAAACCACATGTAACACTTACAAAACGAGAAATAAGTGGATTTTAACAGAAATTTGTTTTCCCATTGAAGCATTACATCATTAGCGTAAAGGCCCCCACCTGCCGATCCCATAGACACACCCTCCAATTGTAGATAAAACTCATTAAATAAGATAAAATTGTAAAACAGTCTCAATTATTTGTTCACAAACATTAACCTTGCTGTGGGCTATTCACGTTTCCATAAAATAGTCACAAAACCACTCAATACCTAACTTGTGTGGTATGACTGTATATAGATCTTTGACGTCGATGGTTATAAATACTCCTGTGTCGGTATAATCAAGACTGTTCATTCTTTTTAAAAAAATCCTACGAGTCTCTACATAAACGGGCCTCACCTTCCAATGCCTCTTTCAATTGTAAATCTAAGTATTTAGCAATAGATTGTGTAATAGATCCTTGACCATCCACAGTGGGTCTCATTGGTGGGGGGGGGGGGTCATTAAGGTCTTTATGGATTTTAGGCAGGCCAAAAATGATGGGTGTCCTTGGATGGGTTACATTCATGTAATTCAATTCATCGATGGTTACACTGCCTTTAATAAATAAATCATTGAGTTCACCTCTAATCCTCCTGGAAATTCCATTTAATTCATTTAAAGAAACTTTTTTATATGTTTTATCATCTAATATCCTTTTAATTTTTGCATTGTACAAATTGACATCCATAATCACCACACCTCCGCCTTTATCTGGTTTCATGATTCTCACCCCACCATTAGACTTCAGTTTCTGTAAACAACCACATTCCTCTTTGGACATATTGTATGTTTTATTTTTATACTTTCTGCCATCCAAATTCAGAAAATCTAGTTCACATAGGTTTTCGAACAACTGTAAGGATGGATGAAGTGGGGGATTGTAGGTACTAGAAATGTACAATGGATTTCTAGTATATTCCACATTATGGAACATTATACTCCAATTAAATTTTCTTACAGATTGTTTTAGATCTACTATGGTGTTGCTCACATCCATAGATTTTGCTGGAACAAAGGACATACCTCTAGCCAATAAATCACATGTGGCCTGATCTATATATACATACATATAGAGGAAAAAATAAACACTTTAAAGTCACCTTTTGGGTTGAAATGAATAGTGGGGCAGCTTACTGGGGTTATCAAGTCAACTATCTCTGGCCTTGTGTTCTGTATCTCAGGCTGCCACTCATATTCCCTCTGGATCATACCCTAGATGATTTGAGTGTACAAAAGGCCTAGAATAAATCATTTATGAGCTGCATCTGCCCATTTGTAGTCCATGGGGAACTTTTGGGGTAAATTGTTTTCCCATCCATATATCTCATTTGCACTTGAAAATGGACAGGGATGAAATTTATTTTATGTGGATGGGGAGTCTGTACCACAGCAGCAGTATCCTCTGAAATATACCTGTCCCCCCAAACTGTTCTATTAATGTTGCAGAAGAGGTTTAGACACCTAGGTAAAGTATTTCTGATGCAATATGACTTACTGATGTACAGTAAATCCATTAGTAATAGGTCAGAGGATGCCATCTATGACAGACAAAGGTCACGTCTTTGGAGTATTTAGGATAACTAGTTTAGTGGCAGGGATTTCAGTCGGTCCATGTAGGACCTGTTGTTTAGGCCTTGTATCCTTTTAGTAAGGTATCTTTGTGGGATCCAGTTGTTGCATGTGTCTAAACAGATACATGCCAAAGGGGGCACTATAGGCAATGATTGGCCCAATGACATCTCACTAAATGGGGGGGGGGTCAATGACATCCCTAGATCTAGACCCAATCCCTTTGTTTATAATCTGTGAAATATAGAAGGACTTTCTTACAACAGGCACATATTGGTCAAAAGTTAAGTCACTGTCCAGATAAGTGCCCAAATCCTGAACTGGGTCAAGTCTTAGGTGCATATTGTCAGTGTGGTAGTTCCCATGTATAGATGACATCCCAAAAGATACAGTAATGCATTTTTTGGTATTTAGTTTTAGACCATGATTTTGATTTTTTTGGGTCATCAATAAATTACTTATTTTGTACTTTTCCTTTGTATTTATCTGCATATCTTCTAAGTTTTTCTGCCCGTGCTGATATTTGCAGTCTATAATTTGAGGTAGTAGACAATAGATCAAGATCTGTTCTGATACTGTGCATTGCTTTTGCCATATCTATCTTGATCTGTTCCCTCTTCTGTACTGTATTAACAGCAACACTTCTTGTCTTAAATGCTTTCTAGTTTTCTCTGTTCAGTACTTCCATGATGGCATTTGATTTCTTCCCTTCCTTTCCCTTATTGTTCTGTGTTTTTGTGGTAAGACTTTATCTGTTATTTAGCTGCAAGTTAATATAGCCTATTTATGTCTGTTAAATTACACAAATTTCTGTTGACAGATTTAATTACTGTGTTCATTTGTTTAATCTGAATTCTAACATTTTGGGTCTTGTTGCCTTTCTGTAATAGTTTTTTTTTTCATTGGTCAAAAAGTCTATCCATCTCTATTAAGTAAAGTAGCTGTTACCTTTGCTCTCCACTTGCTGCAGAGACTCCATGGAAACTTCCTGAACACCTTCCTGTGACATATTATATTCATCTGCATCCTGCATAATCTGTTGCTTTTTCATATAGGAATTCACTTGTCTATCACTACACAACATTGACCGTGTCAGAGTTGCCAATGTTTCTTGCGCCTTCCCTTGCTGTGCAACTCCAGCTGAACTGTTGTACTCATTTCTTACTGAAAGCTGTAGAGAATCCGCATGTGGCAAGTGATCAAATGCTTCCTGTTCCACCTGTTTCTCCTTAATCTGTTTTGACTCATTGTTCCATCATGCTGTGGCATTACTACTGCAGGATTTTCTACACTAAATCTCAGGTAATCCATAACATCAATTTCTATTTCTTTAACTTCCACATTACTAATCATTTTTTCTACTTTCCCCCTTTGTTTTCTTATTTATTTATTTTTGTATTGTGAAATGTTGTATATTCGGATGCCTTTGCCTTTATTTCTCTGCAACTGTCTCTGGTGACACTTTTTGTAATGATTTGTTTTGCTCTCTCCATTGCAAACATATTGCACCATATTAAAGTTATTATACTTCCCCATGTTCATATTTCTTCCTTTCGGTTTTCCTTACTTTGGGGGCTAATTGTTCCATCAAGCTGTGACATAAACTATGTTAAACTCTTTACACTAAATCCTTCACGTTGGAAGTATTCCATAAGTTCAACTTCTATTTGTTTAACTTCTACTGTACTAATCTTCTATTTTACATTCCCTCTTGGTGATCTTATTTTTTTGTGTGGCAAAAGTTTCCATAACTGGATACACTGTGTGTATTTTTCTTCAAATGTATTTGGAGATGCTTTCTGGTATTGATTGCTTTGGCTTTCTTCTTTGCATAAATATTGCAGCAAATCGGATCTCTTTCTTTCCTATGTCCATGTATATTTTTCACGCCTTTCAAAAATCGCTAGGTGGTGTTTTTCATTTTTAGTACTTTCTTGGTTGCTTCTTTTTCCAAATGGCCCAAAGTTTTTGTCTATATAATGGTTTTCATGGATCTATTGTATTAATGAACTTAAAAATGCATTTGAAGGTTTTGACAGTTTTTCTGCAAGTATTTTTGTTTCCTCTGATTTGTCTCTTCATCTTTTTGAAAATCTTCTGTCTGGACATTTTGGGCTTCCATAAGGTGTTGCTGTCCATAAAGGCCACAGGTGACAAGCAGGGATGAATTGATGATTTCCCATCCGTTGGTCCAAAATGTTGTTTGAATAAGCTTAAAGAAGAGCTCTGTTTCACATTAATGGGGAGTCTTTTCCAGGAAAAAGGGTAATCTCGCAAACACACATCTGTTCCTCCAACATGTTTTGCTTATGTCACAGACACAGTTTATTTATTTTATTTATTTATTTATTTGAAGTTTGTTTGCCAGGATAATCCAGTGGGCTGAATGAGCCCATTTTCAATGGAGTCCTGGGGAGAAAAGCTCCACAGATACAATGTCAAATATGCAATTAAGAATAAAATAGAATACAGTAGTATAAATGTAACATAGCATTTTGTTAGAGTGTCAGAAGTAGTACATATAAGCACAAGATAATGTTAATGCAACATGAAAAAAGTACAGTTTTGTACCTACCATAAATGTAGATGTTTGAGTGCTCATACAGCTGCAGTCATAACAGATGGGCTATCCTGCCGTCAGGCGGGTCCTCGGTCGGCCGAATTCCAAAGTCTAGGTCCGGCGTCGGTTGTCGTCGCTTCCTCACTGACGTCAGTGTGGCAGGGGTATAAAAGAGGCAGCCGATGCCATTTTCTTCAGTCTTTCTTGCCCCAGATGTCGGGTGCCCCCAGAAGGAAGGCAAACATAATGTTATGCAAAAATGCAATGTTGATAAATCAAAAACAGTAGTTGCAAGCAAATACACCATAAAAGAATACCCCAAAAGGTTATATGAAAAGGGTTTGTCATAAGGCCTGTCCTAAGAGGGGTTGGAGGGAGGGAAACCTGGACTGCAGCTGTATGAGCACTTGAACATCTACATTTATGGTAGGTACAAAACTGTACTATGTTCATCGTGCATACAGCTGCAGTCATAACAGATGGGTAGAATCCCAAAGCTAAGTAAGGGTGGTAGGCACTAAGTGGAACTAGGAGGGGCTAGGATGCCCTGCAGGACTGCTGTGGCAAAGCCCGCTCTAGATTTAGAGTATAGTGGGAGGTGATAGTGCTTGGAGAAAGTGTGCACTGAACTCCAGGTGGCTGCTTCCAAAATATCCTTGGTAGGGACCCCCCTGAGGAAGGCTGCAGAGGTAGCTGTGGCTCTGGTGGAGTGGGATCTGATGCATGCAGGCACAGTTTTTCCATGAAATGAGTAACAAAAGCGTGTGCAGTGGGCTATCCATTTTGAAATTGTCTGTTTGGAAATGGCTTTTCCTTGAGCACCTGCAGCATAGGACACAAATAGTTGCTCAGATTTCCTGAATGGCTTTGTCCTGTCCAAATAATAACGAAGTTGTCTGTGAATGTCCAAGGAATGAAGTAGTCTTTCCCCTTTGCTTTGTGGATTAGGATAAAAGGTAGGTAAGTGGATAGTCTGATTCAAAGCTACACTGGATACTACCTTTGGCTAGTCGTAAGGAAACTCTGTCCTGATGGAAAATGATGAATGGTTGCACAGCCATGAGGGCCTGTAGCTCCAAAACCCTGCGAGCTGAGGTGATAGCCAGAAGAAAGGCCGTTTTCCCTGACAAGTACTGTAACTCTGAAGAAGCTGGCTCGAAGGGAGGAAGGGTCAGCTTTTCCAATACGAAGTTGAGGTCCCAAGCAGGGACTGGTAGTTTCCTTGGGGGTTTTATATTCTTTGCCCCTCTGAGGAACTGCCTTGAGAGGATGTGAGAATAAAGGAGGATCTGTGTTGTATTGTGCAGAAATGGCTGAAGCGTGGATCTTGATGGAGGAGAAGGAAAGTCCATTGTTTAACATCTCAGCTAGGTACTGTAAAATTTGAGGTATATTTATTACCCAAGGATTCTGTCCCTTCTTTTGATTCCAGGCACAAAATCGTTTCCATTTGGCGGAGTAGGCCTTTCTAGTAGAAGGTCTTCTGGCCTCCAAGATGACATCCTGTACCTCCTTGGAGAGGAGAAACTGTTGGGAAATCAAGGAATTCTCCATGCAGCTAGATTTAGAGTTTTGAGATGGCTGTGAAGAATTTTGTAGTTGTGCTGGGACAACAGAAGAGGGACTAGAGGTAGGATCCATAGTGGGGAATGTGTCAGGCTCTTCAGGAGCGGACACCAGTGTTGCCTTGGCCAGTCTGGAGCAACGAGAATCATTTTCGGCCTCTCTGCTCTGGCTTTTAATAGAACTTTGGGCAGCAGAGGAAGAGGCGGGAAGGCATAGACTGTCAATGTTGCCCAGTTGAAGGAATGTGCGTCCACTTTCCAGGCCTGTGGATGATAGGTCCTTGAACAAAATTTTTTCAACTGGCAATTTCTGTGGGTAGCAAAGAGATCTATGTCTGGCTGTCCCCATGCCTGAGTTATCTTTGTGAAAATTTGGGGATGCAACGTCCATTCGTGTGGATCTGTCATATTTCTGCTTAGATTGTCTGCCAGTGTGTTTTCCTTCCCTGGCAGGAATTGTGCCTGTAGTTGAATTTTCAGTTCCAGCGCTGTGTTCCATAGGGTCATGGCTTGCCTGCACAGGGGATATGAATGAGTTCCCCCCTGTTTGTTTATGTACCACATCACTGTGGTGTTGTCTGACCTTATCAATAGCTGGCCTGGATGCAGTAGGTCTTTGAAGGTCATAATAGCCTTTTGCACGGTTAGCATTTCCTTTTGGTTGATGTGAAGGAGCTTCTCTTTTCGTGCCCATTTTCCATGAATGCACTGATCTGTCTTGTGTGCTCCCCAGGCGTAGTCCGAGGCGTCTATTGTGATGATTTGTGTTGCTTGAGGTACACAGAAAGGAAGACCTGTGTTTCTTTGGCACGCTTGAGCCCACCACATAAATTCCTTTTGAAGGCATGGAATGAGTGGTATAATTGCTTCCAAGCTGTGGCTGTGTTGAGACCATAAGTTTTTTAGGTACCATTGAAGTTTCCTCATATGCAGCTTTGCATATGGGATTAGTAGGATGCAAGATGCCATGAATCCCAGAGCCTGCAGGACTTTCCTTGCAGTTAGCCTGGTGTAAGTTGCCATTTTTCTGAAGTATTGAGACAGTTGCCCTTGCTTGTCTGGCGTGAGGTAGACCATCTGGGTGGTTGTATCCAAGCTGGCACCCAGGAAAATTATTTGTTGAGAGGGTATTAGTTTTGATTTCTTTTTGTTGACTGTGTATCCCAGGATGTTCAACAGTTTTATTACAAACGCCAGGTGCTGCAGATGTATGTCCTTGCTGTCCGCTTGGATCAGGCAGTCATCCAGATATGGGTAGAGTTGTATCCCTTGTAGTCTGCAGAAGGCGATTACTGATGCCAGGCATTTCGTAAACACTCTGGGTGCAGCAGATAAGCCAAAGGGCAATGCAGAGAATTGGTAATGGGTTGAACCTGCAAGAAATCTGAGGTATCTTCTGCAATTTTGTCTGATAGGGGCATGCAGGTATGCCTCCTTGAGGTCCAATGTTACCAGCCAAGACTCCTTGCCCAGCATGGGAAGAAGCTGCTGTAATGTGAGCATCTTGAATTTTGGCACCTGTAGATATGTGTTTAGGATGGATAGGTCTAAGATTGGTCTCCAGTCTTTGTCTTTCCTTGGTACCAGGAATAGTCTGGAATAAAACCCTTGGCCTTGTTCTTTTGCAGGTACCTCTTGAATTGCTTTCATGTCCATGAGAGCTGAAATTTGTTTTTGTGCCTCTGCCCTTTGATTTTGTGGCAGGTTTGGCATGCCTCTCATTTTTGGAAGGGTGTGAAAGTGGAACCTGTAGCCTCTGTCTATAATGTCCAGAATCCATTTGTCTTGTGTAACAATATGCCAATTTTTTGAGAATAATCTCAGTTTTCCGCCCAAAGGTGCTGCCATAAAAGCTTTGCTTGGCAGGTGTAGGGGGAAGTCATTGTGTCTGTTTTCTAAAAGACTGTGATCTATCTTCTCCACCTCTTGGGGTTGGTGCTTGCCACTGTCTGGCTCTGAAAGATCCTTGAGGTTGCCTTGTACCCCTTGGACGCCTGTATCTGCCCCTTTGAGGTCTGTCCGTGGCTGGAAAGGACCAATTTTTTGAAAGCCAGTTACTGCTGAAACGTGGAGGCTGTACCTGCAGGAAATCTTTCACTGTTTGCATTGATTTCGCTTTTTCCTCCATTTTCTTTAGCACCTCCTCTGCTTTAACACCAAACAATACATCTTTTTGAAGAGGTGCATCTAATAATTTAGCTTTGACATGATCTGGTAAGTTTTGCTCTTTGAGCCAAGCATGCCTATGTATAACAGACCCCGTAACAGCAGCTCTACATGAGGCCTCTAAAGCATCAAAACCACACTGCAAGGTATGTTTACCCACTTGCTCTGCACCATGCAACAAATCCTGCAACTCATTTAAATCTGGTTGTTCTGGTTGTGTCATCTTGCTTTTCAGCTGAGATATCAAAAACTGTTGATACTTTAACATATGGAGCTGACAGTTTAATGCCCTCATGGTTAAAGTGGCCGAGGTGTACACCTTTTTCCCCCACCTTTCTAAAGATCTGGAATCTCTCTCTGAAGGTAATGGGTTTTTAGCAGAAGAGGCCTTAATTCCCTTGGGACCCTGTGAAATAGTTTCTGGGTTAGCAGTATGGCTTTTATATAGGAACTGGTGAGAATCAGGAACCCGGTAATACCTGTCTGGTTTAACAGGAGCTGGAGGCAAAGAATCGGGATTAAGGCTGGCTTCTGTGTACACATCATCCAATATATCTAAAACAGGAGGGATAGCTAGAGGCCTATGCTGGGGGAGCAGAAGAAATTCCCTGAGCCTTTTCTTGGAATCTGAGTAATCTTGCCCTTCCCAGTGAAAGTGTTCCCTCAATGTATGCAGGGTTGCCCCAAAAGAGAAGTCCTCAGGGGGGGAGACCGAGGGAATACACTCCTCTGCATCGGAGTCTTCGAATGGAGAATAAGCACAATCCTGGTCCTCAGATAGTTCTGAGGTAATAGAAGCTTGATCTGAGGAAGGGTAGTCTTCCTCTAATCTGGGCCTTTTGTCAGAGGGGGGGTTGAGAACCCCTGATAAGAGTAATCAAATCCTCAGCCATTTTAAGCATCTGTTATTTAGGCATGGTGCCTTGAGAGGGTGTCTGAGGAACCTGTTTTTTGGTTTTCATGGCTGTTCTAGATTTAGTGAAGGCTTTAATAGAGAAGGAGGAAGGCCTGAAGACCCCTTGAGAAATGGCAGGCCTGTCTAAATTCTGAGTTTCCCCGCCAGGAGTGGCGTCGCTATCTGTAGTAGGAATGGGGGCCGAGGAGCCTGCGACCTCGGGTACTGAAGACACCGGTAATGCATTGTCATCGGTACTCAGGGGCTGCGTAGGCACCTCGCTGAGTACCGGAGAACTGGTAGTTGGCCTTAGCGTAGTATCAGTAGGTGGTGCAGACCTCGTAAGTCTGTCCTTATCTTTGCGTTTTTTGCTCAAAACTGGAGTCTGAGTATCCGACGACATAGTATAATTACATTTTTGCCAAAAAAGTGAAGGGCAAACTCCGCCCGACGCTTAATAGTGCGTTTGTTGAATCTAGCACAAAAACGGCAGACCGAGGCGTCGTGCTCTGGGCCTAAGCAAGGTATACAGTAAGAGTGGAAATCCTTGTGCGGTATTTGCTTCCCACATGAAATGCAATTATTAACTTTGTCTGACATCGGTCTGAGGCAAGAAAAGTTTCCCCAATGGGGTACTTAGCTTTCAAGAAGACTTTGGTTGAAATACTTTCGTAAATCTCAGGAGCTGGCCGACCGGCACTTGCGATCTGCTTCGGGCACTGCGCGGCAAGAAAGACTGAAGAAAATGGCGTCTGCTGCATCTTTTATACCCCTGCCGCACTGACGTCAGGGAGGAAGCGACGACAACCGACGCTGGACCTAGACTTTGGAATTTGTCCGACCGAGGACCCGCCTGACGGCAGGATAACCCATCTGTTATGACTGCAGCTGTATGCACGATGAACATCAAAACAGAAAAGCTTATGCAACAATACATATAAGTTGACAAATTTTTAGTTATCTATGTACACAAGCAAATGGAAAAAGTGTTAGGTAAGATTTTAGTTAGTAGGTATGCACAGAGAATATTTACATAAGTGGTAACTACAATATGAATGTTCCCATAGGAGGGAAGAGTTGGGGAGTAGGGGGTGAGTAGTAGCTGGAGGTATTATGCAGGATGGGTACAGGAGCATTCCCAGAGAGAAGATAGGTGTGAATGGAGGAGAGATTTAAAGATTGGAAGGCTGCTGGTATTGCGGATATGAGATGGGAGTGAGTTCCAGAGGTGGGCCAGGGAAAAGGAAAGTAAGAGTTTGCCTGCTGGACGGGCTGGTTTGTGGAGTTGAACTAGGTTCTGAGTGTTGATTCTGAGGAGTCTGTTTGGGTGGTGGATGGTGAAGGCTGAGGAGAGTGAGGGGCAGAGTGAGGGCTTGAAAATGAGTTTGTGAGCATGAGTAAGTTGAGTGTAGGTAAGGTAGTTAGGGAACTCTAGCCAATTTAGTTTGTGGAGGGCAGTACAGTGATGGGAGGAGGATCTAAGGCCAGAGGTGAATTTAGCGATTTTGTTGTAGCAGGAAGAGAGTTTTGTTTTAGTAGAGGATTTTAGGTTAGTTAAGAGTGGGGCACCATGAAGGAGAGAGGGGATATGAGGTATGTGGTAGATAGGAGGAATCTAGTGGATGGGGAGAGGAAGCGGATATGCCGGTAGAACATACCAAGTTTCTGATGTGTTTTTTTAATGTTAGTTTGTATATGGGAATCAAATGTGAGCTGGTTATCAATGAGAGCTCCTAGCAGTTTGGCATGGAAACAATTTCTAGGGATGTGTTATTTTGACTAGTTATGAGGAAAGAGTTTGTCGATAGTCATGCTTTTTGATGGGGTGAATAACATGAGTTTGGTTTTTGATGGATTTTAGATGGAATTTAGATTCTTAGATGGGGTAATTCTTGTGCTGTTTGTTTTGTGAATGTGTAGCATATCGATCAGGGCTGGACCCGAGAAGGCCTTGTAGGTTAGGTATAGCTCATCTCCCAGTAGTCTGTAGGAGACTGAGTACAGGGACAAGGGTTTTGTGCTTTCCTCATAGGATATGTTATTTACACCCTTTATTCTTTTAATGAGGAATGTCTGTGGCCACTATAGTTGTTACACATGCCTGGTCATGTACATGCAGGAGAGTACTCTATTATTGGTCTAATGAAGGCTAAGGATTGTGGAATTATGATCTCCTTAGGTCTGGATGCCATGCCATAACTTATAACTTGCCCCACATAGAAGGATTTTCTCACCACTGTGGACACATGGTGATCAATGTTCAGGTTACTGTCAACCTGAGTTATGAAGTCCCTTACCACTAGATCTACTCTTAGGAGAGTGTTATCGATGTAATTTGCAGGGGTGGTCATATTTGCTATGAATTCAGAGAAGTTTATTCCAAACTGGAGAGGTCCAAGTGCCGAGTCCTGTGGAATACCACTAGTAACAAGCCTATTGGTGGAGGTGGATTCCCCCATCCTAACTTCATGTGTCCTACCCATGAGCAATTTGAATATCCATTGGGTTACATAGAGATTTATATCAAAATTTTTGAGTTTGCCAATAATTCCCAAGGGAGGTAGTGTATTGTATGCCTTTACCAGGTCGAGGTAGGCAGTATGCACTTTTTTGCCCATCGTCCATGGCTAAACTGGCCTTCTTAAGTTAGTCCACTGTGTTTAGTAGGCATGACCTAATTTTGACAACCCCAAACTAGGATGGGTCCAGTGTTTGTAGATTTCCTGTGTTTTTATTAGAGCCATTATAACTTTTTCCATAGCCTTGTATGTATGACTAGTCCAACTTATGAGTCTGTAGTTCCCTGGGTCTGTTGATGGTCCAGCTTTATGTAGAGGGATGACTGTTGCAGTCCTACATTTCCTATGACCGAAGCCTGGCTGGAGACTGTGACTGAATAGACATTGTAGTGGGCTTGAGGGGTCATTTTTCAAGCTAAATAGGAAACATCCTTGGATATTATCAGGGCTCATTGCTGTAGTGTGTTCAGCTCTGGGGAGTGTAGTGAGGACCGGTGCTTTAGTAACAGTAGGGGTGGTTAAGTGGTAGAGGGTATTTCCTGGGGAGTAACTAGTCATCTTCAAGTCATATGGACTCTGTCTTCTTCTTGTACCTTATTGCTGTCGGGTAACACTTTTGAGTACAGTTACTGTCATGTACTCTTTTATCTCGGCCTTTGGTAACTACTTTAGTCAAGTAAATGTTTCTGTCAAGACTCCTCTCTCTCTCTCTCTGCACTATAAGGTTGAGAGGTATGCCTTCATTTATAACTGAAGTGTCATGAAATCACAAGAAATGAATGGCTGTTATTGCATGTATATTCCTATACAGTAGACAAACCTTTTTGTTTTTAATTAGAACTAGCCAGTACAACTTTATACATACATAGATAAGTAAACAGACACACATATTCCATGTGAAATTGTAGTTTCATTTATTTTACAAAATAAATAAACAAGCAAACAGACACACCGGTTCCATGTGAAGTTGTGGTTTTATTTAATTGACTGTTATATAACTATCATATCTAGGCATAGATAGATATAATTTAATAGGTTTACAGTGAAAGTGTAAATTTCAAATAAAAGCAAGTGTGATATTTTGTGGCAAAGAAACAATTTGCTGATGAATCACAACAATGCAAGACATCTATAATATACATTCATTAGTGTAAAGAACACCATTATACATAAAACTAAAAATAAATAAATAAAAATGGAGAGATCTGTCTATACTTAACATAGCCACTCTGTTAAACAGCATATTTATATGTATACATTTTACATATGTACATACATACAAATATTTCAGGCATGAGCAATAATGCTGTTCTAACATGCAAAGTGATAGTTATAATTTGATCTCATTTCCATTTCTTATATTTTTTTCAACTATCATCTTGGATTCCACTCTGCATTTTGCCAAACTGTTTGACATTCTTTCAGGAAATGGTATAATTCTTTATTCTGTTTACAATTTTCTGTTTGTGTCTTGCACTATGGAGCTCAGGTTTTGATTTAAAAGGGTCTGTCAGCCTCCCACTTATATGGTTATCAAACTGAAATTAATAAGTAAAGAAACAGATAAACAGCTGAATAAAGAAATGAGGAATAAATTGAATTATTTCAAACAGAGGATAAGTTTAATTTGTGGTACCTTGGAGAGTACAGCACACATCTGTTTGTTTTCATTACTTATTAAAGTAAACAATTATATGTTTGTTTACAGGTACCTTGTTATGTGTGTATATATTTTTTGCTCTTACAGGACAAAAACACAGTGGGGGGTATTCTGAAGGGAAAAATAGTACAGTGTGTAAAGCTAAACCTTACAGTAATGACATTCAAGTGAGATGGATTATTATTTATTTTACATTTGTTGACCGTGAGACTCCAACTAAGCTCACAACATTTTACAGCAGAGGCCCAGGGAGAAAAGCTCCGAATTATACAAAACAATTAAAACATTAAATAACAATTGAGATATCCAAGTGTTTAATAGATCTCATACAGTAGTTACAAAATTAAACCACACTAAAAACAAAAGGATGATAATAAAAGCATAGGAAGTAAACTGTTTTATAATAAAAGAAAGTTTGTAAATCTAAAGAGCAATAGGCAGTGTATTACAAAAGCTTAGGGCGTTAAATAGAAGCTACATATAGTGGATATAAGATGTATACACACCCCTGTTAAAACGTTAGGTTTTTGTGATATAAACAAATAAGACCACAATAAATCATTTCAAAACTTTTCCCACCTTTAATGTGACCTATAACCTGTACAATTCAATTGAAAAACAAACAAATCTGTTAGAGGAAAAAAATAAAAAACTTAAACTATACTGGTTGCATAACTGTGCGCATCCTTAAACTAAAACTTTGTTGTGTGTGTACACCCTTAAACTAATACAGCATTCAGTCTTCTTGGTACACACCTGCCATCAATTAAAGAAACTCTGATTAACCCCAAATAAAGTTCAGCTGTCCTAGTAGGATTTTCCTGACATTTACTCAGTTGCCTGCTACAGCAAAAGCCATGGTTCGCATAGAGCTTACAAAGCATCAAAGAGCTCTCATTGTTGAAAGATATCAGTCAGGAGAAGGGTACAAAAAAATTTCCACAGCATTGGATGTACCATGGAACACAGTGAAGACAGTCATCAAAAAGTGGAGAAAATATGGGACAACAGTGACGTTGCAAAGAACTAAACGTCCCTCCAAAACTGATAAAAAGACGAGATCAAAACTGGTAAGGGAGGCTGCCAAGAGACCTACAGCAACACTGAAGGAGCTGCAGGAATTTCTGGCAAGTGCTGGTTGTGTACTACGTGTGACAACAATCACCCGTATTTGCCATATGTCTGGGCTATAAGTAGCCTTTTCTTACACAGAAAAACATCCAGGCCCGGCTAAAATTTGCAAAACAATACATTTGGTCTCCTAAAAGCATGTGCCAATGCCTATGCTAATCTAGCTATTTACCAATGGGAGAAGATGTATATTTTCAATGATGAGAGTTTTAGAGCTAATGCTGTTCTATACAGGCGATTTGTGGATGATATCCTCCTTTTTTGGAATGGTAGCATCGAATCTTTGAATGATTTTGTTAACTACATGGGGTCAACTACATCTTTTTTGGAATTCACATATGAGTTTTCTTTTACCAGTGTCAACTATCTTGATGTAACCATAATCAAGAATGATTTGAATGAGATTACAACCTCTTTATATAGAAAACCTTGTTGGAGGAATGGCATACTCCATCATGAGAGTATGCATCCAAGGCATATTTTTCCCAATGTAGTAAAAAATCAGATGGCTAGGGTTGCCAGACTATGTAATAATGTTGATGATGGTAATTGTCTACTAGATTTTCAAGCGAAATGCTTTGTGGATAGGGGATACCCTTCTCAACTAGTAATGAACTATAGAAGCAATGCTATTCCTACCCAGGGAATAGACCCGGAGAAACATTTTTATGGGCATTATACCAGAGCTACCAGAAATATGGTACAATATGACCTTAGATATACTAATGATGTAAGGTACATAAAGGATATCTTATGTAAGAACTGGAAGTTACTCAGTATGAATAGAGATTTATTGAAAATTGTAGGGGAGAGACCGAGCTTTAGATACAGTAACTGCCTAAATCTGAAAAGGCTGTTGTGTAAGGAGAAAATGAAAATTGTACCCCCTGATATAAGGATGAGGTTTAGGCAGGGAACTTTTCCCTGCAGGAAATGCTGTATTTGCAAGTTTATTACAGTTGATCAGAAGTATGAGAATATAGAGTTAGGTATGGTGTTTACACCGAATTTCTATGCCACTTGTGACACTACTAATGTTGTTTATCTGGCCACGTGCGAAGGCTGTGAAGCCTATTATGTGGGAATGACCACACGCAGACTTAAGGACCGGGTTTACAACCATATATATGATATAAGAAAAGCAAACACTAACAATGCTTTAGCCAGACATTGCCAATCATTCCCGACACATGTTTTTAAGTTTAGAGTTCTACAGATTTTATATTCTAATAGGAGGGAAGGGGATGCATTAGGAGCCCTTGAGTTGAATGAGTTAAAGTGGATTTTAACCCTTAGGGCGCACGTAGAACCTGGCTTGAATTCGGCCCTCAGCATTAGACCTGCACTTTTATGAATAACCACTGATGTTCTATCTGCATTGTGATTTTCTTGTCCTTTGCTTTTTTCCTCCCTCCCTTCCCTGTTCCCCCCCCTTTCCCCCTTATCCATATATTTACATATACATATATTTACCTATATTTTATTGATATGACTTATTTATTCGTCAGGGCTATGTTTTTTTTTTTTTTTATGCATCTTTATGTGATTTCTAAATGAGTCAAAATCTAGTGGACATGAATTAAGGAGTCTTCGCTGCCCAGGTTATGATGTTGGCTTTATTTTAGATTGAGCATTACTGACTTAGAAGCATTTTTAAACATTGTTAGGATAAGAAATGTCGTTTTTAATATTTTTAATGTTAACTAAATATTATACGTTTTTTTGATTAAATTCAGAGGAGGTTTTTATAGTATGACTGTTTTTAAAGTGTGATTAAATTCTATTATTGTGCTGTGAACTGTTTCTGTCTGCCCTAATTAGTTGCTAATTAGGGTGCATGCTTTGTATATAAGGACAAGGAGTGACTTTATTTAATGTAACCTGATGAAGCGCACTAGCTAAGTGCGTGAAAGCGCTTGTTCTTCTCAAAATAAATTGTCTGTTTTATTCATTCGTGGTGGTTCCAGTGATTTGTTAGATATTCTCCTAAAAGCATGTAGGAAAATGTGTTATGGTCTGATGAGAGCAGGGCCCGTGGAATATAGTAAGGTTTCATTTTTAGTGGGTAGATATTAAGATATTTTGCTTTGTTTTTGGATGTAAGAAGGTAGGAGGATGGGGGTTTTATTTTAGGGAATAGGATATTTATTGGAAAGATAGCTGCAGAGATAGCTATGGGTTTCTGAGGGTAAGAAAAGGTATGTGAGTGAGGGGTGGTGGGGGCTAGCCCTTGGTGTGCTTGTCTTTGCCCTAAGAAAAACAATCAGCCGATTGAGCATACACTTGTGCACACCATTCACATGGAAGAGCACCATTTAGGGTTCAAGTTGATCAAACATGCAGAAAGCTCCAGTCCACAAAAGGTAATATTGGAAGGTGAAATGTGTGTCTTAAAGGTTATGCCTAGGTTCTGCAAATAAAAGACAATAATGTTAGGTGAGGTTGAAGAGGTTATTTTCCACCTATCTTTCATAAGTGATGTACTTCCATTTTCCAAATTTCTTGATGTTCTCCTATGATGTCCTTGCCCACTGCACACAAGAAGCTGCCGCTGTGCTAAATGAGCATGGAATCTAACTAAGCATGTGGTATATATATTTGGGGTTAAAGCGTTAGCACTCTACCTTTTTCTTCAATACAGCCCTCACCTGAAGCTGGGTAAGCAGGGTACCCTTCTCATGGCAGAAAACTGTTCCTTCTTAAGTACCACTCTATGGTAAAACTGTGTGAGTGGACTTCTGTGTTATTGGCACAGAGTTTATTAATGTTGCAGGCATTGTACTACATTCTATTCTGTGCCTCTTGAGGCTGGAGCCAGCCACTGGTTCTTCACCTCCTGATCAGTCATAGGTTTCTCCTAATTATCATTAGCATATTCTTATTTTAACCAGCTATCTGCTCCACATAGGGCTGATAAACAACAGGCCATGAAAAACAATCTGCTGTATTACTGATGACATATATTTTGGAGTTTGTCCCATAAGATTCACACTACCTCCCCATGCCTTTGTGCAGCCAGCTGATTGCTTGCCAGGTGTAATGTGGCCTTCAACCTGTTTCACTCGATCTCTAACAGTAGCAAGGTGTGTACCCGACATTGTTTTACTGCTACGAGACATACAACTGGACAACCTTGCATCTTCGCATTGTCTCTAAACTGCTATAGTACCCTTTTGTAAGCCACCTAATTACCTGTACTGAGCATGTTTATTATCTGTAATTCTTATATGTCCACTGATACTGTGAATGAATCTGTACCCACACTGGTACTGGTGCTGTTTCCAGTGTCACTGTCTTGAACTGAGCCCACTGTGAAAGCAACATAGGTTCATAGGTTTGTACTAGGCTTTCAGCACTGGGGCCTATACAAGCCTAGCCATAACAATTCCCTGGCTATTTCTTCCCACACTATTTACTTTCCTGGACCCCTGTCTAGCAGGGTGACTGACGTGATCCCTGGGGTGAATTTCCTTTCTCCCATTCAATCGTCAAGGTTCCTTTTGAAGAGGGCCAAAGAGGCACTCTGCTTGACATGTATGGGCAATCTATTCCAGAGACTGGAGAATCTCTAGGTCAGGAACCTATCCCTCCAGCATGTTTTGTTTATTGTGATGACAAGGTTTAGATCCCTGGAGCATGTGGCTCTGAGGGACTGGGGTTTCTTTAAGTGTAGCTTGACCAACAGCTCTGGGTTTGACATGGCCTTGTATGTTAAGCAGAGATCACCTCTGAGTAGGCGATATGCGACAGAGTATAGCTGGAGTTTTTTAAGGCGGTCAGCGTAGGGCATCTGCTTTAGGCCTGTGATTCTTTAAGTGAGGTATTTCTGCGGCCTTTCCAGTTGTTGCAGATGTCTTGAGAGGTACATACCAAACGGGGCGTTGTATTCTATAATGGGTCTAATGAGGGATGAGTATAGTGGGGCAATGTCCAATTATTCTTCACCTCACCCTTTTTGCTGATTGCTCCCTTGTTGAATTACACATTTGTTGTCCGATTTTGAGTTGGGAGTACCTTGTTTGCATTCTGGTTGTATATCCAGGAAGAACTCAGACTCTGTAATGGTAAATTAATGTCTACATGTAATTACTCTTGGCCACCTGCTGCTGAGCTTGCTTCTTCTTAAGTACATCCCCCACCAATTTTTTAGGAATATGGCAACAGTTATCCTGAAAAAAGATGCAGTGCAGTCTGATAGTGTGCCAACACACAAGTAAGATCTCTAAAAATTTAGATGCCTGAAGGCAAGAATACTCTTGTTACTTGATAGGTTCATTGGTGGTTACTACGCTATTGACCCAAAGGTCTTTATAAGCCTAGCCGTGTGTACCCAATATAATTCTAGAGAAACCAATACAAAGGATCTAGCCTAAACTCAAGATCTTAGTTAGCAATGGCTACCCATATCTAGGAGAGTTATAGGTGAAATCCCCAACAAGGAATTTATGGTTTTCCATCCAGTCTACACAGAAACAGGGTCATAGAGGGCTTTGTATGATGTGAACTGGCAATCTATTCCAGAGGAGTGGTAACCTCTGAGAGACATAACTCTCTCTCCAGCAGGCCCTATTTATGTCACAGGCCAGATTAAGTTCCCTGGAGCAAGTGACCCTTATCCCATTTGAGTTTTAGATGTGCAGCATTTCCATTAGGTTTGGATCTGAGATTGATCTGCAGGCCAGTCACAAGTCTTCTCTAAGTAGTCAGTATGCAACTGAGTACAGTGATGGTGACTTCTATGTGTCAGTGTAGGACATGTGGTGGAGACCCTGTAATTTTCTTGGGTAAAAATCTCTGAGGCCTCTCAAGCTGCTGCAGGTGCCTTGTAAGGTACATACCAAAGGGAGTCTTGTACTCAATTATTGGCCTAGTAAGGGTCGAGTACAGGGGTGTTTTGACCTTTTTCTCTGTTGAGATGACCTCTTTTGCTCTTGAGGCAATGGCTTTGATAATGGGGTGAGCAACATAGAATGCCTTCCTTACCACAGTAGACACATGGTGGTCAAAGTTTAGTTTGCAGTCAGCTTGCATTCCCAAGTCTCTCACTACTGAGTTGTTAAGTTAGGGTATTATTATATGATAGTCTGCAGGGATATTGTTTTTACTGAAAGGGATGATAATGCATTTTTAGCACTGATTTTGAGTCCACAGCTTTGGCACCAACCATTGATATGTGTAAGCCCCTGTTGAGGTATATTGACATTGTTTGGGGATTCAGTGATTGCACCTAATTTGCAGTCACCAGCAAACTTAGTCAGGCACAGCCCCCCTGTTTTTGCCTGAACTTCTGAGAAGTATATTCCAAACAATAGGGGCCCAGCACTGACCCCTGTGGAAATCCACTGCTGACAGTTCTACTGGTTGAGGTAAAGTCCCCAACTTTGACTGAGTGTGACCTGTTGGTGAGCCAGTTAGCAATCCACCTGACAACATAAGGGTTGATATTCAACTGGGAGAGTTTACCAATGATGCCTGAATGTGAGACTGTCAAAGGCCTTTGCTAAGTCAAGGTAGGTTGTATGCACATATTTCCCTTCATTTATGGCTCTGGTGGCATTTTTGAAGAGGTCTACTAGATTTAACAGGCATGACCTGTCTTTTACAAAACCAAGCTGTGTCCGATGAAGGGTTTGGGGATCACCTATGTCCTTATTTATAGGGTCAATGATGATTCGTTCCATGACCTTACAGCTAAGTCTGGTTAAGCTTATGGGTCTTTAATTCCTGTAGTTTGTCACACTTAATACTCTTGTCAAGTAGCATATGACAAATGAAAAAAAACTGTTACTTGTAAAACTAGCAATAAAGGGTCAGTAGCATGAATGCTGTTAGTAGCAGCTATACTTTCACCTTAGTCAAAATACCTCCTGCATGTCAGTGTATAAGTGTGTGCATGTATATATGTAGTATATCCACCAACACATCACACATACAGGTGTGTGTATGTCTGTATACATAAACAGACACACACAAATTCAGAAACAGATTTGTGTGTGTATGTATATATATAAATATATATATATATATATATATATATATATATATATATATAGATGTGTAGACATACAAATATATGTGGATCTATAAAGATATAATACAACAAATACATTTTAAACAATCAAAGCAATATATATAAGCACAATGACACATGATACATGCATTTATTTAAATTATTATCTATTTCCATCTTGATAAGGGGGTAAGTGGTCTCATCAACACAGCCATCTGTGTCACAAAAGAGGCAAGTTTGAAAAAAGTTATGATAATGCCGAAGATTAACAGTGAAGTATACCACTAAAACAATTATTTGCACTGCATACAAAGTTTTAATAAAATACACGCATTATCCATACCTCTCAACTGCACAGATTTTTGCAGAATGTACAGATATTTGCCTCATATTTTTGGTCCATTTTTTTCATAAAATTGAGGTTTTCTGGCAAATTATTGTCAAATCATTTAAGACTGAAGTTAGAAAATAATGGTAGAAGTTTGAGTTTCAGACTTCATACCCTTCAGTATATTCATGCTAAGGCAAAACCTATTATTCTAGCAACTTTCTAAGTTTGTAAGAGCATTATTTAAAAATTGCCCCTATTTTTGGACCTTTGACCCTTTTTTATTTATGGCTTTGTCCAGATTTCTTGCTCTACGAGGTTGAGAGGTATGAGTATCACATATCCAGCATATACAAATTTGACAAGATATTCAAGAATGCCTTGAATTGCAAGCCAGTCAGTAAGACACAGCAAGGCTGTGTTTTTACAACCACATGAATATAAACTTAGATTACATATTGCATACATACTTATGCACCCAGATAGGGAAATATAGGGAAATATTGAGACTGTGTTTGCCTCAATTTTCAAAGGATAGCCGGTGTAACTCTACTGCAGTCAAATATTCGGGAAAAGAGTGAAAGTTCCAAACATTTTGCCACAGTATAGGGAAGAAAAAGAAATTAAATTCAGTTGGATGGAATCAGCATTATACAGACAGTTACTGTGCGATTCCTGAAGGGTGTCAGCTAATGGGAAAATACTTTTAGTACAGTAACACAATTCAATTTCAAAGTTGTCTGACATGTTTTTATTGAAACATTATAAGATTTTATTCTTCCAGAATCTTAGGACATTTGCAACTCAGATGCAACTGCCCAAAGCAATGCTGTCCTGTGAAATGAGGGAAACTGTCTTGTAAATGTACGTCTGCATTAGTACATGCACTAGTAAGCAACACTATTACTGACTATATGAAAAATAATTAGCAGTGAAAGGAAAAAAAAAAACGTGCCAACAAGCATGAAACAAAAACAAACAAAAGGAAATACAATTGCCAAAGTTGGGATAATCAAAAAAACAAAGCAATTTCATTGTTGCAAAGGCTTCAGATATGAGTGTGACTGGATAGATTCTCTGGCTGAGGCTAAACCAGTCAGTCATTCAGATAATCTAATAGCCTATGGATGGAGGGATACAGAAGAACAAACTGTGTTAGTATGACACTTGTGACATTGTCACATGACACTGACATTTATGAAATCTGACTTGCTGTATGCTAACGCCTTCTCTGAAAAGCCTGCCTGTCTTTGAACATGTGGCTTACACTGCACTAAAAAAGTAAACAAAGTACTCCAGCAAGCAACTGATTTTAGAAACGAGATAGTGCCCCTTTAATTACAATCCAGCTGCAGTAAACTTTGGAAAAATAGCTAAAATTAAATTAGGCCATAAAGACTGTATCTTACAGTTTTGCTTGAGGCCAGATACGAAATGTCTGTGAGAAGCCTGGTGAAGTACCTCTGTACGAATAGTAGAAGTGTTAAAATGGTTTTATGGCTTCCAGGAGTAGCAACAAAACTGAGCAAAGCTCTGTTTGTGTGTATGGTAGCACATAGGTTCTAAATCCTGACAACATGTAGCAGTGGGGGTTGCATGGGAACCAGAAGTCAGATGACCAAAAGTGTATGTGATGTCATTCTGTACAGAAATAATGTTTTAATATTAGAGGAGACTGAAGTCTCAGGGGCACTCTGTTTTTGAAACATGACCAAGAAAGACCACTCACCTACTTCATCTTGCCTTGCGTTAGTAAGTGACTAAAGATAGTTATTCTCAAACCAGTTGGGAAAATATAGTGAGACTAGTTAAGTGTTGTTTTTCTGAGCTGTGTGACTCTTTCCAGTTGTTATTTTTAATATTTCCTGTGACAAACTCTGGTGTTTAGTGTAAATAGATATTTTGTATTTTCATGTTCTTTTATTATTATTAAATATATTTAAACTTTTCATTGTGGCTAGTCCTTTTAGAAAGTATTTAAGCTTTGAGAGTATTTGCATATATTTGTTAACTGTGGCGACTCCCGAAAGCCTCGCTGTTTGGTCAACATTACCTTTTGTATTGATATTAACTTCACTCAGCATAATTGGATACCCTTTTAAGAGCCTTATAGAAACTGACTGGTAGATGACAGTAAATCTACCTTATAGCCTGGGCAAAGTTGATAGAGTGGGTTATCTGTGCCAGCCTTTCCCAGGTGTGTGTGTGTGTGAAAATTAAATCTGTGCGTGTCAGCTACAGGAAACAGGGACACGAAGCACAAGTTTCACAGAGAGGGTGCTGAACACAGCTGTGCCAGTGGAGAACCTTACTGGGGACCTGGGGAGAAACAGAGAAATCCAGACCTAGGGCTGACTGTGTTCCCTGTAAGGGAAATTGTGCTTGATGCAAAGAGGTCTGCATCTGGAAATAGGGAGCATATCCATTTTTGTTCCAAGTGAATGTCCCTCTCCAGTGTCAGTGGTGAGGATTCAAGATTCTTGATTACTGGCCCAGAGTGGTGATGTTACGGGGTCTAACAATTCACTAACAAATTCAACATTATTAACTGTCCCTGCTGATGTTAAATAACCCCTTTCTTTCCATAGTGTACCAAAACTGTGTACTACCCCATAAGCATAATGTGAGTCTGCATATATGATCACTGACTGATCTTTGCCAGTTTTACATGCATCACTTCTAGCTACTAGTTCAGCTACTTGAGCAGATACATTTCCATTTAATTGTCCAGTTAATAAATATTGTCTTGCAAGCAAATGGCAAAAGCTACTACAAATTCATCATAATTTCTTCAAAAGCAGGAGCCGTCTATGAAAAGAATGAGATCTGGATTCTGCAAAGGAACATTTTTCAAATCTATCCTATGAGCAAGCA
The DNA here is from genome assembly GCF_019279795.1 of Protopterus annectens. Classification (NCBI taxonomy): domain Eukaryota; kingdom Metazoa; phylum Chordata; order Ceratodontiformes; family Protopteridae; genus Protopterus; species Protopterus annectens. The sequence goes on along the minus strand of NC_056735.1, from coordinate 1,104,449,766 downwards.
GTGTCAGTAACAACTACACAATCTTGGGGGATGTTCATCGTGTTTCACTGTTGCAGTCATTACACTTGGGTTATCCTGCTGGCAGGCTACCCGCAGTCGGCCCGAATTCCAAAGTCTTGGTCCGGTGTCGGTTGCTGTCGCCTCTTCCCTGACGTCAGTGCGCCAGGGGTATAAAAGATGCAGCCTACGCCATTTTCTTCAGTCTTTCTTGCTGCACGGTGCAAAGGAACATTTTTCAAATCTATCCTATGAGCAAGCAGTGTCAGTAACAACTATGCAATCTTGGGGGTTTTCCATCTTCTGTACAGATTGAAGAGGCAGAGTTAAATGAAGGACATTGAACAATTGTGAGGTTCTACTTTGCGTGCTGTAGGGATTAAACTGGCAGGATTAAGTGGGGGATATTGAACAGTCTGTATAGGAGGGTTAAGTAAAGGCTGTTCATATTTGGACAATCATGCTGCAGATAAATATTGCATTTTAGTCTTCAGTAACAGAGCTTCTACAGAATGTGGAACTGCCACTCAAGTCTTGTGCCCAGGAATCAGTGTATCCACCACCACCCTAATACAGTGGGGAGGGCTGCAGCTACAGGATAAAGATTTGTACTGAAGTAAGCAACAGATCTTAATGCTATTTTATTTCTTTCACTACAAACAAAAAAATCTCTTAAAATAATCTGGTAACCCAAGTTCAGGAGGATTTAAAAGTAATGTTTTTAGTTGTACGAAAGCTTGTTCATGATAATCCTGCCAGGGTAAAGGTTCAGGTGTGTCTTTCTTTAAACAAGTCTAACAACTGTCTTACCACTTGTGCGTTGTTAGAAATCTGTTCTCTGCAGTAACCTTTTAAACCCAGAAAAACTCAGAGCTATTTCAGTGTAGTAGGGCATGTGCAGTTTGGATCACAGCAATTCATGAAGGCAAAATGCACCCTGTGAAATAAGATGTCCAAAGTATTGAACATGTGACCTCCATAACTGCAGTTTGTTTTTGTTAACTGTAAATCCTAATTCTGTTAACTGATCCTAAAGAAAAATAGTGACTTGTTTACAGTCATGTATATTTCTAGAAGCTAAAAGCGCATCATCTATGTACTGAATCAAAGAAGACCCACAAGGAAATTTAATCTTGTCTGTTTTTCATTTCTCTAATGATAAGAATGGGAGATTCTACATAGCCTTGCAGTAATCTAGTCCAAGTGTACTGCTGACCTTTTATAAGTAAAAGCAAACAGGTAATGATTATCTGGATATGTAGGCATAGAAAAGAAGGCAGATGATGTATCTATCACTGAAAGGTGCTGGCATCTGAAATTTCTCATCTAACTGGCTTGAAGTGAACAGAGGGGTCCCCCAGGGATCACGTCTAGGTCCAGTATTGTTCAGCCTGGTATTTTCATTCCTAAGATATCTAATGTTTGGATGGCAAAGTATGCTTAAACTAAGTTGTGTTACATCAACAGAGGATATTGACCACGTCAACACTTGCATGTGTTTGGGATTGAGTGTTGGACTTAACTGGACTAGAAATTAATAAGGGTAAATGTGCTACTTTGCATTTTGAGAAACCAGTGGTTGAATATCAAACTTAGGTTTCCATGAGTTACAGACGTTGACATTGTATAGGGGTTTATATTATTATATTTATTATAGAAGGAGTTTATATTATTTATAAAGGGAGTATAGTAGGGTTGTTATATGTAGTCATTTTAAGTATAAAATTAATGCCTTAAAATTAAAACTAATACATTAAAAGTTATTGGCTTAATTTTTAAGAACTTTACAGCAAGGAATAATGTAGCAAATTCCCACAGAAAGCTGCTATGTTGAAGAGCAAAATCATCCTCATTACACTTCACTGTCCTCGACAGATTTGGTTTCTCTTCCTTTGGCCTCTCTTGCTTCACCACCCTTGGATTCTGGATCCGACTCTAGACCTCCTGTCTCATCCAACAGGCATGATTCATCCAGATATAACAAATTTAAACCTGATAGCTTGGTTTATCCAATTCCGCTGATAGCCAGGCAACCTATGCTCTCTTCTCCTCAATTAAACCATCTATGAGGAAACTATATGCTAGCAAGTGTTAAAGATTTGTCCACTGAGCTATTCAGAATCATATCAATCCTTGATTGGATACTAATGAACCGTATAATTCAGCCCTCTCATGCAGGTTGCCTTAAGTTCATAGGTTGGTACTAGGCTATTGGCCCTAAGGCCTATGCAAGCCTAGCTATAACAATTCCCTGGAAATTTTTTCCCATAATATTTACTTCTCTGGGCCCTGTCTAGCAGGGCGACTGACATGATCCCCGGGGTGAATTTCCTATCTCCCATCCAATCATCAAGGTTCCTTTTGAAGAGGGCCAATGAGGTGCTCTGCTTGACATGTATGGGCAGTCTATTCCAGAGTATGGAGAGTCTCTGGGTCAGAAGCCTATCCCTCCAGCATGTTTTGTTCATTGTGATGATAAGGTTTAGATCCCTGGAGCGTGTGGCTCTGAGGGATTGGGATTTCTTTAAGTGGAGCATGTCCAACAGCTCAGGGTTTGACATGGCCTTGTATGTTAAGCAGAGATCGCCTCTGAGTAGACGATATGCCACAGAGTATAGCTGGAGTATTTTTAGATGGTCAGCATATCGTATCTGCATTAGGCCTGTGATTCTCTTAGTGAGGTATTTCTGTGGCCTTTCCAGCTGTTGCAGATGTCTTGTGAGGTACATACCAAATGGGGCATTATACACTCTAATGGGTCTAATGAGGGATGAGTACAGTGGGACAATGACCTCCTTTTTTCTGGATGAAAAGCCCTTAGTGATGAGGTGTGCCACGTAGAAGGATTTCCTGACTGTTGTGGCAATGTGGTTATCGAAAGTGAGACCACTGTCCACTTGTGTCCCTAAGTCTCTCATCACACTTTCGATGTTTAGTGTCCTGCCACCTATGTGGTAGTTCATGGGTACATGTTTTTTTCCAAAGGGGATGACTGTACATTTCTTGGCATTAAGCTTGATCCCATGGCTGTGGCACCAGGCATCTGTTTCTGTAAGGCCCTTTTGTAGAATATTCACATCATTTGGGGATTCAATAATGGCTCCCAGTTTGCAGTCATCTGCAAACTTTGTTAGCCAGAGTCCCTTAGTGTTGGCTTGTACTTCAGAGAAGTAGATGCCAAACAAGAGTGGTCCCAGGACTGAACCCTGAGGTACACTCCACTTGTCACTTGTCTGGAGCTGGATTTGGAGTCGGCTACTTTTACAGTCTGGGTTCTGTCAGTAAGCCAGTTGGCAACCCATTGAGTGAAGTAGGGATTTATGCCAAGCTTAGTAAGTTTATCTATGATTCCAGAGTGGGAGATGGTGTTGAAGGCCTTGGCGAGGTCCAGATAGGCTGTGTGGACCTCCTTACCCTCATCCACAGCTCTGGAGACCAATTCATAGAGGTCAGTCAGATTCAGGAGACAAGATCGGCCCTTCACAAACCCAAACTGGGTGGGGTCCAGTGTCTGGAGGTTGCCAATGTCTTTGTTTATAAGTTCCATGATAATGCGTTCCATGCCCTTGGAGAGTGCTGTTTCTACCTGAGTGGCTGTGATTATCGGAATTTGGCAATCTTTTGGTATTGAGATGGGCCCTTTAGGGGGTAAGAGGGGAGTGAAGTTGGCACTAAATTGATCTGTCAGGATATTGGCAATATCCTTGGGATCAGTATATTTAATGCCATTCTGTTGTAGCTCAGAGCAGATCTGAGCATTGCCATTTAGATTCTTGACATATTTATAGAATGCCTTGTGGTTGCCTTTGGAATCTTTGGCAATTTTATTTTCGTAACTAGCTTTTGAGGATTTTATGAGGGATCTCAGCTTCTTACTGAGGCTGGTGAGGGAGTTTTTTTGCATACTGGGATTTTCCTCTTTTCTGCAACAGTTTCTTCCTTCTGTTGTATAGTTTGTTTATAGCAGGGGACCACCAGATTGGCTTCCTTTTTTTGGAGAAGAGCATCTTGGTTCTATTTGGGATGGCACGATTCATGCATGAGTGGATGTGCTCGTACAGTGCCTTAGTTTAGGATTCTGCAGTCGAACTTCCAGATCCCGTCTGTGTGGGTGTTGTGAAGTTTGTCACTTCTGACTACAGTAGCATGAAGTTGGCTTTGGAGAAGTTGTTTAAGGACGTTTCCTTACTGGGGGGTGGGGGTGGGATGTGGATGTCAAAGGTGATTTGCTTATGGTCAGACCTGACCAATGAGGTGGTGACCACTGGTGTGGAGCATCTATCTCCCATGTTGGTAATGACCAGGTCAAGGATATTGGAGCCCCTGGTGGGACAATGGATTAGTTTATCCAGGATGTTGGAATTTATGAATTCCAAGAACTGTTGGGAAAAGGAGTTGGTACCCAAGTAGTTTTCCCAATTAATGGCAGGGTAGTTGAAATCACCTAGTATTAGGGTGTTTGGTTGTATCTTAATATTTTGCAGTATGTTTAGGAAGGTGTAGTGAGAATATTCGGGTATGGTGGGGGATATGTAGCAAGCTACAATTTGGATTGCAGTCTTACCTAGTGTGACCATCTGCCAACCTTTTTACTTAGCATGTCCATCACAAAACATTGTAACTGGACACCATTAAAACATCTTCACTTAGAAGAGGCTGTCACTTTTTTCATCCCCACTTTCCCAAACATCCTAAATGTTCATGCCCCTTCTAGAACTGTCATAATCAAAGCTAGCACTGCACCTTGGTTAAGCAAAGATACAAGATTCTTCCTTAAAGCCAGGGACAAAGTCTGCGAACTACGGCATAGTGTCCGGTCCCAAGCAACCAAACAAACGTATCAGGAGCTGAGGAACGAACTAAAAAACTAGTAAAACTGGATAAGATGAACTGCTACTACAATTTGAAAACAAAATACCAAAATAACATTCAAAAGTTCTGGACAGCAGTTAATATACTACAACTAGGTAAACATAGTACTCCCTCTCCTACCTTAGAAAACACATCAGAGAGTATATCAACACAATTTAACAAATTTGTTAATGAAACTTTTCTAGCACTGTCTAATCAACAAAATAGTATTAATAACCTCCCCTGCACAGAAGACTCTAAAACACCTAGAAACAATTCAGTTCACTTCCAGCCAGTATCCATTTATAGAATAAAAAAATACCTCAAAAGGCTTAGGCCTATGACACTAGCCCTGCTGAATTTTTAAAAATAACCGCAGACACTGTAGCCTTTCCAGTAACCATTCTAATTAATAGATCCCCTAACTGAAGCCCTTGTCCCCATGATTTGGAAAAAATCACATATACTCCCTGTCCATAAAGGAGGCAGTTCTACAGACCTCACTAACTATCGGCCAGTAACTGTCCTATCACCCTTAACCAAAATCCTTGAGAGATGCATTCATATCCAAATCATGGTCTACTTGCATGCTCACAGTCTCCTGTCATCCACTTAGCACGGCTTTCATCCCTCTCATAGTACCACCCCCACTCTAATGTCCCTTCACCAGTATAGTTAACAACTACAGAATTAATGGCAGATTTGTGTCAGCTACCTTTCTTGACCTGTCAAAGGCTTTTCAAATGGTTAGACATAGTAAACTGATCAAAACACTTTCCAACTTGGGTCTTAGTGAGTCCTCCTTAAACTGGTTCCAAAGCTATTTAACGGGCCGCCGGCAAGCAGTACAGTGGTAGCAAGAACTCTGTCCTCTTCTACCAGTTACTCTTGGAGTACCTCAAGGCCCCATCCTAGGCTCACTGCTGTTCTCGCTTTATACTAACAACCTGTACACTGCTTTTCCTCATGTATTGGTCATTCAGTATGCAGATGATTCGACTCTAATCTGTGCCATGTCTTCATTACAAGAGAGCCAAACACTAACAACTATTCTTCCTCTCACTCGAAACATGGCTTGCCAATATTCAACTTGTACTAAATCCAAACTAACAAAATGAAACTCTTACTCTTCCAACCTACTCGATTTACCTCCCCAGACCCCACCTTTAATAGCTTGTCCACTAACAAAACTATTATCTCTCCCACAACTCACACCAAACTACTTGTAGTCGAGATTGACAATAACTTGAGATTCAATTTACACATTGCCCATACCATTAAGTACATAAAAAACTGGGTACCCTCTATAGAAACGGACACTATTTTACACAAAGACAGTCATAGCACACACTCATCTCATCACACTTCTGTATGCCTCCCCTATTCTTACTAATCTCAGAAAGACTGATCTAACCAAGCTAGAGTCATGTTACAACAAAATTGCTAGATTTGCTTCAGAATCCTCATATAAAACACACCACTGCATAGCCTTAAAGCAGCTCAAATGGCTAGAATTTCCACAATTCTTACATTTCAACCAGCTTACACTAGCTCATAAAATTCTCCATCTCCCAGAGAAAACGCCTTAATTGTAAAACCTACTTCAACCCTACTCGAGCAACAGGTTTCTCCAGTCTAGTAATAAATTCCTTCTTAAAATAACAAAAGCCAGTAATACAGCAGGGAAGTCACTCTACTCCAACTACTTGTCGAAATATGGAACTCACTACCTGCCCACATATCCTCCATTTCTTCTTTAACACAGTTTAAAAAATTCACTAAATACTCACTTCAGTGCTTCTTGGCTGTGTTCCTGTTCTACTCCAGGATAGTCCCCACCTGTCCAATATTCAGCAGCCTTCCTTCATTTTGTTTTTCTTATGTAAATAATCCATGTTTTATTGTGTGTGTGACTTCTTTATTCAACTATGTGTACATAAAACATGTAAGTATGTATCTTCTAGAATATGATGTATTTTCAGCTACTAACATTAATTTATTTTTTTACTAAATATTGTTTAAATCTATTGTGCATTGTTAGTCGATTACCTGTGGATCTTTTCTCCCTGGGCCTCCACTTAAAAGGGGCATGTGTCCAGTGGACTTTCCCGGTTAACAAAAATAAAATAAATAAATTAAACAAATATTGAGTGTTTTTCTGCCCCTATACATAATGTTATGGGGTTCTTAACCTTTCTTTTTAATGAAGGAGCTAGTTTATTTACAGTTAAGGTTCAGTTTGCATCAATTTCATATTTTCTTATTTGATTTGATGGTTCTTCACTTGCTTCTCATAAGTTTTGCAAGGCTTTTTAAGAGGCACGCTGTACTTCCTTTTAAAGATCCTACCCCTCTATGAGATATGAATCTGGTACTGCAAGCATTAATACATCCCCCTCTTGAACCTGCAGATAAGTGTGATCTTAAATATCTTTCTTGGAAAACCTTATTCTTAGTGGCCATTACTTCAGCCAGACTCATTTCTGAAATTCAAGCCTTATCCTCAAAACTACCATGTTTAATCTTTCATAAGGCTAGAGTTATTCTACAAACTGATGCATCCTTCCTTCCTAAGGTGGTTTCTGGATCTACCATCAGCCAGTCTATTAATTTACTAGTATTTTTCCCTAAATATACAAATAAAGGAAAATACTTGATACTTGCATATTATCGCAGCCACGTCATGAAAACCGCTTTGAGAGAACTTCAACGGGTTTAACGCATATGACCTATTTGAAACCTTTTCTTTTTACAATGAAGTAAAATGTGCAACTTGCCCATGGTACGGGGTGTTTGTCACCCCCCCCCAACCCTTATCTTTCTTCCGAATTGTTGATAAACGAAGGTGAGCCGTCTGAGTCCTGTTGTGTAGCAGTCCGATAAAGTGATACAGATCTTTTTTAGGTTTGATTGGTTTTAATAAATTGTAAAATATGTGATATACACATGGTGTTGCTTGTAATGAGTGCCACCTTGCAACTGTCGGTATGTTAAGTATACTTTACCTCATATTTTGGTCCATTCCTCCAGTGTGTTTTTCCTGCAAATCCCCGAGGACCGAAGTCAGTAAAGAATGGCAGCCATTTTTAGATTTTTGCCTGCCCCACTTCACTCTCCCCACACACCCAATCACTGTATCCGTTGTTCAGATTTCTTGTGGTAACAGGTTAAGAGGGGAAAAACTATCAGTATTTACATGAGACCGCTCCAGCGATGTATTCATTTATTATGCTGAAAAGACAGGGCATGTTACTTTCCACAGCAAACATTTCCAAAATTTAAAAATGTAACAAAGTTGGCTGACTTTATTATTTTGAAGTGTGGGAACCAACCCTGAAACAGTGCACGATGAAACACTTCTAATAAGACATTTGTCTGCTGGTTGCGATAATACACAAGTACCGAATACTTATTTGCTAGATGTTCACAGGCAGTTATGTTTTTATTTATGTAGATCAAAAGAAATCAGAACTACTGATCAATTATTTGTTTCTTATACAGATGTAAAGTTGGGTAATTCAGTAATTAAAGTAACTTTAGCCAGGTAGCTTACTGACGGCATCACATTTATTTGCAACAAATTGGATATCACCCTACCAAGAGAATAATTAGTTCACCCAACCAGAGCCATAGCAACTTCCTTACTTTTTCAAGCAAGAGCATCCATGGATGACGTGCAGCAGCAACTTGGGCTTCTCCCCATACTTTCATTACAAATTAGATTTGGTCGCCAGAGGTAGAGCATCGTTTGGTTCAGTGGTGCTCAGAAATATCCTTCCTTGAGTCCACCCTGGAGTTAAGGTAGCTGGGGACTCTGTCCCATTAGTTGAGGATTGAATGAAAATCGACATCAGATAAAGAAGTTATGTACTCAACATAATGTTCTAACTGTGTTGTTGATTTTCATTCAACTCTCCTCCCACCAACCCCCATCCTTATGCAATTTCTGGAAGAGCAAGTGGTTAGACACATATTCTACTCCCCACATAATTGAAATCCAGATATGGTCTCTACTTTGATATATGTATGTGTATATTTATACATGCATATTTTTCTTTCTGTTATAGTCATCAAACAAGATCTGAGGTAAATGGGGTTGGTGCATTGTAGGTAAGGGAGAAGCTGAAGTGTTTGAAATTGCCACAAGCTTTTGCAACAGCCAAGTTGGATCAGAGGGATCAGATCTGAACCCAATAGTTGAAGAATGAAAATTGACAACACAGGTGGAGCGTTATGGTGACTACATAATTAATTTTTAGCTGACATGGGACACTGGAAGAAAGAATATCGATCTCTATTAAATTTTGAATTGTTGAATACAAGCATATTAACCAGAGGTGCATATTTTACTTAATTGAGGAGTGAAGGACAGTCTTAAAAGCAGACTGTTTAACCCAGTCATTGGTTCAACCTTGGAACAAGTTTCCTTTACATATTTGACAGTCTTCTTTGCAGATGTTCAGAAAACAACTTGATGCCTTGTTTGTTCCCAGGATATATACATTTATCGAGGAGGTGGCATTCTAAATGACCTTCAGCCTTTACACAGGAATTAATGAACAATTGAATAGAAGTCAGTATTGTTGCATGGTTAGGAACAGCTGGAAATGCTAGTACTGCTACAGAATTCACTGCACATAAATCTTGTAATCGCCTACATGTACTTTTTCCAGTTTAAGTGGTAAAATAGGAGTATTACAGGGACTCTGAGTTAAGACAATGATTTCTTGTAAAAAAGTAGAAATTACAGGTTTGATTCCTTTTTTTCTGCTTCTGCCATCAGTGGATACTGAACTACCATAGGCGAGTGCTTATGAGATTTTTTTATTTTATTTATTTTACATTTGTTGACCGGGATAGTCTGACTGGATACATGTCCATTTTCAGCGGAGGCCCGGGGAGAAAAGCTCCAAAGGTTGTTAAGTTGTTACAGATGCATTCATCACAATGTACAGATAGAACAAGAGTAATAGCAACATAGTACAAATAAAACACACTTTACAGAGTCAGTTAAATTTATACAGTCTCACAAATGTCCTACTCTGGCTTAACAGGTAAAAGACTGTAGAGTTCCATTTACAACAAATTAGTACAAATAAAACGCACTTTACAGAGTCAGTTCAATTTATACATCTGACAAACTTCTACTCAGGCTTAATAAGTAAAAGACAGTAGAGTTCCATTTACAAACATTGTATTAGTACACTAGTATGAATGATGATTTAGTCTGGCTTGGAGCAAGGACATATCCATTGAGACCTGAAATACTCCTTAAGAGATTTTTTGAATTGAAAAAATAAAAAATGAGGCAAACCGGCACAGCCACACACAAGTTTATTGTAAGCGCTTTCGTACAGCAAGTGCTTATACTTCTTCAGGCAATTTTTACCCAAACCTCCCTCTTTAAATAGCATCGGAATTAAATTAATAACCCAATTAATCAACTCATTATTCGGTTAAGAACAGGGTATATATAAATGTTAAAAATTTGAGTATGAGAACATATGAACCTACTGGACATAATTTGAACTTCTCCTAAAAGGAAACATTGTGCAACCACATCTCCACAATATAATGCATAAATCAATTCATTAAACATATAGAAGAAAGTACTTACTAGGATTGAAGCTTTTACTATTTCTTATTGTTCTATACATGGGCTGATGGGAGTTGTAAGATTTGTGCTTGCAGATAAAGGTGAGAAAGTGATCACTGAGGTAATTGGGGATGGCCCCCGATATATACATTTGGGGGTGGGAATTGAGTCCAGTTCAGTATACTATCTTTTTGGTTAAGTTTACCTATCCTGGTGGGGGTGGATATGACCTGTGTGAATTCATGCAGGTTTATATGGGTGGTAGGAGATTGAGAGGAACAAGTGTTCCAGTCAGTGTTAAGATCTCCAAGTACAATGGTTTCTTGTGGATAGTTTTTAGCTAACCAGTGGAGGATGTCTTGGGGTATTGGTATAATTCCCTGGGGGAATGTACACGCAGACTATATTTATGCATTTGTTTTTGTTGATTTGGAACTTGGTAGCAATTATTTCTGCTTTATTGACCTGGGGTGGCTGAATAGGGTTTGAGGAAACATTTAGTGTAGATTTGAAGAGTACAGCTCCCCCCTTCCTTCCTAGTAGAGTGATTGAGTCTAAGTATATTATACCCAGGTGGTAAAATGTCATTATCTGAGGTTGATGGTTTTAGCCAGGTTTCAGTTAGGCATAGAATGTCAGGGGAATGGACTTGTAGGAGGACATGTAAATTATGTACTTTATTTATGCTCCGAATATTTAGTTGGCAGACCAGGAGGGATTTGGATGATCCCCATCTAAGGTGGAAGGGCCGGGGTTTGAGTGAATATCTCCGTCCATTGCAAAGTTATAGCCTGTATTTTCTATAAGCTTCAGGATTTTGTTTGTCTTTGATAGTGTTTAGATTTTCAGCTGATATATCTGGGTCTAATAGGCTGATAGTGTCTTGTGGTTAAGGAGTTAATTATAATAATACCTATTAGGTAACCTGTCATATTCAATACAACTAGGCTAGTTTGACATTTTTGTTAGTGTAATCCTAGGTAAGACTGATTTTTGTAAGTGGAGAGGAGATAAGGAATTAACATGAGAGAGAGCAGAGAGAGTAATGACATTGCTTTAGATGGTAACATGGTTAAAGGCTAGATTCGTGTTATAGGTTTAGGGCCCATAGGATCTTGTAGTTGGATATTAACTACTGAGGGGAGGGGTGGGGGCTGGACTATTGTAAGCAGTACAGTACTGATTGGTTCAGACAGGAGAAAATGGGAGGGTGAATAAGGGATGGGTTTAGCTGAGTAGAGTATTATTGATTGGTTCAGCCAGAGTGGGTGTGGTATTGTGCCTATAAAGCTAGACACAGTGGGGCGGGTGGGAATTGGGGGCAAGGGGGGGTGCAGAGCGAGCCCGAGCAGAGTAGGGCTTAACACACACAAGGATCTTGGAGCCTTAAATAATTAAAGGTAAGTATGCTTACTTAGGTTTCACAAGGTAGACTTTGAATGAATACATTTACTGTTTAAATTTTAAGTCAGGGTATGCCTTATTTTCCTTTCTTTACTTACAATGTTTTGATTCATTTTGGGTAAAACTCAGTATTTTGCTTCCAAATTAAAGATTATATATGGGGAAATATATGGTAGGCATATGTTATTTCTACTGTGTAGTTTTAGGGGTTGGTACTGGTAGCCTTATCCAGTCAATACTGCTTGGTTTGCCACAATTATAGTTCCAAGACTTATTGTGTAATATCCTTGGCTTTTCTATGCCAATACCACATGTAGCAGTGGCATGTCTGCTGTCCCCCTTCATCTCATCTTACGTACATATTTGTGTTGTTTTAATTATGTGGGTGTAGATGTGTATGTTTTTACACATGCACAAACACGCTCATATAGTTATACTCTCACACAAATGGTAATGCCTCATACATACACATGCTTAATCACTTCCATAAGGGGATTATTGTATATAGCTCAGTTTATGTAAACTTCCAATTAAATTATAAGGGCAGTTACATGAAATTGTAGCAAAAATGGGCTATTCTTTTGCTTCATGTGATAATATACCACCTATATGTTGATCAGCACATAAGTGATGCCAAATTGTAAACTGTACAGCTCACAAAGTGTTGTGTGTGATGTGGCTGGAAGTTCTACAACCATCCTAGGATTCCCCTCTTTTCTTCCTTATCCCCAGAACCCATAACTAGGTCATGTTACAATAATTTCTCTCTATGGAAAGGCCATAAGACTGCTGCAAACCGTAAGCTGTTCCAAAACTTGTTTAATACTCTCTTAATCTGTGTTCAGTTTACAGTTCGACCTTCACTGTATATCTACTGATATTTAACACTATTCCGTTTGTAATGGTATCTGACAACTAATACAAGTTAACTATTTACATATATATAATCAGGAACCTTAATGCTACACTTGTTTACCGTATGCTCTAAATGAAGATGTCATCCACTGGGTACTGGAAAAAGTAATATTCTACTACGAAATAAGACTGATTTTAAAACTTGCTTTAAAATTTTGAAATTGTCATTATTAAGAGGATTTTGTTACCCCCATTTATTGAGCTAGTACATGTTAATGCTTACATTCTGCTTTAATTAGTTAAAGTCAACATAGAGCAGGAAGTTTTAGTGTGTGTAGTCAGATGGATCTTGGAATAATTGAAATGTTTTGTACAATAGTTAGTTTTGTAAATAGTTTTTATTTATCTCTTTCAGAAAATAGGATGTGGATAAGCACGGGGGGGGGGGTCTGAAAGGGGAGGTTGTCACTGTCTCTTACTATCACTTTATATGTGACCTATCTAAAAAATACTTTTTAACTACTACTACTACTACTACTACCTTGAAACCAGCCATCCCTTTTTCTTTCACTATGTCTAACTTTAGTATAAACTGTCAGATCACCAAAGGTACTCCCCAATTATATCATTGGAATCATGGAATGTCAAGGAGTTACAAAATAATAAGAAAAAGAACCTAGTGTTACATATAATATACAAATCTACCTTCGAGATAATTCTTATTCAAGAAACCCACATGACAAAAGAACAATGGGAAAAATATGTCAAAAAGAAATGAATTAAACAAATAATAGCTGCTGGGAACTGTACGGATTCTAAAGGAGTAGCCATAATTGTTAAAAACCTCTTTTAAAGGCTCATTAATATCAAGTGGGTGGGATCCTAACAGAAGATGGTGCTACATAACATGCTCTATTCTCTTCTGCAATAAAGAAATCCTTATATTAAATGTTTATGGACCCTGCTTATAATAATCCTCTTTCTTATATGAAATTTACTTGCTCCTTGAAAAATTTCATAACCATGTAATGATCCTGGGTGGAGATTGGAACATGACTAACAGACCTGAGCTTGACAGGACATATAAAGCTAATAAACAACCTGCAGCCCTTACCAGCCTTCTAGGCAACATAGTAGATGATTTTAACTTGTATGATCCATTTAAATCTTTCAGAAAGGACCCTTCTCAGCTTATCATAAGTCCTGGTCTAGGATAGACTTTTTTCTAATGTCAACATTTTTCTGAATTTATAAAATAACTTACAGTTGTGAACCTAGAACTCTTTCTGATCATGCCAAAATTAATCTTAACATAATTAATTCCAGACCAAACTCTGATGAAAAAATCCCATCTAACTGGTCCTTTAACTCAAATCTTTTAAATAATAAGACTCTCTGTCAAGAAATCCAGGAATTCGTATCCCTTACAACAAATGCCTTTTACAGTTCGGATATATTCCCCTTGACACCCATTGGGCTGCAGGTAAACTATGCAGTATCCTTATTCAAAAAGCATATTCAATCAAAAACAGGTTAAATCGCATATATTGTTATTAGAAGCCAAACTAAAAAGATTAGAGTCAGAACTGCAAACTAAATTTTCTATTGATGTTGAAAGGCAGATGATATCCCTGCAAAAACAACTTCATGAAGTACACCTAAAACAGTACTCTCTCACGGAACTAAGACTCCTACATAGATACATTGAATGGGCCTATTAAACCCCCACCTACTAGAATAAAACAAATTGATCATAATTGCAAGTCCTTTTTCACAGACAATGAAATCATTCAGGTATTTGAAGAGGTGTATAAAGAAGTTTATGGACCTCAATTACTTGATGGGGAGGTCTTCACTGACCTTTTCTTGGATGACTTAGAATTTCCAATAATAAATGATACCCTCAGGCAATCTCTCAAGGTTCCTGTATCTGTTCTAGTCATAAACAAACTGAAACCAGGAAAAGTCCCGGGTCCGGATGGCTATGTTGCAGAATTTTTATAAAGCCTTCAAGCATGTCTTAGCTCCCCTTTTACTTAAAGTTTTCAGTTATATAATCCAGTTTGGCATCTCCGATTTATACATAAATAATTCCAAGACTATTTTTATACAAAAATCTAATGACACTAAATTCAGCCCAAACGACTACCGTCCAATTTCTTTTATCAATCTAGACATGTAAATTCTGTCATCAATTCTGGCATATAGATTAAAAAAGGTACTACCACACATCATATCCCATGACCAATTAGGATTCATGAATAATAGACATGTGTGGGACAATACTTTGACCATAGAACCCATAACCAATATGACAGTGAATGAAAAATCACCCAAGTATGCACTCTCAGTGGATGCTCAAAAAACATTCGATAGGGTAAACTTAGACTTTCTTTTCAAGACTGAAGCGTTTTGCCTTTCCTGACGAATATATCAACATGGTCACAACTCTCTATAACAAAGCATCCACCACACTAAATATAAACAAAAAGAATTCAAACCCAGTTCAAATAATTAATGGTACAAGGCAGGGGTGCCCGCTCTGACCTTACTTATTTAACCTCTATCTTGAAGTTTTTTGGTTGAAATTAAGTAAAAAAACATTTTATCACTCCGTTTACATCTCCAAAGTTCCACTGAAGTATACTGCCTTTGCAGATGATTTAAATATCTACTTTATTTCCCTCTGCTGATCTAGAAAAAATCTTAAGTGTCATCAACAAGTTTTCAAGAATTTCAAATTATGCCATCAACCCAAATAAATCAATAATTTACCCGTTAAACCCCATTGGACACAAAGAATTCTTCATACCAGAAACAAAGATCAAAGTTAACTATTCACTCAAATATCTGGGCATAACCTTCACCCACCCCCAACAGGAATTAAAAATTATCTATATAAAACGTGGTCTAAAATCATGGATGATCTATCAAGATGGAAACATTTGAATCTCACCCTTCTTTCCAAGACAGCTATTATAAAAATGAATATCCTCCCAAAAATTCTTTTTCATTTCTATGCCCTCAACCAGAACATTCCTAACAACTTTTTCCTCGGAAATGGAAACTATACTAGGGAAATTTGTATGGTACCCCAAGAATAATAGGGTCAGCTATTCTAAACTAACTCTTCCCAAAGAAAAGGGAGGCATGTGCCTCCTGGATTTTCTAACATACTATTATATAATAAATTCTAGCTGTATTATACACACAGCTAACTACGATCCTTTAAATAAAGCTTGGAATCCCCTATGGTTAAAAATCTACCATTCACACCTAATGGCATCCAAGCTTAATCCTGAAGCAACCATTTTCCTAAATACCAAAACTCTTAAAGACCTTAAGATTCACCCTACACTAATAAAAAATATTGTAGGGTTCCAAAAACTTATAACATTTCTAGACCTACAAAATTCCTTAATGATGGCCCAACCAATACACTTAAATCCTAAGTTCAAACTAAACAACACAATGCTAAATCTAGACAAATTTTCTCTCATTAAGAATTGTATAGTCTGGGATTTTTATAAAATCAAAGACCACCCATTTGAATCTGTTATAGCCAGGGGTGGCTCGTGCTATAGGACTGCGGGACTGCAGCCTTCCCACCTGTGAAATAAAGTCCCCAGGCAGTCCCCGTAGAAAAACACATGAAAATAAAAAAAAATCTCGGACTACATGATAGGGAAGGGAGTAAACTCCTCCCTTCCAACCCAGAGATCTGTGCGGTGGCGACCTCACAAACCAGACGGTCACCAGACTGCATCGCCTGCAGTCTGGACCAATAATAGGAGGCTCCAGCCTCCTCACATCTCGCGAGAGTATGCGTGTGCGGGCTAGGATCAAATCATGGAGGACCGAGATCGGGGGGCTGCAGATGGACGGACTACAGGATCGGGAAGCAGCAGTGTGTGTGTGTGTGTGTGTGCACTCACGCACGCATTTCTGTGCGTGTGCATTTGTTTATGTGTGCATTTGTGTGTGCATGTGCGTGAGTTTGTATGCATGTGTGTGTGTTTGTGCTTGCACATGCACACTTGGAAGTGAGTGTGTATTAATTATCTGTATACCTAACAGATATATGCTATTTTGGCATGTATAATTGCATTTTTTATGCTGCAATATTAACTTGTACCTTCTAAGTATAGTGCTGCTAATTCGATTTAAGTATACCCAGTGCGTCAAGGCTAGTTAATAGAGGTTTGGCTTGTTTTGCCTTAGTAGGGGTGTGTCCGATTTAAACAGAATTCAAATAGGAAGTAAGTGTTTAAGTGACTGAATTACATGAGAAAGAGTTTAATTAAGAATAAAGTTTGAAGAAGATTATGTACTGTTGTGCTTTTAAAGGAAAACAGTTTGGATAAAAGTCAGGAGCTATGTTTCTGGGACCATAGTTGGGGATACTGCTTTTGCATAAAAGCTTTGTGTTTTGGAAATCTTAGAAGGGCTTTACGAGAAGCTAAACAAGTGATTCTTTCTAAATAGGCAGTGATGGAAAGTCTGCAAGTAAGAATGTTTTTTTATTACAAGACAGCATTGTGTCTCCTTGACTGGAGTTTAAAGCCTACATGTAACAGAACTCCAAGATGGTGGTTTGAAAACCCACATCAAGGTGTGTGTGTGTGTGTGTGTGTGTGTCTGTAAGGAATGAGGTGAGTGTGTGTGTGAAAGTAAGGAATGAGGTGAGTGTGTGTGAAAATGCCGGAACGAATGAGAATGGATTAGAATCCTGAACGGACAGTATAGTGCTGTGTAATAGAAAGTCCCTCTTAGTTGGAGACATTGGAAAAATGTAAACTTGTATAAAAAAAAGTGTCAGAATTATGGGGATGAAGTGGATACCTAATGCTCTGAGAAAAAAGCATGTCTTCACCATTCTAGTTTTCAAGTCTTTTATATAAATGTATGGTAGCTACATGGCATGTGTAATGTGAAAAGCAAATATATTTGCAATGCTCTTTTTCATGCCTTCCTCTTGATGAAGAGCATTTCTAATTTTTCACTCTACAAGTTGACTTAATACCTTTTCATGTCTTGTCAGTGATTCTTATGTGGAGGTGGCTAGAACATCTTTTGGATTAAAAATGTTGTTATTGTAGTTAGAAGAAACACTTCACTGAACAATACATAAATCTCAGTGGAAATTAATTTGGTGTAGCAGGCATGGTGCTTAATTTCTAGGCAGAACTCACTAAAGCATAGAAAAGAGAGATGATCTCTTGTGGATGACTAAGCAAAAAGGATGTTTGAAGACAAGACATTTGGCCTTGCATAAGAAACAACAATAGCTGTAATGGTATAACTCATTTTATACTTTTAACTCCAATACCATCTCATGGTGAATCTGTTAAGAGAAAAAGTTTTAAAACATACTGTTATTTGTCTCTTTCTCCCATCTAGCAAAATGAATATGCTATTTGCTGAAGTGTTGGTAAGAAAAGGTCATTGAACCATGTTTATTAAAGATGGGCTTTACCTATGATAGATGTAGTTTGCTTATGAACTTGAATAACATCTGTTTTCTATACTTCTGAATAAGAGTTAATTTACTGTGGCAGGCTGTGGAAAATTCCAGCTACCACTGTTGAACTAAGTATTCTAACATTCTGTACTAACTGTGGTTTTGAGGTAAACATTCTACACTAGCTGTGGTTTTGAGGTAAAGCATTCTTTTCTGAGGTAATTTGTGATCCTAGATGTTTTTCATATCCAACTGTCAGAAATGTAACAAAAGCTATTTTGGCTAGTAACAGGAAAGTATAAAAGTTGATGTCAGTAAACAAGCTGATCAGATTGAGATCATCTTGGCCAACATTCTGCTGTAATCTGCTTAGCTGCAAATAAAGAAGTTTTTCATCACCTGAGGCAGATGTGACTCGCTTGAATTTTTTTCTTCTGACATTTTGGTCCTTCGGACCGGAAACCTCTACGAAGATACGGATCAGACCGACAGAGAGACCGAAAAACCTGCGCAGGTGAGGGTTTCTTATCTTAAGATTCCCTCGACGGAAAGCCCTCCAACTGATTTGTCATTGGAAAGAGGCCGGCCGCTCTCTGATCCCTATCTGAGAGACAGTTTCAGAACCAAAAGAGGAAACGGAGTCTCATCTGGTTCAGGTAGGATGAAAACAATTTTCTTTTAATTTAATTTAACCTTGTCGACAAGGGTTTTATTTTTAGTTAAGGGTGGGTAGGAATAATTGTTAAGATTATTTTTGTTAGGATTACTTGTTATTTTGTTAGGATTACCTGTTATTTTGTTAGGATCCCCGTTAAGATAGCCCCATTTTGTAATAAGCCCTGTAAAAGTAATTTTGATGCAGTCCTAAAATAAGAAATCTAGGAAAACATGGGTTCATGTTGCTGCAAGTGTGAGAGTGATGCCTGTTTAAATGTTGATGCTAAGTATATGAAAAATTTAAACAAAAATAATGTTAAATTTTTGAAGAAGTGGAAGTTGAAATATGATTTTGATGGTACACTGAATAAGAATGCCTGTGCAAAATTGGTTAGAGATTTGAAAAGAGATGCAGGAACTAGAACTAAAAAGCAAAGACAATTGGGATTTCCCCAAGCACAAAAATGGTTAGAAGAAGCAAATAAACGAGCTATAAAAGAAAAACAGTGTCAGGAAAAAGAGAAAATAAATTAAAAGGGATCACTGGTGCCAAGTGGAAAGGTAGCTTTATTTTTAGATAAGGAGGATGAGCACACAGTTTGTGCAGTACAAAGGCAGGCAACTGCCCCACCGTATGGTGAAATTGTTGCTGCCATACTGGGGGAACCTCCTCAATATCAGTCTGAAGATGTGGAATCTGTACAGCAGGGTGGGTTATTAGCTGCTCAAGGAAATGTTGTGACCCCTCCAATTTACCCACAAATTCCCGTAGTACCTAAAGTTGCTTTGCAACAGGTAGACCAACCTATGCAGTTAAGGTCAGGACCAACAGGACAAGGACGTTGGGCTATTAAACTTCCTGACCATTCAGAAGCTCTTCCCTTAATACAAGTTGCAAACCCACAAGCAGGAGATGCTGGACAAGAACCAACTATTTTAGTTTATCGTCCCTGGGCTAGAGAGGATATAAAACGAGCTACGGATGGTATTCCTCATCCCAAGGTTAATTTTCAAAAGTTTTCTGAGGACATAGTTGGTATGCATTTAAGTTATCATCTAAATGGTTTAGAAGTAGAACAAGTAGTGCGACAAATCCTGGGTCCAGATTGGCAGGTAGTTTGTGGTACTTGGACATGTAAGGCAGATGACGGCACTACATTAAAGCATAATTCTGGGGTGTTAGACACACGAGTCACTGATCTGTTAAAGAGAATTTCTGATAAGTGGCGTCCAAGAGCAGATTGGACAGTAATAAATCAGTGCATTCAAAATGATGATGAATCTGTAGATCACTGTATTGTAAGATTGACAGAAGTGTTCAATAACCATTGTGGAATGATGATTCCGCAGGATCAGACTAATGATAATCCGTATGAACAGCAATTGGAAAAATGCTTTTCTTAAAGGTTGTAAGGCTCCGATAAGTAGTTTTATTACTAAGCACATGGTAGATCACAGAACATGTAGACTGCAACCTTTGTTTGAATATGCACGGCATGCTGAGTGACATTTTAATCTGAAAAAGAAAGTACAAGTGTTGGCAGTAGGGGATGATGGTGGTATATTCTTAGTACAGGACCAAAGGGGGCAAGGGCGCCGTGGTGGTGTAAAAAAATGTGGGGGTCCGCAATGGGACACGTTAAATGAACCGGGTGGACATTCAGCCTATAGGGAAAGGTTAAAACGTGGAGAATGTTTTAAATGCGGTAGACGTGGGCATTTCGCTGCCGACTATGAAGAGTGGCAACATCCCCCACAGCTTATGAACAAGGGCTCCGCATGACTATATGATGGTAAAGAAAGGCGTCGTCTTCATTATGGGGATAATGAAGAGGCAGACACTCTCTAAGATGAATGTCAGAACACTCTAATGGAAGGGCGGGATTGTGACTGTGAAGTCATAAACCTGGCAAATTTGGGTATTGCTATGCATCTAGATCAGAAACCCATGATAGAGTTTTTGGTTGAGGGACAAAACGTGGAGTTTTTATGTGATTCAGGTGCATCGCGTACACTTTTGGGTCCAGCAGTTCTGCCTCCGAACTGCGAAACAGATGAGTTTGTCCTTGTAAAAGCGGAAAACTGGAAAATTTATAAGGAACCGTTGTCTCATCCTCTACTGTTCACAGATCCGCAAACAAACCAAACTGTTAGGTGTAGGGTAATTATATCAAAGGTTTGTCCAGTTAATTTGCTAGAAAGAGATTTGATGCATGTGTTTGGAATAGCGGCAATTCCCACACCTAAAGGTATTGAGGCAAAAAGGTTAGCGGATGGCTTAGTAGTACAGGGAGTACAAGACTTGTTTTACTGGTATAGCCTAGACTTGATTTCAGACGGCCCGGGGAGGGTTGATACAGAGTTGATCAATCTAGCTCTAAGTAAATCTAGGAGCGGGTCACTGCAAGTTGCGGCGCACTTACATTGTACAATGTTCTATAAGGCCCTTGGTCTGGATAAAAAATTTGAAAAAGAATTCTTTAAGCACAAATGTGCAAGGATAATTTTGAATGATATGTTTTGGGATACGTAAGGCAATACAGTAGTAACCTGTACTTTGACTAAGGAAATTAGTTCTTTATATCGCTCAAGTTATAGCCTACATATCTCAGTTACTAAAACAGTGGGGACACATTGGGTAGATTTGGCGAAAAAGGTAACGATTTGGAACACAGTGTCTGAAAGTCAGTTGAAAGATCAACGGATCCAGGTACAAAGATTAAATTGGGTGACTTGGCACGACCAAGTGTGCACCTCAGGGATGACAAAACAGAAATGGCATGACAAATCCTCCTAACTCAAGAGGAATATAGTGCATTAAGTGCCTTGCCTGTAGATTTATGGTCAAAAGGTAAAGGAGATGTAGGATTAATGAAAACAGCAGGTGAAGTTTGTATAACTGCAAAGTCAGGTTGTAGACCTCGTAAGCACCAATATCCACCAAGTAAGTAAGCGGAGGAAGGAATTAAACCAGTTATTGAACAGCTAAAACAGGTAAGAATTCTTGTTGCATGCCCAGATTCACCCTGCAATACTCCGTTGTTTCCTGTAAAGAAACCGGATGGGTCATGGAGGTTGGTTCAGGATTTACAAGCAGTTAATTCAGCTGTGATCCCAAGAGCACCGGTGGTCCCTGACCCCTATATATTACTTAATGATTTACTACCTCAGCACAGATATTTTTCTGTCATAGATATAAGCAATGCCTTTTTCTCCATACCACTACATAAGGAGAGTAGATTTTGGTTTGCATTCACTTTCCAAGGTAAAAGATACACATACACCAGATTGCCACAGGGTTATTGTGAGAGTCCGACAATATTCACACAAGAAATGGCTGCGAATTTAGCTCAGCTTGTTCCCCCAGAGGGAAGCCAGGTTCTGTTGTATGTAGATGATATTTTATTGGCCTCACCCATGCAGGAAAGTTGTAAAAAAGATACCCTAGCCCTTCTTAGTTTTTTAGCTGAGCAAGGACATAAAGTAAATAGAGAGAAGTTACAATTGTGGAAAGCACAAGTAAAGTACTTGGGTTATTTAATCTCGCAGGAAGGTAGACGATTGGAAAATGAAAGAAAACACGGAATTCTTGAAGCACCTATGCCTACGACTAAGCGGGAGATGATGTCGTTTTTAGGTGTGACTAATTTTTGTAGAAGTTGGATTCCTGATTATGCTGAAGAAGTAGGGCCATTGACCGCACTGATCTACGACACTCCCATGGCAGCTAAAAGTAATATAGAGTGGACAGATAAGGCAATACAAGCATTTAATAGAATTAAGCAATTGATAGCAGGATCCTCTGTTTTGGGTTTTCCGAACTATTCTAAGCAGTTTGTACAAATGGTTGATTGTAAGGGAGGATATATGACTTTGGTTCTGGTACAAGTACATGGTGATAAACAGAGACCGATAGCTTTTTATTCCTCCAGATTAGATCCTGTTGCAAGGGCATTGCCGCATTGTGTTCAAGCTGTAGTGGCAGCCGCCATGGCAGTGCAAGCCTCAGCATCATTAGTTTTGTTTCACCCATTAAAATTGTGAGTTCCACATTCAGTAGCTACTATACTTTTGCAAGATAAGATAACCTTTTTATCTCCTAGTCGACATTTGTCATGTATGACAGTGCTGCTGACACAGCCACATATGACCATAGAAAGATGTACTACTCTTAACCCAGCGACACTTTTGTCGACTCCAGAAGAAGGTATTCCACACCTTTGTTTAGAGAGCATTCATGACAAAGTACTTCCCCGACCAGATTTAACGTTGGTAGATTCTGATCTCGTTTTGTTTGTAGATGGATCAGCAAAGAAGGACACTGTAGGAAAAACACTAGTAGGGTATGCTGTCACCACATAAACTGAAGTTTTAGAAGCAAAAGGATTGTCAAACATTTATTCTGCACAAGCAGCTGAGTTAGTGGCTTTGACTCGAGCTTGTACCTTAGGGGAGGGTAAAAAAAGTAACAATTTATACATATAGTCAATATGCTTTCTCTACTGTACATGTTTTCACTCAACAATGGAAGAATAGGGGAATGTTTACTGCGACAGGCAAACCAATAAATCACAGAGATTTAATTGTACAGTTGTTAGATGCAGTGCAACTACCACTTCAGATAGCGATATGTAAATGTTCCGCACATACTAACAGAAAAGATCCTGTCTCCAGGGGAAATGCTTTTGCTGATATGGCTGCAAAAAAGGCAGCTCAAGAAAATGATTTGCTTTTACATGACAATGATTTAGAGCCCGGACACCTCTTAGACTTAGAGACACTAAAAGTAATGCAAACATTGACAACACAGAAAGAAAAATGTTGTTGGGTGAAATATGGTATCACTCAACAGGATGGGTTGTATAGGGCATCAGATGGCAAAATGGTATTACCCTCAAACCTTTTTAGGTATGCGGCATTGGTTAGCCATGGACCTGCCCATGTAGGAGTAAGGTGTTTTGGTGTAAAGGATTTTCAACTTATGCAAATCAATTCTGTTTATCTTGTTTATTATGTGCAAAGTATCATGCTCAGGGGGGAGTTAAGAAATCTCAGCAGGCATTCCCTAACCCTCCATAACCCTTCCACACACTCTGTATGGACTTTATTGAGTTGACACCCTCAGAGGGAAAAAAGTTATGTCTAGTCATAATTGATGCTTTTTTTAAGTGGGTAGAAGGTTTTCCAGTAATGCATCCTGATGCGCACACAGTAGCAAAGCTTTTGACAACAGAAATAATTCCCCGAATTGGTTTACCAAGGCGCATTTATAGTGATAATGGGTCTCATTTTGTAAACCAGATTGTTCAGAAGTTGGGTCAAGTGTTTCAAATTGATCTCAAGTACCGTTGTGCTTACCATCCGCAGTCAGCTGGACTGGTGGAGAGACACAATGGTGTCCTTGAAGAGTAAGCTCCGCAAACTGATGGCAGAAACGCATAGATCCTGGACTGCGTGCCTTCCATTGGCACTCCTGTACATGCGAATCTCACCCTCCTACAAAGGACTTGCACCATTTGAACTTTTGTTTGGGAGACCATATTACGTCCCGCAGTGGCAAGGATTGTTGCCAGTGGAACGTGAGGGGGGTGAGGATCTGGCGGATTATATGAAGAAGCTGCTAAATGTCAAGTCTCTTGTAACCAATGACTCCTTTGCAGATTCCAGAAGTGAAACCTTGTTAAGTGTGGCACCCGGGGACTGGGTTTGGATCCGAATTGTGAAGAGAAAGATAAAAGCAGGCAACAAAGAATAAAAATTGAGCATTTCCAAGGTACCGAAGTAATTACTATAACCATTGTGTCACCACAAGAAAGTGATTCTGGAGTTTATGGAATCGGAGTGTCTCTTCCAATTAGAACTGATCCTTTGGGGACTCTCCAACTTAAAGTACAAAGCCTTAAAAATGCTACAAGTAAAGCAGATTTTACCTTCACAGAAGAAGAACAATTGTTACTCGAGACTGGATTCGTACACCATAATGAGTGGTTATCTTGGGTTAGATATAGTACCCGAGAGGCACATCGTGAGAACTGTTTCTTGTGCTGAAGGTAAACTGCAACTAGCGACAGTCCCATTGATGCAAGATGAAGGTAACCTAACGTGTCTGTTAAAATTATTTTTCAACAAAACTGAAGATAAATGCAAAAATAAAACTCAGCGTTTTCCAGTCATAAGCAAAGTTGAGAAACCACCTACAGCAATCTCTTATCCAGGTTCATATATGTACATTTCCAGAGATGGCACAGGAAATAATTATGGCAATATGGGACAGAATTATTGCATTGTTACTGTGAATGGTAATGGAAATCCATTTCTGGAGAACCAAACTCATAGTTTAGCAGATGTATGGTGGTTATGTGGAGACAACAAACTCAGATCAAGGCTTACGATTCCCTGGAAGGGAACTTGTGCACTTGCAAAGTTTATTCTGCCATTCTACATTTTCCCAGTTCCAGCAAGCAATTTCGTAAGAGAACCTGAAATAAAGCCGAGGTGGTTGAATAAGAGAAAAAGAGAGGCACCGAAGCAATCCTTTGATAGCAGTGTCTACATCGATAGCATTGGCGTACCAAGAGGCGTGCCTGATGAATACAAAGCAATAAACCAAATAGCGGCTGGTTTTGCATCCATCTTTGTCTGGATTCAACCCAATAAGAATGTGGACTGGATCAACTACATTTACTATAACCAGCAGCGTTTTGTGAACTATACCAAAGATGCATTAAAAGGTATTGCTGAACAACTGGAGGCCACTTCGCAGGTGGCATGGCAGAATCGAATTGCATTGGATATGCTCCTGTCCAAAGAAGGAGGAGTTTGCAGGATGTTTGGGACTTTCTGTTGTACATATATTCCGAATAACACTGCCCCTGATGGGAGCATCACTCGAGCTTTGAAAGGTTTGGAAATGTTATCCGAAGAATTGGCAGAGAACTCTGGGGTAAATAATCCCTTCACAGACTTTCTACAAGCATGGTTTGGAAAATGGAGTCATCTCATCAGCAGTTTCCTGGTGTCCGTCGGAGTTGCTGTGGCTATCGTGGTGGTATGTGGTTGCTGTTGTATACCCTGTATCAGAGGTCTTCTACAAAGACTGGTTGATACTGCTGTTACGAAGACGATGTACCAGCAGTTGCAACAGACTGGTGAAAGTGAATATATTGAAATGTGACTTTTGCAAATGTTTTGAAGTTTAAAAGTTTGTCTTGCAAATGAAGTAATGTATGCAAAGAAAAACTTAGTTTTTACCATATATTGCTGAGATAAAAAGACAAATAAAAGTGTTTTGAGGGGGGAAATGTTAAGATAAAAAGTTTTAAAACATACTGTTATTTGTCTCTTTCTCCCATCTAGCAAAATAAATATGCTATTTGCTGAAGTGTTGGTAAGAAAAGGTTATTGAACCATGTTTATTAAAGATGGGCTTTACCTATGATAGATGTAGTTTGCTTATGAACTTGAATAACGTCTGTTTTCTATACTTCTGAATAAGAGTTAATTTACTGAGGCAGGCTGTGGAAAATTCCAGCTATCACTGTTGAACTAAGTATTCTAACATTCTGTACTAACTGTGGTTTTGAGGTATACATTCTACACTAGCTGTGGTTTTGAGGTAAAGCATTCTTTTCTGAGGTAATTTGTGATCCTAGATGTTTTTCATAGCCAACTGTTAGAAATGTAACAAAAGCTATTTTGGCTAGTAACAGGAAAGTATAAAAGTTGATGTCAGTAAACAAGCTGATCAGATTGAGATCATCTTGGCCAACATGCTGCTGTAATCTGGTTAGCTGCAAATAAAGAAGTTTTTCATCACCCGAGGCAGATGTGACTCGCTTGAATTTTTTTCTTTCTATATATATTTATTTATTTTATTTTATTTTACATTTGTTGACTGGGCTAGTCCAACTGGATACATGTCCATTTTCAGTGGAGGCCCAGGGAGAAAAGCTCCAGTTACACAGCATCATAAAAACATACAAAGACATAAAATAACATTTAGATTTAACATTTATAGATTAAACATTTTATAACAACATTTTGAAACATCTAAAGCAAAAAGTTTGGCAATGGCATTAATATAGAATAATACCTCTCCAGTTAACAAAAATTAGAATAAGACTGAGAGAAAAAAATGGCTAGAAGAGTTAAAGATAAGAAGTAGTACTCAGGAGAGAGAGTGCTATGAATAAGGAGGAGGGTTAGTTTAAGGAATGGTTAGACGTAGAGATTATGGTTGAGAATAATATTTTGTGGTTGACAGAGAAAAAAATGGTTAGTTAGTTAGGGTTGGTACAAGAGCATAATGATTGGAGAAGGAAAGTTTTAGGTTAGTTTTAAATAGTGAGAGAGAGTTAAGGGTAGTGAGGTCATTTGGTAATTGATTCCATATTTTACCAACTGAGTTCGAGAATAAAGAATCACCTGCTAAGTTATTAGAGAAGGCGATTATAGGTTGGTTAAATTGTAGAAGGTGCGGTAATTCAAGCCACCCTAGCTGTTTTAGATTCAGACAGTGGTGGGTCCTGTAAGGAGAGTTGGTAGCAAATCTAGCAAAATTACTGTATGATCTAGTAAGTTTGTTAAGATTATTTTTAGAAAGATTGGTATATATGGGGGAAGCATATAACAGGGTAGAGATTAAGTGGGTTCTAGCAATTGTGGCTCTGGCTACTGGTGTCAGAAAAGGTTTGATGCGATAAAGGGATCCAAGTTTTTTTAGTACATTTAATTGTGGAATTTATGTGAGTGTCAAACTTTAGTTGATTGTCAATAGTAATTCCAAGGAGTTTGGTGGTGGGGTCAGGAGAGATAACGGTACCATTGTTATATGTAAGTGTGAAATGAAGAGGGGGCGATAGATGAGAGGGAGTAAAGAGCAATAATTTGTTTTTTTTTTTGGGGTTAAGGAGAAGACAGTGTTTGGAGAACCATTGTTCAATAGTAGAGAAAGCTTTTTGTGCGAGAGAATGAAGATCAGTTTGGGATGAGGCAGAACAAATGATAGTAGAGTCATCAGCATATTGAATACAGGTAGACTGTGGAATAGAGAGATGAAGGTCATTTATGAAAATGGAAAACAGTAGTGGACCTAAAATAGAGCCTTGTGGGGACACCTAAAGAGGTAGGAAGAAGGTCGGAAAGATGGTTTTGCCAGAGAACAGCTTGTTTTTGGTTATCCAGATAGGCTGTGAACCAGTTCATGGCAGGATAGTCAAAGGAGAAGGGACTTCAGTAGGTGGAGGAGAAGTTGATGATTAACCATGTCGAAGGCTTTAGATAGGTCTACAAAGAAAGCAGAGGATAGAGTATTATTGTTACAATTTTTGTTGATACAGTTGATAAAGGATAGTAAGGCTGTGGTGGTACTATGAAACGGCCGAAAACCGTGTTGACAGATAGGAGCTGATGGCGGAGTAGGTGGGTTATAAGTTGTTTATGGATACATGTCTCCATGATTTTAGCAAGTGAGGAGAGTAGAGCAATGGGACGAAAGTTAGAGAACTCAGTAGAGTCGCCACCTTTGTGAAGAGGAATAATGTATGAGATTTCCAGATTGATGGGATTAAACCTTCTTTTAAGTTCTGTTGATCAATATGGAGATTGGGTAGGCAATGGCTTTGGCTCCTATTTTGAGGTATTCAGCTGGTAGTTTGTCAGCTGAGGGGGTATTAGGTTTTAGTTTTTGAAGTAGGGAAGAGATATAGGAGGTGGGTGTAGGTTCAACTTGAAAAGGGGGAGGTGTAGAGCTTGGACTGGGCAAGTTAGAGGTATCTGGGTTTTGTTGATGTGCTAGATTTAATATAGTAGTAGTAAAGAAAGAATTAAAGGCATTAGCTGTTTGCATTGGACAGTCAGGGTTGGAGCCTAGTGGATTGGGTGATTCATCTCTGCCTGGGGATAGTAGTATGTTAATAGTAGACCAGAGTTTTTGTGGTTGTTGAAGAGATGATTGTTGTAGTTGTATATAAAAGTTCTTTTTGTCTTGTAGGATAGCTTTTTTTGTTATATTTCTTTGTTGTTTAAAGATTTGGTGATCAGTTATGTCCTTTGTGGACCGCCATTTAGCCCAAGATTTGTTTCTACTGAGGATTAGTTTCCTAGTGTGATTTGAGAGCCATGGAGCTGGTTTATTTTTCATTCTTATGGAACGCTTCGGGGCGTGTTGGTCTAGGATTGCTAGGAAGGTAGTATTAAAGCAGTTAACTACTTCATCTATAGGGAGAGACAAGGGGAGACCAGTTACATTGTTTAAGTTTGGTTAGAAACAGTTCATGGTCAAGGTGTTTTTTGCTACAGATGGTTCTGACTGAAGAGAGGATATTTAAGCTTGTTTTATGTCTGATAATATATATGAGAGAGTGGTCACTGAGGTCATCCGGGAGGGTTCCTGTTGTATAGTTTTGTTGTGGACAATTTGTTAGTATCCTGTCTAAGATGGTTTATTTATTATTAAGTTTATTTGTTCTAGTTGGAGAGTTTATAGCTTGTGAGAAGCCATGCAGGTTGATAAGGGTTGAAAGATTGGTGGTGTTACATAAATTCCAATCAATATTAAAGTCTCCTAGCAGAATTGTTTCTTGAGGGAAATTAGAAGAAAGCCAGTTTAGGAGGTCTTCTAATAGTTAGATTTTTACCTGAGGGAAGGTAGGCGCAGATGATGTAAACTGATTTATGGGAGTTAAGCTGCAGTTTAGAAATAATTATTTCTATGTTGTTAGCAGAAGGTAGGTTATAATTCATTTTGCTGATTTGTAGTCCTGTTTTATAAATAATTGCAACCCCTCCACCTTTTTTATTTAAACGGTCTTGTCGAAAGATGCTATAGCTTGGGGGATGATTTCCATGTCTTTTATTGTGGGTTTAAGCCATGTTTCTGTTAAACAGAGGATATTGAATTGCTGAACATCCAGAAGGGCATGAATTTGTGGTATTTTGTTGCATATACTACGTATGTTGAGATGGGCTATTGAGAGTGATTTGGAGGGTTTGGTAGATGGTAAAGGGATCGTATGGTATAGATTGTAGTTAATGGGGGATGGGGTAGGGCTTGGGCCTGGGTCGAGATGGATGTCTCCATCTTTTAATGAGTGGAGTAATATGAAATTGTAATATTGGGGAGGTTTACAATAGTGGTAAAGTAATTTTTTATTGCTTAAGATGGAGTATTTAATATGATTTAGTCGATGATATTTAGCTTGAAAGAAACTAGGCTTGAATATAGCATTAAGGAAGGTTGTAGATAAAGCAGGAAAAGGTGTTAGAGTTTGTTTGGAAGGGATGATAAGAGGAGATAAGAGTGGTTGTTCATAGGAGGTTAAGAGGTAAGTTGTAGTAAGAGTGGTCAGTAGTAAGAGTGATAGAAAACATTGGTAAGGCATGGTATAAGAAAGTATAGTATGTATGTAGGGAGAAGGAGAGGAGTAGGGGTTAGCTTTGGAAGATAGAGTAGGTGGGAAAGGAGGGGATTTATAATTAAGGGGAGTAGAGATATAGATATAGAGTGTGACTAGGAGTGATTCAATGAGTGGTCGTTGGTAAAGGGGGTGTGGTTAAGAGGGTATAAGGTTAGAGTTACTGGGGGTGGGTGGGAATTGGGGGCAGGGTAGGGGAGCGGAGTAAGCCCATAGGGCGAACGGAGCGGGAAGAACAAAGTGGTCGGATGGAAAAACTATCAGTGAATGTTGAATAGCACAAAGCGTGGATATTGGATAGATTCCTTTGTGAAGTGGGGGGACACGAGGTTAATGGTGTGTAGTAGAAGATAGGGGAAGCTTAGGTTAGAAAAAGAAAATAGGTGAGAGGAATGGAGGGCAAGGTACCCAGATAGGGAGAGAGTAAAGGAGACCGAGACTTTACAGAGTTATACTCAATAAGATAATGCTAATAGATAAAGCAGTAATAAAAAGATGGATATAAGGTGAGAAAAAGGGGAGAGAGCTAGGCAGTACAGTAGGATGCGGGAAAATAAGAACAAAGTGGTCAGGAGAGGATGGAAAAAACTATCAGTGAATGTTGAATAGCAACAAAGGTAAGTGGGGGTGGGTGGCCTAGGAATAATGGGTAGGAATGGACTGAAATAAAGAAGAGAGAGAGATAAAGAAAAGATTAGAATTTAAAGAGAATGTTAGAGTAAGTGAAATAGAAGTAGATATTGGAGAAGTAGATATTGGTGGGGAAAGGGTGACATCTAGTGGACAAAAGCCAAATTGCACTTAAATACACCAGGGCTCACCCAGGACTAAGCTAGGCTGAGAGGAGATGAGACTAAGAGAAGTCAGGGGTCTAGGTAAGGGGGGGAATGGAGGTAGGGGAAAAAAGGGGTTAGCTGCTGGCTCTCTTGGCTGGGAGCAAACAGAACACCTAGCAGGGCTTACTGGGTATTTTATTTCAAGGCTAGGCAGTAAATAAACATACTTCCTTGAATTCTTCTATTAGAAGCTTGCAGGAGGTGGCAGGGTTTGATAAAATTTCTTAGAGCAGTTGGCTGAGAATGCAGAAGAAAAATAGGTGTAGGATTCCACCCAGGCGAAAACAGAAGGGTAAGTCCGGGCGGGTGATATATATATATATATATATAGATAGATAGATAGATAGATATATATAGTTAATTAGAATAGGTTTAGATATACGGGTACATATCTTATGGGATAACTCGGTTTGTGCAATTGCTAATACTTCCTTTTATAATCTTATGTTTAATTGCAAGCATCTTGCTTAGTAAATGTTAATTATATTTCCTGAAGTCTATTATTGAATGTACCTGAAAAAAAACAAATATTGTAAGTGAATGTAAAGTTCTTTCTTCCATTGTTTGTTCTTCTTTTACCTGTGTTTGTGTTGTATACTAAAAATTGTAATAAAAATCATATTATTAAAAAAAAAAAAAAAGGCAGGTTCAGAGATGTATTTCAGACCTCGCATATGTAGCTGTGCAGGGGGGTGGGGGGACTAGGTATGATAGGCTTAACCACACACAAGGATCTTGGAACCTGCAATAATTAAAGGTAAGTATGCTTACTTAGGTTTCACAAGGTAGGCTTTGAATGCATAAATTTGCTGTTTAAATTGTAAGTTAGGGTATGCCTTATTTTCCTTTCTTTACTTACAATTTTTTGATTAATTTTGGGTAAACTGTATTTTGCTTCCAAATTAAAGATTGTATATATGGGGAAATATATGGTAGGCATATAGTATTTCTGCTGTGTAGCTTTAGGGGTTGGTACTGTAGTTGGGGCTAGGTACTAGTGCTATAGACCCAGGTCAGCAACTATAGTGTTCACAGAGAGATTTTGAAGTTATACAGACATGTTCTACATCCTGTGTAAGCCCTACCTTATTGTAATGAGTAATCCAGAGCTGCAGAGGGATAACTTTCAATTCCTTCATGTCAACATTTTCTACTTTTCACTTCGTTATTATGAAAACAAAAAATAGCATCTTCATTTGAGAGGAGAGTATTAGAATGTAATCCTAAAGATTCACTGGACATATCGAAAAATACACCATCAGATGTGCAGTAAACAGTACATCTTAGTTTACACATCTCTTCCTATCAGATTTAAAGGGGCTGAATTTCCTACTCCAAAAGCATGCTGCTCTTTTAGTGGACTAATTTGAATAGGAACAGGTTTGGTTTCTTTGTAATGTGACGGAACTCTGGATACAACCTACACCCGAATCGTGTGTGCATGAAGTGAAAGGTGTTTGGCGTCAGTCGAAATAATCATAGATCTAGTAGTTATTCCCAATGAAGGAGTCCTCTGTTCCTTTTTCTGTATATTTAATTAGAACCGGATTTCTCTAGTAAGAAGGATACACTGTGCTTCTATCAGGGAAACCTATTCCCTGTGACAAGGATATGCTGTCCTTGTACATATTAATACCCCAGTAGCACACAATTGTATGTAAAACATGTTAGCATAAGTGGCCACACAGACATCAAATTTCATTAATTCATAACATTTACCCGCTCACATGCAGTTAAAAGCTCCGAAGAAAGTTTTCTTAAAGCTGATCTGCAGAGACGTTAGACTCTGCTGGAACTTAAAATTTTGTATTGGTACACCAGAAATGTGACTGACAGAAATCCTGACTGTTTTGGGCCCAGTGACAATTTCTAATGCAGCAGCACACAGAGCTTGGAACTCCGAGTATCTTGACACCAGACTGTTTAAGGTACCAAATAACTTTCACATGAGACAGTTCAGCAGAGAATAAGAATCCCCTTTACTGCACAGAAAGACACATACAAGGAATACTAGGAAATCAAGATCCTGTCTCTTCGAGCTACAAGAATCATAATGTTTTGTACCTGTTTTCATTAAAAGCGACATTATTGTAATAATCATAAAACTGCCACTGACCAATTAGAAATTAGCACTGCAGCATTAATTTTTTGCTAGCTAAGATCTCCAGACTGCCTATTTATGAGATTCCATATTAGGCATGAGTTTCAAATTGCATTATACAATTTTTGACTCAGAAAAAAATATGCTTTGTAAATATTTTTCTAAACTGGTCAGTACTTGCTTAGTATTAAATAAAAGGAAGCAAACTAACCTATACTTACTGAAATGACACTCAAAATTTCATTTTGTTGTTAAAACATATTAGAAATGAAATTAATACATTAATATTTTTCCCTTCTCTGTACTTCTCACCTTTCACAATTCCCCCTTGCCTAATTTAACCATCAAACACAGTCAAGAACTTCTAGGTCCTTATATGCCTATTTCACTGTGTAGCCATCGTATCCACATCACCTGGGTGTGGGTTGGGGCATCCCTTTCCTTTGAAAATGTCTTTTGTTGAGTCCTAATCTTTAGTGCCCACTGTAGGTGACTGCACAGTCTCAGACTACCAAGTGCCAGTCAGAAATGCAAGACATTAGCTGTCAGTACTTAGATCTCTAATGTGCATTTGGTACGAGTTGTTGAAAGACGTCAGGACTGTAGTGCCTCTATAATTTTTCCTTACTGTAAGATACAGCAATTTCGGTTATTTTAAGTAGAAGGTGTATAGTTTGGAAGGTGCTTTCTTTCCCATCCTGCAAAAATATCTTGTATGTGTATTCATTTTCACTATTTTGTAATGGAAACTCAGAGTTTGATCACTTATCACATTTGTGACTTAGAGCCCAGGCTGTCATGATCAGTTGGGTTGATATTTCATTGCTTCTACAGCTTTTTCTGTGATGGCTGACAAGCATGATGCATTGCTTAATGAAGAAGCGTGCTTCAGTGTAGTACTGAGACTCAGTTGTGTTGAGTTCACTCCTGGACTGTTGTGCCCACCTGTCTTATAGCTGCACTCCTGTGTTCCTGCAGTGGGGACTGTTAAGAGAAAAAGTTTTAAAACACATTATTATTATTTGTCCCTTTCTCCCATCTAGCAAAATGAATATGCTATTTGCTGAAGTGTTGGTAAGAAAAGGTCATTGAACCATGTTTATTAAAGATGGGCTTTATCTATGATAGATGTAGTTTGCTTATGAACTTGAATAACACCTGTTTTCTATACTTCCGAATAAGAGTTAATTTACTGAGGCAGGCTCTGGAAAATTCCAGCTACCACTGTGGTTTTGAGGTAAACGTTCTACACTAACTGTGGTTTTGAGGTAAACATTCTACACTAGCTGTGGTTTTGAGGTAAAACATTCTTTTCTGAGGTAAATTGTGATCCTAGATGTTTTTCATAGCCAACTGTCAAATGTAACAAAAGCTATTTTAGCTAGTAACAGGAAAGTATAAAAGTTGATGTCAGTAACCAAGCTGATCAGATTGATATCATCTTGGCCAACATGCTGCTGTAATCTGGTTAGCAGTTAATAAAGGAAATTTTCATCACCTGAGGCAGATGTGACTCACTTGAATTTTTTCTTTTGACAGGACCAAACTACCTCTCTCCACTTGGATGAATTGGCATTAGCTGCTCATTCCCATCCCCAGCTGAGTGATGTAGTGGTTGCAGCACTACCTTAACCTAGATCAGCTGGGACATGGTCAGAGTTTGTTTGTGTGCCATGAATTGACTGGTATCTCATATTCTTTGTACCGTTTTATTCATTTACAGTTTAGTCTTCATACACTCTGCCCTCTTGTTTGACCTTAGTTCCAGCTTTTACCTCTGTGCAGTTGTTACTTTATTCCACTTATTTTAACAGCAAGAGTTTCCCTCTCTTGATTCTTAGCTGGTGTGCCTTTTTGTTCATGTGGGTTTCCTCTAAGTGTTCCAGTTTCTTCCCATATTCCACAGTAGGTGGTTTGGGCACTTTAATTTGGTCGTAGGTGTGATTGTGCTTGCAACTGTGTGGTATGAAAGCACAGCCGCAGCAGGGCTATCCACCCAGTGATGTGAACCTTTGTTCTAGATGATTCTAACTGTTGAAGTGGCACAGACCCCATGTGTAAAAATTGGAAAAAACGGTTGTGGATTGATGGACAATTTCAGTCTGCATGCACTTGCTGTACTATTTGCTGACTTGTCTTAGAATGAATTGTATTAATCATAAGAGATACTACCCTCTAGTTTGCAGGATTACCTTAGTATGAGCTGCCTTTTTGAATTGAAATACAAGCATTAGTTAGCCTGAAATGGTTTCGTATTGATTCATTTTATGCAGCAGTGTCCGTCTTGTGTTGCTTATTTAGATTTTGCATTGTTTCATAATGACTACCATTTATCATAACTTTGAATGTAGATTACGCAGTTTTACTTATTTATTTATTTATTTTTAAAGATGTTAGATGCTGTAACTGTATTGACTTGTATTATTCTGGATCGGGCTTTTACTAAATAGGGTCCTGAGATGAGCCAGACCACCTAGTTAACCGTCAGATATGTAAATAAATACTGTGAATAGATATAAGTAATTGTTTGTTAGTCTAAGCTTGCCTGTAAGTAATGAAAGGTAGCTTTCCTATACATATAATCAGTGTCTATAAATTAATGTTTTTTAGATCCCACTGCTGATGAGTTACGAAGGCTAATGTTGCTTCATGGAGGCCAGTATCATGTGTATTATTGCAAAGCCAAAACAACGCACATCATTGCCACAAATCTTCCAAATGCGAAAGTCAAGGAGCTTAAAGAAGAGAAGGTGGTTCGACCTGAATGGATAACAGACAGGTATGCAATTTGTAGTCATGGTTTTAGCATCAGTTGTGCCCTGGTCTAGGTTCTGTTTTTGTGCCTTGTAAACTTCAAATCAGTATCAAAACAGTAGGTCTGTAATGTAGTTCTTTTTCACAGTTAATGTTGTGCAGCTGCAGACAGTGATAGGAGGATATATTGCTTATGTTACTATTTTAAATGGGCTTCTGTTGAAATTCTTAAGGCTGCAAGTTCCTTGGAATAGTGACTCTGAAAGTACAAATGTGTTATCCGTGGTTGCAGTACCTGTAATATTCCCTTAATCTGAAGTACAACATTCTTGGAGTTCTTGTATATACATAGGAGTATGGGGGACACATGACAAAAAATGTAAGTTTACATAAATAAGGTTGTGGGGGCGCAGTTTCCCCATATTTGGGGTGCAGAGGCCAAAAGTGATGTAGTATAATTACAGTGAGTTTTAAGATTCACTGCACTTTGTCAGTAACAGTCTGTTGTGCAGTTCTGGGACTTGAAACTGTGGGTAATAGGGAGCTGTTTAAACTTGCAAACAGGATGCTGATTCGTACTTGTAACTAATTTCTTCACCTGTGCATACATCTTTAAAAACTCTTTGTTGTGGATGATTTTCACCGAGAATATGTTCATAGGTAGGTACTAGGCTATCAGCCCAAGGGCCTAAGTAAGCCTAGCCAACAAGGTTCCCTGGCTTACGCCACCCAAGAAAGTTAATTTCCTGTGCCCTTGTCGAGCAGAGCCACAGAATAATCATGTTGATGATTCCTCATCCTTTGGTCATCATGTTTCCACAGCAATTTGGAAACCTTTGTGTCTGGCTCATTTGATTTTTAAAACTCTCTCATCTAGATGAATTTGAGGACAGCCATCTCATTGTCTTGGGTTACCTTGATGGTGACAACAGTGCTACTTTGCTTGACATGTAGTGAAAATTTGTTCTAGGGATGCAGGATAAATAAGAACGTGAATTTTCTATACCAGTATTTCATTTATCTGTTAATGAAGGCTTAGCTCCTTTAACATTGTATTTGAGGAACAGTTTGTTATGTGAAGGAATAGGGGGTCAAAGAGGGTTAGATCTTTCATGACTTGAAAGGTTAAACACAGATCCCTCTGGAGGAGTTAAGAAACTGAGTATAGAGTCTGTCCTGAGAAACTAAGATTTTGACGCCACTGATGTTATTAGTTAGGAACCTCTGAGGTATTGCAAGTTGAATGATGTGTTTATACAGATACATGCCAGAAGGGGCATTATATTCAGGAATGGGTCTGATAAGACATGCGTAGAGAAGAATTAACTTTGGAACTAGATGAGAGAGCTTTAGGAATCAAATGAGCCAGACAGAAAGGTTTCCAAACTGCTGTGGAAACATGATGGTCAAAGGATGAGGAATCATCAAGTATGCCTAAATCTGCTATGATCGTTGTCAGAAGAAAAAATTCAAACAAGTCGCATCTGCCTCAGGCGATGAATTTTCCTTTATTAGCAGCTAACCAGATTACACAGCATGTTGGCCAAGATGTCCAGTCTGGACTGATCTGATCTCCTCTGATCTGATCAACTTGTTTACTGACATCAACTTTTATACTGCAAGCAAAACAACTTTTTGTTACATTTCTGACCGTTGACAGTTGGCTATGAAAAACATATAGGAAAAACATGTTTATCACAAATTATCTCAAACCCACAGCTAGTACAGAATGTTCAAGAAGTACAAAATGTTCAATTCAACAACGGTAGCTCAAATTTTCCAGGACACACAGCCTGCCCAGTAAATTAACTCTTACTCAGCCGTGCGTCCTTATCCCAGGCTTCACTGAGCTATAACCAGATCTCTTTATTCTGAAATGTAGAAAACAGATATCATTCAGGTTCATAAGCAATGCTGCATTTTGTTCACAGATGAGGCCCATCATTGATAGGCATATCCCAACAAATAACATGTTCACTTTGCAAGAACAGGAAAAAGACAAATAACAGTATGTTTTTAAAACTTTTTCTCTTAACATTTCCCCCCTGAAAACACTTTTATTTGTCTTTTATTTCAGCAATATATGGTAAAAACTAAGTTTTTCTTTGCATACATTACTTCATTGGCAAGACAAATTTTTAAACTTCAAAAACATTTGCAGAGAGTCACATTTCAATATATTCATTTTCACCAGTCTGTTTCAATTGCTGGTCCACCGTCTTCGTAACAGCAGTATCAACCAGTCTTTGTAGAAGACCTCTAATACAGGGTATACAACAACCACCACATACCACCACGATAGCCACAGCGACTCCAACAGACACCAGGAAACTGCTCATGAGATGACTCCATTTTCCAAACCACGCTTGTAGAAAATCTGTAAAGGGATTATTTACCCCAGAGTTCTCTGCCAATTCTTCGGATAACATCTCCAAACTTTTCAAAGCTCGAGTGATACTTCCATCAGGCGGAGTGTTATTTGGAATATATGTACAACAGAAAGTCCCAAACATCTTGCAAACTCCTCCTTCTTTGGCCAGGAGCATATCTAATGCAATTCGATTCTGCCATGCCACCTGCGAAGTGGCCTCCAGTTGTTCAGCAATTCCTTTCAATGCATCTTTGGTATAGTTCACAAAACGCTGCTGGTTATAGTAAATGTAGTTGATCCAGTCCACATTCTTATTAGGTTGAATCCAGACAAAGATGTATGTAAAACCAGCTGCTATTTGGTTTATTGCTTTGTATTCATCAGGTACGCCAATGCTATCGATGTAGACACCGTTATCGAAAGATTGCTTCGGTGCCTCTCTTTTTCTCCTACTCAACCACTTCGGCTTTATTTCAAGTTCTCTTATGAAATTGCTTGCTGGAACTGGGAAAATGTAGAATGGCAGAATTAACTTTACAAGTGCACAAGTTCCCTTCCAGGGAATCGTAAGCCTTGATCTGAGTTTGTTGTCTCCACATAACCACCATACGTCTGCTAAACTATGAGTTTGGTTCTCCAGAAATGGATTCTCATTGCCATTCACAATAACATTGCAATAGTTCTGTCCCATATTGCCATAATTTTTCCCTGTGCCATCTCTGGAAATGCACATATATGAACCTGGATAGGAAATCGCTGCAGGCGGTTTCTCAACTTTGCTTATGACCGGAAAACGCTGAGTTTCATCTTTGCATTTATCTTCAGTTTTGTTGAAGAATAATTTCAACAGACACGTTAGGTTACCTTCGTCTTGCATCAATGGGACTGTTGCTAATTGCCGTTTACCTTCAGCACAAGAAATACAGTTCTCACAATGTGCTTCTCGGGTACTATATCTAACCCAAGATAACCATTCATTATGGTGTACGAATCCCGTCTCGAGTAACAATTGTTCTTCTTTTGTGAAGGCAAAATCTGCTTTATTTATAGCATTCTTAAGGCTTTGTACTTTAAGTTGGAGGGTCCCCAAAGGATCAGTTCTAGTTGAAAGAGACACTCCGATTCCATAAACTCCTGAATCACTTTCTTGTGGTGACACAATGGTTATAGTAACTACTCTTGTACCAAGTACCTTGGAAATGCGCAATTTTTATTCTTTGTTGCCTGCTTTTATCTTTCTCTACAATAATCGCAATAATGAATTTGGCGCCTTCCTTTACTATCATATAGTCATGCGGAGCCCTTGTTCGTAAGCTGTGGGGGATGTTGCCACTCTTCTCAGTTGGCAGCAAAGTGCCCACGTCTACCGCATTTAAAACATTCTCCACGTTTTAACCTCCCCTCATATTCCTCTGAATGTCCACCCTGTTTATACGATGTGTCCCATTTCGGGCCCCCACGTCTTTGTACGCCACCACGGTGCCCTTGCTCCCTTTGGTCCTGTACCAAAAATATACCACCATCATCCCCTACTGCTAACACTTGTACTTTCTTTTTCTTTTTTAAATTGAAATGTCGCTCAGCATTCAGTGCATATTCAAACAAAGGTTGCAGTCTACATGTTCTGTGATCAACCATATGCTTAGTTATAAAACTATTTATCGGAGCCTTACAACCTTTAAGAAAAGTGTTTTTCAATTGCTGTTCGTATGGACTATCAGTAGTCTGATCCTGCGGAATCATAGGTTCATAGGTTCGTACTAGGCTATCTGCCCTAAGGCATTTATAAGCCCAGCCAGAGTGTATGTGGCTTGCACCACCCCTTAGGATGGGAATACTACACCCTTTTAGGGTTTAGTTTACTATGCCTCTTGTCTAGTAGTGACACAGAGGTGACCCCCGGGGTAAACCTACGATCTCCCATCCACTCGTCGAGATTTCTCTTGAATAGCGTCAGTAAGGGGCTCTGCCTAACCCGGACTGGGATTCTGTTCCAGAGTGTAGGGAGCCTCTGGGTTATAAATCTGTCCCTCCAGCACGTCCTATTTATTTCTGTGATGAGGTTTAAGTCACTTGTTCTCGTGGCTCTGATGGATTTGGATTTTCTGAGGTGGAGCATGTCCATTAATTCAGGATTGGACATGGCCTTGTACGTCAGGCACAGATCACCTCTGAGTAGGCGGTATGCGACTGAATAGAGCTGGAGTTTTTTCAGTCGGGCAGCATATGACATGTTTAAGACCCTTTATCCTCTTGGTGAGGAACTTTTGGGGTCTTTCCAACTGCTGCAGGTGTCGGGTGAGATACATCCCAAATGGGGCATTGTACTCAATCATTGGCCTGATAAGAGAAGAGTACAGGGGCACAATGACCTCTCTTGATCTAGATGTGAAACCCTTCATGATAAGGTGGGCAATATAGAAGGTCTTCCTAACCACTTTGGCAATGTAAGTGTCAAATGAGAGGTTACTGTCAACCTGGGTCCCTAGGTCCCTGATTACCTCTTCCGTACTTAATGGATTACCGCCTATGTGGTAATTTGTCGGTACCTTGTTTTTCCCCAAAGGGTATGACTATACATTTTTTGGCATTCAGCTTAAGGCCATGGCTCTGGCACCAATTATCCATTTCTATGAGGCCTCTCTGAAGGATGTTTGTGTCCACTGGAGTATCAGTTATGGCGCCCAGTTTGCAGTCATCTGCGAACTTTGTCAGCCACAATCCTCCTATGTTTGCCTGTACCTCGGAAAAATAAATGCCGAACAAGAGGGGTCCCAGGACTGAGCCCTGTGGGACACCGCTTGTGACTGGCTTAGAGTCTGACATAGCTCCAGCAACTCTGACCCTGTGGGTTCTGTCCTTGAGCCAGTTTGCAACCCATCTTGTGACATATGGGTTTACATTTAAGCTGGTGAGTTTGTCTATGATGCCTGAGTGGGGTATTGTGTCAAAGGCTTTTGCAAGGTCAAGGTAGGCTGTGTGAACTGCCTTACCCTCATCAATGGCCTTAGTGACTGTTTCAAAAATGTCGACCAAGTTCAGAAGGCAGAATCTGCCCTTGACAAAGCCAAATTGGGTAGGATCCAATGTCTTTGTTTATGAGTTCCATAATGATCCTCTCCATAGCTTTGCAGACCAGGCTCGTCAAGCTTATAGGGCGGTAATTTCCAGGGTTCGTAGAAGCACCGCCTTTGTGAAGTGGGACCACTGTTGCTGTACGCCACTCTTTGGGTACGTATCCTGTAGTAAGGCTAAGATTAAACAGCAGCCTTATGTGTGGGTTTAGTTCCTCTTGGAGTTCATGTAGCACACAGCCCGGGACAGCATCCAGTCCCATTGATGCTGTGTTTTTAGCTTTAGAGAGGGCGGCTCTCACCTGGGCATCTGAGATGTTAGGGAGGCTACACTCTGCTGGGATAGTTATTTCTCCTTTTGTGGGGGAGGGGGAGGAGAAATTTGCACTGAACCTGTCTGCCAGAATGTTGGCAATGTCAGTGGGTTCAGTGTATTTTGTGTCATTTTGGACTAACTCTGAGCATATCTGGGAGTTTCCACCCAGGTTTCTAACATAGCTAAAGAAGGCCTTGTGATTGTCTTTTGTGTCATCATTCCACAATGGTTATTGAACACTTCTGTCAATCTTACAATTTAGTGATCTACAGATTCATCATCATTTTGGATGCACTGATTTATTACTGTCCAATCTGCTCTTGGACGCCACTTATCAGAAATTCTCTTCAACAGATCAGTGACTCGCGTGTCTAACACCCCAGAATTATGCTTTAATGTAGTGCTGTCATCTGCCTTACGTGTCCAAGTACCACAAACTAAGTGCCAATCTGGACCCAGGATTTGTCACACTACTTGTTCTACTTCTAAACCATTTAGATGATAACTTAAACGCATACCAACTATGTCCTCAGAAAACTTTTGAAAATTAACCTTGGGATGAGGAATACCATCCGTAGCTCATTTTATATCCTCTCTAGCCCAGGGACGATAAACTAAAATAGTTGGCTCTTGTCCAACATCCCCTGCTTGTGGGTTTGCAACTTGTATTAAGGGAAGGGCTTCTGAGTGGTCAGAAAGTTTAATGGCCCAACGTCCTTGCCCTGCTGGTCCCGACCTTAACTGCATAGGTTGGTCTACCTGTTGCAAAGCAACCTTGGGTACTACGGGAATTTGCGGGTAAATTGGAGGGGTCACAACGTTTCCTTGAGCAGCCAATAACCCACCCTGCTGTACAGATCCCACATCTTCGACTAATATTGAGGAGGTTCCACTGGTAGAGCAGCAGCAATTTCCCCATACGGTGGGGCAGTTGCCTGCCTTTGTACCGCACAAACTGTATGCTCATCCTCATCTAAAAATAAAGCTACTTTTCCACTTGGCACCAGTGATCCCTTTTGGTTTATTTTTTCTTTTTCCTGGCACTGTTTCTTTTATAGCTCGTTTATTTGCCTCTTCTAACCATTTTTGTGCTTGGGGAAATCCCAATTGTCTTTGTTTTTTAGTTCTAGTTCCCGCATCTCTTTTCAAATCTCTAACCAATTTTGCACAGGCATTCTTATTCAGTGTACCATCAAAATCATATCTCGGACTACCACTTTCAAAAATTTAACATTATTTTTGTTTAAACCTTTCATATACTTAGCATCAACATTTAAACAGGCATCACTCTCACACTTGCAGCAACCCGAACCCATGTTTCCCCTAGATTTCTTATTTACCTTCCCCTCTTTTTTTTTTTTTTTTTTCCTCAGGTGTTTAGGACTGTGTCAAAATTATTTTACAGGGCTTATTATAAAAATGTGACTATCTTAACAGGTGACCCTAACAAAATAATCTTAACAAGTAATCCTACCCATCCTTAACTAAAAATAAAACCTTGTCGACAAGATTAAATTAAATTAAAAGAAATTTATTTTTCATCCTACCTGAACCAGATGAGACTCCGTTTCCCCTTTTCGTTCAGAAACCGTCCCTCAGATAGGGATCAGAGAGCAGCCGGCCTCTTTTCAATGACAAATCAGTCGGAGGGCTTTCAGTCGAGGGAATCTTAAGATGAGAAACCCTCACCTGCACAGGTTTTTCGGTCTCTCTGTCGGTCTGATTCGTATCTTCGTAGAGGTTTCCGGTCCGAAGGACCAAAATGTCAGAAGTAAAAATTCAAACGAGTCGCATCTGCCTCAGGCGATGAATTTTCCTTTATTAGCAGCTAACCAGATTACACAGCATGTTGGCCAAGATGTCCGGTCTGGACTGATGTGATCAACTTGTTTACTGACATCAACTTTTATACTGCAAGCAAAACAACTTTTTGTTACATTTCTGACCGTTGACAGTTGGCTATAAAAAACATATAGGAAAAACATGTTTATCACAAATTACCTCAAACCCACAGCTAGTACAGAAAGTTCAAGAAGTACAAAATGTTCAATTCAACAACAGTAGCTCAAATTTTCCAGGAAAGACAGCCTGCCCCAGAAAATTAACTCTTACTTGGCCGTGCGTCCTTATCCCAGGCTTCACTAAGCTATAACCAAATATCTTTATTCTGAAATGCAGTAAACAGATGATATTCAGGTTCATTAGCAATGCTGCATTTTGTTCACAGATGAGGCCCATCTTTGATAAGCTTATCCCAACAAATAACATGTTCACTTTGGAAGAACAGGAAAAAGACAAATAACAGTATGTTTTTAAAACTTTTTCTCTTAACAATAGTATCTGTTTGCAGGATTGTGTCACCTACATAGTATGGGAGGATGAGGAAAATATTTTGTTTGGCAAAGATAACTATATTGTATTTGTTCACATTTTAGCTTGAGATCATTGTCCTTGTACCAGTTGTTAGCATGGCCTTAACTCATTTTGAAGAAATTATGAATCAGTGAAAGATTGACTGATACCACCCATTTTACAGTCATCTGCAGATTTCGGTAGTCATAGGCCAGGAGTATTGGTGTGAAGGTATGAAAAACAGATGACAAATAGAAGAGGGGCTTAAACCCTGAGCCTTGTGTGAGTACACCACTGATAACTGTTTGCTTTCAGAAGTTGCACCTGTTGTTCTAACTACATGGCTTATGTGAGAAAACCAGTTTAGCTGTCCTACTTCCAACTTAGGTTCATAGGTAGGTACTAGGCTATCGGCCCTAGGGCCCATACAAGCCTAGCCAAAAAATGTGCCCTGGCTTTCGCCACCCAAGAAATTTATTTTC
This sequence comes from Protopterus annectens, assembly GCF_019279795.1. NCBI lineage: Eukaryota > Metazoa > Chordata > Ceratodontiformes > Protopteridae > Protopterus > Protopterus annectens. Next base: position 1,104,405,245 of record NC_056735.1, on the reverse strand, counting down.
CTGTGCCCCTGTCGAGCAGAGCCACAGAAGTGATCTCTGGGGTGAATTTCCCATTTCCCATCCAGTCATCAAGGTTTTTCTTGAAGAGTGCTAATGAGGAGCTCTGTTTGACATAGATAGGTAGTCTTTTCCAGAGTATGGGAAGTCTCTGGGACAGGAATCTATCCCTCCAGCATGTTCTGTTTATTGTGGTGGCAAAGTTTAGGTCCCTAGAGCGTGTAGCTTGGAGGGATTTCTTTAAGTGGAGCATGTCCAACAGCTCTGGGTTTGACATAGCTTTGTATTTTAGGCAGAGATCGCCCCTGAGTAGGTTTTATGCGATGGAGTAAAGCTGTAGTTTTTTGAGACGGTCTGCATAGGGCATCTGTTTGAGGCCAGTAATCCTTTTTGTGAGGTATTTTTGTGGTTTTTCCAGTTGTTATAGTTGTCTTGTGAGGTACATACCAAAAGTGGCGTTGTACTCTATAATGGGTCTAATGAGTGATGAGTAGAGGGGAACAATGACCTCTTTTTTTCTGGATGAGAATCCTTTTGTGATGAGATGAGCCACGTAGAAGGATTTCCTGATCACTGTGGTGATGTGATTATCAAAGGAGAGACTACTGTCCACCTGTGTCCCAAGGTCTGTTATCACATTTTTGGCATTAAGTAGACTACCAGCTACGTGGTAGTTCATGGGTACAGAGTTTTTACCAAAGGGATGACAATACACTTTTTGGCATTGAGCTTCAGGCCATGGCTTTGACACCAGATATCTGTCTCAGTGAGGCCCTTTTGTAGTTTGTCCACATCGTTAGGAGTTTCGATTATGGCTCCTAGTTTGCAGTCATCTGCAAACTTTGTTAGCCAAAGACGACCTGTGTTGGCCTGCACTTCAGGGAAGTAGATACCAAACAGGAGAGGACCCAGGACTGAACCCTGTGGTACTCCACTTGTCACTGGTCTGATGTCGGATTTGGAATCCGCTACTTTCACAGTGTGGGTTCTGTCTGTGAGCCAGTTGGCAACCCATCTTGTGACATAAGGATTTATACCTAGTTTAGTGAGATTATCTATAATTCCAGAGTAGGGGATGGTGTCGAAAGCCTTGGCGAGATCTAGATAAGCTGTGTGAACCATTTTACCCTCATCTATGGCTTTGGTGACTGCCTCAAAGAAGTCAATCAGGTTTAGGAGACATGATCTGCCTTTTACAAATCCAAACTGGGTAGGGTCCAGAGTTTGGAAATTACCAATGTCTTTGAGTTCCACGATGATACGTTCCATGGCCTTGCAGACCAGGCTCATCGGGCTAATGGGGCGGTAGTTCCCGGGGTCCGTCGTGGCTCCGCCTTTGTGGAGTGGGATAACCGTTGCGGTGTGCCATTCATTGGGTACAAAGCCTGAGGCGAGGCAATGATTGAACATGGTACTTAGGTAGGGTGCCAGTTCATTCTGTAGTTCATGTAGAACGCAGCCTGGGATATTGTCAGGTCCCATGGATGCTGTGTTCTTGGCTTTGGAGAGTGTTTTTTTTTACCTGTGCAGCCGTGATTATAGGAACTTTGCATTCTTCCGGTATAGAGATGGGCTCTCTAGGGGGTGAGAGGGGGGTAAAGTTAGCACTGAACCTATCTGCTAGGATGTTGGCAATATCAGTTGGTTCTCTATATTTAGTGCCATTGTGCTGTAACTCAGAGCAGATCTGAGTGTTCCCATTTAGATTCTTGACATAGCTATAGAATGCTTTGTGGTTGTCTTTAGAGTCAGTAGCAATTTTTGTTTTCATAACTAGTTTTGGAGGATTTTATGAGGGATCTCAGCTTCTTACTGAGGTTGACCAGGGAGTTCCTCCAATCATGGGATTTTACTCTTTTTTTGCAACAGTTTCTTTCTTCTGTTGTAAAGTTTGTTTATGGCAGAGGACCACCAGATTGGCTTTCTTTTTTTGGAGGATAACATCTTGGTTCTGTTAGGGATAGCATGATCCATGCACTCGTGTAAGTGCTTATAAAGTGAATTTGTGTAGGATTCAGCAGTCATACCTCTATTGTCCGTCTGCATGGGTGTCATGAAGTTTGCCACTTCTGTCTTAAGAAGTGTGAAGTTGGCTTTGGAGAAGTTTTTTACGATGGTTTCCCTAATTGGGGCTGGGGGTGGGATGTGGATATCTAGGCTGATTAGCTTGTGGTCGGATCTGACCAACGAGGAATTGACCTCTGGTGTGGAACACCGGTTTCCCATGTTGGTACTGACCAGGTCTAGGATATTGCTGCCCCTGGTTGGGGGTGTGAATAAGTTGATCCAAGGCGTTGGAATTTATGAATTCTAGAAAACGTTGAGCAAAAGAGTTGGTACATGAGTAGTTTTCCCAGTTAATGGTGGGGTAGTTGAAATCGCCCATTATTAGGGTGTTGGGTTGTACCCTAATACTTTCCAGTGTATCAAGAAATGAGGAGTGTGAATCCTGGGGGATGGTGGGGGGTCTGTAGCAAGCTACAATTTGGATTGTAGTCTCGCCCAGAGTTAGCTGCACTTGGATAATCTCGGATGCATTATGCTGTTCAACTAGCCTGGAGGTGTGGATATCTTTAATGAATATGGACATGCCTCCGCCTTTAGTGCTTCTTTCTGGGTTAGGTGGCCGAAAGGTGTGGTATGAATTGAAGCCTGGTAATGCTGGGGTGCTCTCTGGAGCTTTGAACCAGGTCTCTGTCACTGCATAGATGTCAATGTTCTCCATTTTAAGGAGTGCCTCGAGTGAGTGCATTTTGAGGTTTAGACTTCTAGCACTGAGTAGCATTACCCTCAGATTTTGCTTGCTTGTACCTGTTACGGTGGTGAATTTGTCATTTGAACCTTGCCTAAAAAGGCACTATAGGGGTGGCAAGAGCCTTAGCCAGTATCCGGAATCTTAAGGACGACAGGTGCAGGCCATCTCTGGCAAAGCATCATGGACTGTCTATCATGTCGTCCCAGGCAGACAAATACTGGATCCCCTTAGAATGACACCAGAAGCTTAGCCAATTGTTGAAGTCAATCATTTTGTCCTTGTACTGTGGTATAATTCTGGGTGATAGCAGGATGCTACTCAGGGTTAGGGTCATACCTGCCTGGGATACAAGATCGGAGAGCTCCTCCATGTCTCTCTTCATGTAGTCCAGAGAGGTACGTCTCAGGTCATTCACACCAACATGGACAATGACAGTGTCATATTTGTACTTATTGTGGAGTGACCTGAGTGCATGCATTATGTGGCGGATCTTGGCACCTGACAGGCAGCTGACAGTAACTTTCTCCTTGTTTAGCCTGGTGAGTGGAACATCAGTGTGCCTGACTATAGAGTCACCTATGACTAGAGTGTTGTGTACGTTGTTATGCCTTATGGGCTGTGGTTGAGTGGCACACTGAGTTTGTGGGCTGTGTGTCATTTGAGTTGTGTTGGGGGGTGGAGTTTGCTTGAGTTTATGCTTTGGATGTCCCTGATGCTTGGGCAGGTTTTTATTGAGAGCCTCCGCGAATGTAGGTGTGTGTTTTGTGTTTCTATGTGTGTGTTTTGGTGGTGTAGGTTTTGAGGGACAGTGTGAGGAGTGTGGTGTGGTGCAAGTGTTTACCTTCTCCTCTTGACTGTCTAGTCCAGTCTTGGGTGAAGAGAGCTTTGCTTCCAGTTTGGCTATATAAGTGCATCTGTCATAGGTTGTAGTGTTGGGTGGTAGGAGGAGAGGGTTGTCTGTGTACGAGGCAATTGCTGCATTGTCCCAAGATGCCCAGATTCATCAGGTAGATAGGAGAAATCACTGGAGAAAGAATTACCCTTTTTTTTTATACAGGTGGAAGTACAGACTAATGTTCTTAATTTACGCTGCTGCCAAGAGGATAAAATTCCAACAAAACAAGTTAGAAAATGGAAAGCATTTAAAATGGTGGATGTTATGTTGTCCTATCTCGCCTTCATTCTTACAATTTTATTTATTTTATTTTATTTATTTTACATTTGTTGACCGGGCTAGTCCAGCTGGATATATGTCCATTTTCAGTGGAGGCCCGGGGAGAAAAGCTCCAACGATATTACAGATAATTCACAGCAACAGTCAATACAAGGTCAAAAATAATAACACATTGAGTCAGAACATGTGATATACATGCAAACAGGCATAGTCATCGCAGGAAATTACATAAACAAAGTTTTTGCTATACAGATTCTAACAATAATTTTTTTTTTTTTTTTTTTTTTACATATGTCTATAGGATGTTGTGTGAGGAGGAGTTAAGGAGGAAAGGAAAAAGAAAGGTTAATCTGGGTTGTTACAGGAACAGAGCCAGTGTTTATTGAGATGTGTTTTCAGCTGTTTTTTAAAGAGTGGAAGACTAGATAAAGATGAGATATCAGATGGCAGTTTGTTCCATATTTTTCCAACAGCGTTAGAAAAAAGGCTATCACCTGCAGAGTTATTGGGTATGGTAATATTAGCCAGTAGTTTGTTTGATGAGCGTAGGTGTTTCAAGTTATTATAAGGCATAATGAGGTTAGAGAGAATTGGTGTTTTAGAAGGCTGGTATAGAATTTTGTGAGCAGTTAAGAGCTGTTGATAAATCAGCCTGTTAGGAAGTTCAAGCCAGCCTAGTTGTTTTAGGTTAAGACAGTGATGAGTTCTGAAGAGGGATCCTGTGGCAAATCGAGCAATATTATGGTAAGATGTCGCAAGTTTCTTGAGGTTATTTTTAGAGAGATTGGTATAAATAGTAGAAGCATATAGAAGGGTAGAGATAAGGTGAGAACTAGCTAAGGTGGTCCGAGCTTCAGGTGTAAGGAATGGTTTGATTCTATAAAGGGAACCAATCTTTTGTTTATTACTTTTATTGTGTTGTTAATATGAGAATCAAAACTGAGATTGTTGTCAATAGTTATTCCTAATAGTTTTGTAGTAGCATCAGGAGAAATCAGAGTGTTATCAGAGGAAGTAATAGAGAAATTAAGAGAGCTTGATTTGTGGGTAGGTGAGAACAATAGTAACTTTGTTTTCTTGGGGTTGAGGAGTAGGCAACGGTCAGAGAACCAGTGTTCAACAGTGGAAAAAGCTTCTTGGGTAAGTGACAGGAGTTCAGTCTGAGAGGAAGCAGTGCAGATTATAGTGGAATCATCTGCATATTGTATGCAAGTAGTGTTTGGAATAGCTGACTGGAGGTCGTTAATAAATATAGAAAATAGGAGTGGGCCAAGGATAGACCCTTGAGGCACACCTATAGCGACAGGAAGGAGGTTAGATAATGAGTTTTTCCAAAGTACTGCCTGCTGACGGTTTTCTAGGTAAGATGTAAACCAGGATAAGGAAGAAGGATGAATTGAAAGAGATTTTAGTATGTGCAGAAGGAGTTTATGATTAACCATGTCGAAAGCTTTTGAAAGGTCTATGAAGATAGAAGATGATAGATTAGTGTTATTACAGTTATGGTTGATAGCATTAGTAAAGGAGAGTAATGCTGTAGTGGTACTGTGTGAAGGTCTAAATCCATGTTGACTGTTAGCTAGTAGGTTGTTATGGAGAAGATGATTAAGTAGTTGTTTATGGATACACTTTTCCATGATTTTGGCTATAGGTGATAGCAATGCTATGGGACGAAAATTAGAGAAGTCATTAGAATTGCCCCCTTTGTGTAGTGGGATGATGTGAGATATCTTCCAAATGGAAGGGAAAATTCCTTCCTTTATAGATCTGTTTATCAGGATTGATGATGATCAATGATGGGTTAGGAGCCGATTCTTGGAGCTGATTCTCGGCTTTGACTTGGCTGAATACATAGCTGAAAGTCTCAAACCTGGCTTGTGGCAAGAAGGTATCCCACAATGCAGTGGTGTAATTCCCCAGATCTTGTTTGCCGCTTTATGAGGTTGGATGCGTTCATCTTGGCCGTGACTAAGTTGTGACAATTTTTCTCTTATTTTTCCTTTAAACTATTATATTTGATAATAGATGGCTTATATTCTAATTGTATTTTATTTATTCATTGTGCATTTTATTGCATTACTGTTAGTGATAGTTTTATCCCCTTAAGTACACTTTTGCCGTCGCTTTGTAGGCCTACTGGTATCCCTTGTAATGGTGGTTGTTTCCTGTCTGTTAAGTCAGTAGTTCGTTTAAGTTAGAGAGCTATTTGCCCATTTAAGTTAGAGGGCTTGTAGTTAACTGTTGTCTTGTCTAGAAAATAGGACCGTTTGAGTTAGAGGCCCTATTTTTTTCTCCCTGGTTGTCTTTTTCCTTGTGTTTCCCATAATTACTGTTCTGTGTAGCTTTAGCTGTTCAGTAGTTCAATAGCTAAGTATTTCTTGTTATTACTTTTGCGGTCTTACTTTAACTATGTATAAAGACCCAAAAGAGAGGGAACATAATCCTTCGGGCTTTAAAAAATGCCAGAAGTGCTCACAAAAAATGTCCAGCACTGATGGACATGTTATATGTGTTTATTGCCTTGGTGCTATTCACCTACAGGAAGACTGCACTTTTTGTCACTCTTTCACTGCAAGAGTACTTCAAGACAGGAGAAACAAATTGATTCTGAATGGGCTCTTAAAGCCAACTTTTGAGGAAGCATAGTTCTTCTTCCTCTTCTCCTTCTTCTAAAAAGGAAAAATCTCAAAAAAGACATTCACCTGTAACATCGGCTCAATCAGAGCCAAAAGTCAGACTACCAAAAATCTCCAAGGCCACTACCTCCTCAACTCCACAGTCCTTGGAGCCGTCAGAGGTCATTTAAGTTGACAAGCCTGGTACTTCGGCTCCAAAGTCCTCAGAGCCACAAGATACCTCTAATTGGAGCCATTCCATGGATATTTCACCGGTTTCTCCGATGTTGAGATCTCCAGTTCTACACAGGTCTCGCTCTCCATCCCTATCTTTCAGGTCAGACAATGATGGTGGAACGGGTGGTGCGCAGACTCCTGAAGTCGCCGGCGCTGACTAAATTATTCTCGGCTCCCACCCATTTGGTCTCGAAGCCTACTGTACCAGTTATACCCACTGTTGTTGCTCCTCCGAGCCAAGCTAGTCGTTCAGAGCCAGAATGCTTGGTACCGCTTACTGTGGATCCGTCGGTTCTGGGACCCCCTTCGGTGTTCATGGAGCCAACATCTGCTCCGACTCTCTCGGTGCCATCCGGGGAGTCTGGAAGCCGTGGTTCCCCGGTCAGCCCCAGGTGAGATTCTTGGCCCTGATCTTCGGTGTCGAGCCTACCCCTCGGAGCATCGGCCCGGTTTAACTCTGCTCCTACATCGGCCTCTGGTCATATCTCATTGGTTCCGGTGCCTTCTTCTGTCTCCTTTGAGCCGAGGGAGTCTTTGGAGCCGTCAGGATCTGCCTTTGAGCTGATGAGGAGTGTGTTGTCTACCCATTCAGCACCAGAGCAGGATACCTCCGAGGCCTCCCCAGAATATTCTTCTGAGGAGCCAACTTGGAAGAGAACTTGCAAGATGAAGCACGTAGACTCCCCAGATGAGTCTGTCACTTCAGACACTGACCTTGAGTCTGAAGGGTCCCCACAATCGTTCTCTGATGATATCTCATTTGCAGATATTGTAGAGATCCTGAAGCAGAGAGGTGGCTGGCAGGCCCACCACCCCTTCTGATGAGGACAATCAATCAACTAAAAATATCCACAAACCAGGTAACCAAAGGGAGGAAGAACAGCAAAGTCCTCTGTAGAAAACACTCCTTTATTGAATAAAAACCCCAGTAGTTAAGCGCTTTCATCCCTCTCATAAGGACTTCTTCAGAACAATACCATCAAGATTTCCCAGCATTCATATACATCTGTCTGAAACGCTATCAATACCTCCTCTCTTGGCAACACTATACAATTTTATGGAGCCCTTTAAGTCTACTTTTACTAACACCCTTTTTGATGGTTTCTCACTCTTTGGACCCAAAGTAAAAGACACTCTCACCCAATGCGAGCAGGAAGGAAAAACTCTCTCTGCCGTTGGAGTATGTTTTTCTGTACTTTCAAGACCTTATCCTAAAGGTCAGAAGAGTGGGAAAATGTGGTTCAAAAGATCCCAGAAAATTTTCCAGGCTGCACGGGGTGATTCCTTCCCCAGGGGCAGAGGGGGAATTGGTAATGGTAGATGCCGCCCCAGAGGCAGAGGGGGCCCGCAGAACCAGGGTGATCATGATTCCTTTTGTGGACGTCCTTATCAGTGCTCCTGAAAGAGGCCCGACTGCTCTACTCTGGAGGCAGTCAGGGGACATCTATCCATGTACCCAGAAGCCTGGCAAACTATCACAAGAGACAAATGGGTACTACAAATAATTTCCAGAGGATACTCCATTCCATTCTCCCATCCTGTGCCACAGACCAGAACAATCCCAGATGTTCCACCCAATCTAAGGGAGCAAGCAACTGTAGTGATTCAAAAGTTGCTGTAAAAAAGAGTCATCCAGAAATCCCCGCAGACCACATTGGATTCGGAACTTACTCAAGATTCTTTTTGATGCCAGAAAGAACAGGGGACTGGAGACCCATATTAGACCTAAGCAAGTTAAATGAATCTGTCAAGAAGTCAAAGTTCGAATGGTGACACTGCAGTCTATACTTCCCTTTTTAGGGAAAGACGATTGGATGTGCTTGATAGATCTTCAAGATATACTTACTACCATATAAAAATGGACAGTACATCAAAAAGGTACTTATGCTTCCGTCTGGGTGCCAGTCATTACCAGTTCAGAGCTCTGCCCCTTGGTCTCACTATAGCCCCCAGAGTGTTCACCAAATGCATGGCAGTGGTCACAGCTCACCTGAGGCTTCTAGAATTCTGAGTGTTTCCCTATCTAGGCGACTGGCTCCTATCTGCCACCACCAAGCATCTACTCCAACAAGCCAGGGATTTAACTTTGGACATTTGCAATCAGCTGGGTATTACAGTCAACTTTCAAAAATCTGCCTTGTTGTCCTGTCAACATATTACATTTATAGGCACAGATCTAGACACCTCCTCTATAGTAGCACGTCTTCCAACAGAAAGAGTTGTAGCCCTCAGACAGCAGATACTTCACCTCCTTCCAAAGACCAAAGTGAAGGCAAAGATAATTCTAAGGTTACTAGGAACAATGGCTTCCACAGTTGCACTGGTCCGTCTTGCCTGAATGCACTTGAGGATCTTTCAGTGGCTGTTGTTCTCCCAATGGTCACTTCAAGAGCTTCCTATGTCTCACCTCATCAGAATAACGGAATCATGCAAGAACAACTTAAGATGGTGGATACATTACACTCGTGATCATAGGGAGACCCTTTGTTCCACATCAACCCATCGCTACAGTGACCATGGACACTTCCCAAATAGGGTGGGGAGGGCATTATCTGGGAAGAACAGTCCAAGATACATGGCAAGAACACAAGGCTCACTTGTATATAAATGTTCTAGAAATGAGAGCAGTGCTTCTTGCGTTGCAAGCACTTCACGACTCTCTCCCTCTATGAACAATTACAATACATTCAGACAATATGTCTGTGGTTTGGTACATAAACAAGCAGGGGGGAACCAGATCTTACCCCCTTTGTCGAGAGGTCCTAAAAGTTTGGCAATGAGCAGTTTCTTCCCAGCACTTTCTAATAGCAACGCACATTCCGGGGAAGTCCAATGTGATAGCAGACAAGCTGAGCAGAGCAATCTTAATGCCTCACGAGTGGTTTCTCAATCACAATATAGTGGAAGTGATTTTCTGAACATGGGGTCAGCCTTTTTGATCACTGTTGATGGAACTGATATCAGAGAACAATATCTTTTTGTTTGAAGGAATCTATATAGGCAAAAGGATGGTGTGGCCATGGGCACTTCATGTGCAAATGGCTACGCAAATACTGCTATGGCTATGTGGGAGAAAGAATTCCTACTGACTGAGATGGGAAGGCATCTGAAGTTCTACAGGAGATTTGTGAATGATCTCTTTATTTTATGGGGAGGTGATGTAGCCTCATTTCTATCATTCTTCCACAAAATAGATAATAGTACCAGCTTCCTTAAGTTTTCAGTGAAGCATTCATATGATTTTATAGAGTATCTGGATGTCAGGATACTTCAAAAAGATAGAAGTGTTCTGGAAACTGAAATCTATAGGAAAGAATGTTATAGGAATAGCTATGTCCATAGACAGAACATGCACCCGAGACGCATATTTAAGAACACTGTAAGAGGCCAAGGTCTGAGAACATCAAGACTCACAGCTATTCAAAATAAGTATGAGGAAGAGATCAAGAACATGAAGGAAAGGTTCATACATAGAGGGTACAGTGAAAAAGAGATACAACAGTCATTAGTGGGTCTATCTGAGGCAAGGGAAGGAACAGGTAAGCCATACTTTTCAGATATGGATGCCATCATAGATGGAGGAACTGCTAGTAAGAAACCTATGAGAGTACAAGTATCCTACTCGAGTAACATTAGATCTTTACAGGAAGTATATCGAAAAAAACTGGAATATACTATGTGCTGATGATGATGTTAAAAGGCTGGTAGGTGAGACCCCGAGATTTGCTTTTAAGAATAAAAAATCTATAAAGAGATTATTGTGTGGACCACAACCCATGGAAACAAGAATAGAAAATGCAATCAGATATGGAACCTTCCCCTGCAATAAATGTAATTACTGCACCTTCATTAACACTGGAAGTAGATTTCTACATTCAGATCTAAAGGAATTGTTTGCCTTCAGAATATTAGCTAACTGTGATGGTATGAATATTATATACTTGGCACACTGCATAGTCTGTCCTGCCATCTACGTTGGAATGACAACGCAAAGGCTGAGAGACCGGATGAGGGAGCATATATATGATATCACCAGAGGAATAGAGACAAATGCCTTAGCTAGGCATGTGAGGGACCATGATGAGACACACAAATTTTTTATTTTTAGTAATAGATAAAGTCTATACCTACAATAGAGGTGGAGATGTTAGGAAGAGAGTAGAAGCTAGGGAACTAGAATGGATTATAATGCTACGAGCTAACATTGGGGTAGGCCTGAATGACAAAATTAATATTAAACCCATTCTTCTAAATAGAGATTTAAAGAAATAGTAGGTAGTACCCCCCCTTGAGCTTTTATACTTTTTTATACTTTTATATATTTTTATGCCTTTATATTGTATGCATTAGGTTGTATGATGTGATATGCTGTTTCTGTTGTCAAGCTGTTTTTAATTTTAAGCTTTTAAAAATTTTTCACCCTAGGTATAAAACTTTTTATACTAGGTATATGGTTTTAAGGATTACTTGGGTAGTTGATGGCAATGAAAATCTTGGTATAAATGCTGTGTTTTACTCTTCTTTGATTGTCTGATGGAAGTGGCTGGTGCCACGAAAGCGCTCACCTCTTTTAATAATAAAGCTGTTATTATACATAACTTTGGCTGCTACCTCCTGCTTTGTTTTTACTGTAAAATATCAGTTACCTGAGACCATACAAGTTGTTTTATTTTTGGGGGGGGGGGTTGCATCTGGGCAGGATACCGATAGGACAAGGATTTGCTTCCAGCATACTTAAACCTAATTTTAGAATAGGTAAAACATGTGGGTATAGCTGTTCATTTGGAACAACTGCCCCTGTATGGATAGGTAATTTCCCTTTTTGGAAAGTGTGTAGAGTTGTGTGTGTTTGCTGTGAATTAAAAGGGGAAGGAGGGGAACTGAACATTTATTTAGCTTCTTCTTTCTTGAGTGTTTTTATTGAAGAAAAAAGTCTGTGAAAATGTGACGTGGGTCAAAGAGATGAGAATTATTGAGTTCAGACAAGATTAGCCGTAGTAGTAGTGTGGGCATTTAAGTTGCAAGTTGGAAACGTATTCAAAAGCAGTGTCATACAGCTTGACTGCCTTGTCAGTGTTAGCATGTTATGTCAGTGGTACTGTAGGTGTAAGCCGAAAGCAGAGAGTAATCAATTATATTAAGAAGTGTATGGTGCAAAAAATCAATAAAAAGTGTATGATGCACATAGCATCGTTATAAGAGATGCATTTGGATGGAAATGACCATGTGGATTTGACAAAGAAAGGATTTCAGAAAGGATATGTATCAGTGCATCTGGTAGAAAGGAATGGGGCTGGTAAAAGTGATTGAGAGGGGCTCCATCAGTGAGAGAGGATTATAAATAATGGTAGATTTGTGTTAATAGAGTTTATTGGCAGGTGTGAGGATTACACTGGCATTTATTTACGCCCCACCTAAAACTACTATTATGGAGCTTAAAATAATTTTGGGAAAAACAATTGGCTTTCAATTTGGAGTATTTATAGATAGGGTCTGGAACTTAATGTACAATAGAGAAGACATATTGGGTAGATATAGAGAAGGGAAATGTAGCAAAAGAGGGTAGATTTCTGAAGAAATATTTAGAATGCAAGATGTGAGTTTACTAGCAGGTGCTCAGACAGAATTTACATATTTCCCAAAGTACAACAACTTGGATAGACTGAATAAAAAATAAAACAATTTCAAAGAACATTGAAAGCTTTAAAACATGTCAGATAATGATTTCAATTCCGCACATGTAAAGACTATGTTAAAGATGCAGGGCAATGAAGTACAAATGAGACAGTGGTGCATTCCTGCTTGGCAAAAAGAAATGAGTTTAAAAATGAGTAGTGGAAGTGATCTGCGAGTTACTGGGGAAGACCGACATTTCTTAAGAAGGGCTAGCTAGGGAGTGGGATGGGATAAAATGAAAGAAAGTTTAAAATATGGTGGAAATAAGAGAGAGAGCGAGATATGGGAAAGATGGAAAAGGAATTATTTTGAGGGTTTTTCAAAGGTTAAAATATTGCAGAAAGGGAATCTCACAAAACAAGAGGAACATCTGTTGAGTGTTAAATGGAAAATAAAGTATTTGGATAATGTTCATGAGTTTAGAAGGGATATTGTTAAAGTAGTATGTTTTGATAACTCCACAGCACAAAAACAATTAAAACAATATCTTGGACAACATAAAGTAGAAAGTGCTGTTGTCATACTTAAGGAGCCTGTGATAAGAAAACTAACCAGAGATCCTGTAGACTTACCAGAGTTATTTCAGAAATGTTATGGAAATTTGTGTAAAGCAGAGGAATGGTGGATCTAAGAAAAGTTACAAATAGAAATATTTGAAGACTTGACTATGCCAAGGTTAGATAAAGAGGAAACTGAAGAATCAATAGCTAACACAGGAAGGGATGAGATACATTTGGTGATGTATAATCAATTATCAGGGAAGTCTCCAGGAACAGATTGTATTCCTGTGAAAGATTGGAACTTTGACAGGGGGAAGCGATAAAGATCTGGGAGGTTTTGTTTAACAGTATTTTGAAAAAAGGGACAGTATAAAAATCTTGGAAGAAACTATAGTGGTTGTGTTACCCATAGAGGTTTAAGACCTTTCATACTCTGCTTCATGTAGACCAGATTTTAAACCATGATTTTTAAAGTGTGTCTATACTAGCTAAGGTTTTGCCAAAGTTTAATCTATATTGATCAATGCAGTATTTTGGAGGAAAAGCAAACATTTGACAACTTTAATACAGCAATGATCCAGAGGGAAGCAGTGTGTAATAAAAGGTTCCCTAATAAAATGTTGGCACTAAAAATGCAGTGTGACAACACTGAAAAAAAGACTGAAACTACAGGTGAAGAGTGAATTTTGAACATTGGTCTTCATCTTTAAAATTCTTTTTTGCAGTGGAGAAGATCCTTGCACCCCATGATGTGGTGGAGGAATCCCCTCACACCCCCCTGAACTTATATATTTCAACTCTGAGATTGCTATAGATTAGAGAAAAAGGAGTATTCCAGGAAATGGCCACATCTGACGTAGTATATGTAAAGTCGTTCTTTCAGTATCTGTGTTTCAGGACACTGTCTTGTGGGATTGGATATTTCCAATGGTTACCATAAGAAAATGTTGCTGCTGTTGTTATATCTTGATGCAGAGAAGACATTCAGTAGAGTCATTCGGGATTTTAGGAATAGGGCAACAGCAGCAGCAACATTGCATTCTCTGATGGAATAATAGAGTTAAGTAGGTGGATATATGAAGGGTCAAAGGCAAGAATTAAGGTGGGAAGATTTCTATTTCTTAAGTTTGTACAGAAAAATTAGGCAGTGATAGCCTCTTTCATCTTTGACATCTGCTTTATGCTTAACCAAAAACTACCTAACCACAAACTCCAGAATAACCACAGCCAGAACTCATCTTCTGTCAACTTTACTATATGCCTCACCCATCCTTACCAATCTCTCCAAATCTGACCTAAGCAACCTAGATGCCTGCTATAATAACATGGCTAAATTTGCCACTAGCTGTCCTCCTAGAACCCATTATTCTAAGGCCCTAAGACAACTATTTTTGTTAGAACTACCCCACCAACTCATTCTCACGTAACTCTTTGCCGCCCACCAAATGTACTATAAACCCGATAAAACACCAGCTCTACACGACTTCCTCAATCCCCATATAAATACCCGTCCACTAAGATCCATTAATAAAACTCTAATTGAAGTAACCAGGAGTAAAAATAGCTCAGGTGACTCTATACTCCTACTGTATTGCTAAACTGTGGAATGCCTTTCCATTTGAAATTAGAACTATAACTAGCTTAAAAAACTTCAAGCATCACATTAAAGCCCACCTCACCAATTGGGAGATGTAGATGTGCTGGGCATGGGTAGCCCAAACCATGGAACTAGCTGATTTTAAAATTTGAATTGCATATGTAATGAGCATTGAATTTAAGCCGTATGACTACCTTATGTTGTTTTTTTTTTTCTTTCTCACTGTTAATATCTACCAGATTTTAAGTCTTCAGTTTGCTATGCTATCTGTATATAAGGCTAAGTATTGTACTCTTATTGTATACAATGTCACTGCTACTACTACAAGAACTTTCTTCTAGAAGCATTGTTGTACAAAATTATTGGTCTTGTCTCCCACTTGACCAATTCATTCTGTTCTAGTCTTTTTACAGTTATGAATGTCTGTTACTATTTTTTTCTTTATTGTATTATAGAGTTTCTTTCTACTAACAAAATAGTTTACTAACAATGGAGCTTTTCTCCCCGGGCCTCCGCTGAAAAAGGGTTTTATGCCCAGTCGGACTCTCCTGGTAAACACATGTAAAATAAAATAAATTTATAGTTAAGAGCCATTGGCAAAGAAAATAATGGATTCACACATTGGTGGATATAACTGGTTATCAAGGAAAGTTAGATTCATTTGCAGTTTATATTATTTTGTACTTAATGACATTTCATTTTTAGCGTTGTTGCCTCACAGCAAGATGTTGTCGCGTTCGATTCTCAGCTAGAGCGTCTTCTGTGTGGAGGCATGTGTGAATGGGTGTGCCTTCGTTGAAGGTTGTGCATCAGGGCTGGTAACTCGGCACGTAAAAATCCACTACCAAACATTAGCGGACCGGAGATCCGCTATGGTGACCCCGAAGTGATAAGCCGAAAGACACAACAACATTGTTATGAACATTTCAAGATGATTTCAAAGTCTCTTCAGGATGTTAAATTAATGAAAATAAAACAAATGCTATGGCAATAAACTGTGTATCCATATAAGATTTGTTTCAGCAATTCCCATATCTACAGGGTTTGGTAAGATAAAGAATTTAGTATGGATTAAAAAAAAATCTGTGATCACAGCAAAGGATATGTTTGAAGTGATTAAACAAAAAATAATGACAGCATTGAAAAGTTTGAGGCTCTTAATTAGGGATGTAGACAGTAAGATACCAATACTGAAAATGTTTCTGCTCCCTTTAGTTTTATATACAGATCAGGTATATTTTTATCAACCACAGGAGAAGTCGTGGATGATAGTTAATTAAATACTGAAGGCTTATTAAGTAGGATAAATTTTCTTCCTTTTAATTTTTCCAAGTCTTTTGGGGTTCTGATACCTTGATGGGAATGGAAACCATTCCTAAATTAAAGTACAATTAAAGTTCGTGAAATTAGTATTGTTTCAATCTTTGTCAGCCAGAAGTGATCTTTGCAGCACCCAGAATGTGCCCAGTAATGACTCTTGCAATTAGTACAGTGTTACATGTATTGGTAACATATCCAAATGTGATTGCAGATTCTTTTTTTATAAGACCCGTTGCTCCTACTATTATTGGAACTGTCTGGGTATCTTTCTTCTACATAGCTCTCATTTCTGCCTGCAAATCCTGATATTTTATGACTTTTGTGTCTCCGTGTGCAAGACACTGTAGTCACTGAGTGTGGCAATTTCAATGATCAGTGCTACTTTTGTCTTCTTTTCATGGACCACTGTATCTGTTTTTTTAGCATCTACCTTTTGAACTATTGGTAATGGGTTATCCCACATATTGTAGACTTCGTTTTCTATGATGCTTTGTGGCTCATGTTTCCAGTGTTTTTCAGCTACTTCAGTACCGTAATGTTTGCACAATCCCCAGTGCAACTGTCTTGCCACATTATTATGCCTTTCAGTATACAGTCCTTCTGCCATTTGTATGTCACAACCAGCAAAAAGGTGTGCAACTGTTTCCAGTTATGTTTTACAAAACCTGCATTTGTCTGTTTCTCCCACATGTTCAACAGCCTTTGTAAACCTCTGTGTATGTAGCCCACTGTCTTGGGCCGTCAATATTAACCTTTCATCTCTTTGTTTGAATTTGCCCTTCTCTAACCATTCCTTTGTTCGAGCCTGATCAATATGAGGATCTTCCAGAAGTTTTGTATACTTACAAATATATTTATGCATTTTCCACATTTCTTGCTTTCTCATCTGGTCCTTCACCTTACATTTTTTCTTTTGTTTTTGGGCATACTCAGTTGCTGCCTGATTTTTATCTACTTCTGGTTTGATTTCCATTCCTGCTTGATGCCGATATTCTAATCAATTTCAAGAAGACCCATCCCTCCTTTGAAACAGGGAATACGTCTTGGTACGGACTGATTTTTATAAATGATCTGGTGAGCACGAAACATCCTTGGTTTCCTGTCTAATCTATCCAACATATTTTTGGGGCCAGTCAATCACTCCAAAACTGTAAGGGCAGGAAGAGCAAATTGGTTTATAGCTTGAATGTTGTTCCTAGATGTCAACGGTGTTTTCAGGATTAATTTAAGTTTTTTAAAGTATTCCTGACCAAGTTTTATTCGCATTTAGGTTCATAGGTTCATACTAGGCTATCTGCCCTAGGGCATTTATAAGCCTAGCCAGAATGTGTTTGGCTTTCGCCACCCATTTTAAATTTATTTTGCTATGCCCTTTTTCTAGGTTAGTATACTGTGCCTCTGTCTAACAGTGACACAGAAGTGATACCCGGGGTAAACCTACGATCTCCCATCCACTCATCAAGATTCCTCTTGAAGAGAGTCAATGAGGGACTCTGCCTAACCTGGACTAGGATTTTATTCCAGAGTGAAGGAAGCCTCTGGGTTATGAATCTGTCCCTCCAGCATGTCCTATTTATTTCAGTGCTGAGGTTCAAGTCTCTCGAGCGTAGCTCGATGGGATTTAGATTTTCTGAGGTGTAGCATGTCCATTAATTCCGGGTTGGACATGGCTTTATACGTCAGGCACAGATCGCCTCTGAACAGGCGGTATGCCACTGAGTAGAGCTGGAGTTTCTTTAACCGGCAGCATATGGCATCTGTTTGAGCCCTTTGATCCTCTTGGTGAGGTACTTTTGGGGTCTTTCCAGTTGCTGCAGGTGTCTGGTAAGGTACATCCCAAAAGGGGCATTGTACTCCATTATGGGCCTGATGAGGGATGAGTAAAGAGGCACGATGACCTCCCCTGATCTAGATGCGAATCCCTTCATGATTAGGTGGGCTATATAAAATGTTTTTCTAACCACTTTGGCCACGTGGTTGTCAAATGAGAGATTGCTATCAACTTGGGTCCCCAGGTCCCTAATTACTTCTTCTGTACTTAATGGATTACCACCTATGTGGTAATTTGTGGGCACTTTGTTTTTGCCAAAGGTGATGACTATACACTTTTTGGCATTTAGCTTGAGGCCATGGCTCCGGCACGAGTTGTCTGTTTCTATGAGGCCCTTTTGGAGGATGCTTGTGTCTGCTGGAGAGTCAATTATAGCGCCCAGTTTGCAGTCATCTGCGAACTTGGTCAGCCACAGTCCTTCCGTGTTGGCCTGTACCTCCGAGAAATATATACCGAACAAGAGAGGTCCCAGGACTGAGCCTTGTGGGACACCACTTGTAGCTGGTTTGGAGTCTGACATGGCTCCAGCAATTCTAACCATGTGGGTTCTGTCCTTGAGCCAGTTTGCAATCCATCTAGTGACATAGGGGTTTATATTTAAGCTGGTGAGCTTATTTATAATGCCCGAGTGGGGTATTGTATCGAAGGCTTTTGCGAGGTCCAGGTAGGCTGTGTGGACCACCTTCCCCTCGTCAATCGCCTTGGTGACTGTTTCAAAGAAATCAACCAGGTTTAAGAGGCAGGATCTGCCCTTAACAAAGCTGAACTGGGTAGGATCCAGTGTCTGTAGGTCCCCAATATCTTTATTTATGAGGTCCATGATGATCCTTTCCATAGCTTTGCAGACCAAGCTAGTCAGGCTTATGGGGCGATAGTTTCCAGGATCCGTTGAGGCACCACCTTTATGGAGAGGGACCACTGTTGCTGTGCGCCACTCTTTGGGCACATATCCTGTAGTAATGCTGAGATTGAACAGTAGTTTTATGTGTTTGGGTTTAGCTCTTCTTGGAGTTCATGTAGGACGCAGCCCGGGACACCGTCTGGTCCCATTGATGCTGTGTTTTTTTGCTTTGTTCATGTTTTGTTGTTGATCCTTCATCAGTTCCCAAATATTTATGTACTCCCTCTTGCTGAAATTCTTTTGTATCACATTCTTTTTCCAAACTGTTTTCTTGATGCTGCAGTTTTCCTGCTTTAAAGGGACAATCCCAGTGTTTCTTTGTTTACATTCTGCAGTGTTTACCTTCAGCAGTGTGTAATTCTGAGCATGCTCGAGCCTTGTCTGTGTAGGGTTGGGGGAGGGTTACCTACAGGAAGTTTCAGCCTTTTAATCACAGTCCTTGTTTTTTTTTCCCTGACCTACTCACAACACCTTTTAGGTTGAGCCATTTATTGTTTTAGTTTGTGGCTTGTTATTTTCAAAGAAAGTTATCTTCTAAATGTTTTAATGACCTGCCTTCTCCTGACTTCTAGTTTCTGTGGAAAGGATTAGTAAACAGAGTTATTCAGTCTTTTTTGAGATGTTAATTAGCTTAGCCAGAGGCTTTTGTCTTCATCAAATAGATTGTATTACCTGCTGCTACTTCTGTAGAAAGCATGTGTGATTTAATTCTCAAACATTAGTACATGGAGTGCTGTATTCCTTGCATTTCATGTTATTTGATGCGTACTTTGGAATCCATGTTGAATGCATTTTGTAGTACAGGCACTGCATATTGCTAAATTACTGGATTTGTTCATTGTCAGTTTCGTTTACTCTATGTATTTTAACAATCTGTGCAGTTTTTCCAATTCAAAATGAGAATGAAAGCATTTTATAATGTGTCTGGTAGTACCGTTCTCCAAATAAATATTATATCATTTTTTTTCTGTTACTTTCACTTGACCTATTATTTTTTTGTGCTGAGTTCTGCATTTCCAAGTATAGCTGCAGCCTGTTGTTTCATTAGTTTAGTTATTAGTCTTACAGGCTGCAATCCAAATGTCTGTACTAGCACAGATGATACAGCCAAATGACAACACCGCCACTTTATTTGACCTGTATCACATACCTCTCATCACTGCAGTAAAATAATGAAAGCTAACTGTAATATTTTCCTCAGTACATGCTCTTGACTGACTCCTCTTCTTGCTTTTCAACAGTTTCAAACAGTGAGCTTCCCATGAGTGATGCTTTCATACCTCGCACTGCATATCTACGGTTCATTTCTGATGCTACTCTGCAGCTTTATCACCACTTTGTTATGCATCACTGGCTTTCATTTTGTCCCGACCAAAATTCACTGTTTCTTGACTACCTTAACGGTTATAAAAATCCCTTAATTTCCAAGTCCCTTATTTTCTTTGCCAATGGGTCTAAATATAATGCGAATAGCAAAGGGGAGAGAAGACGTCCCTACCTAGTTCTTCTGTCAAGCAGTTGATTATCAGGGAGTACCCCCGGCCAGTTTAGTTTTCACCTCTGATCCTTCATATATCCTCATCATAGGTTCATATGATGATGCTAGGCTATTGGCCCTGAGGCTCTTCAGGACTCGGCTGAAAACGGCAACCTGCTGTGCATTCGGACTTTCCTGGTTAACAAGTGTGAAATAAATAAAAATAAAAAATAATAAGCCTAGCCAAGAATTTCACCCATGTTCCCCCAAAGTCGGCACCTGTTTTCCCTGTCCAGCAAGGACATAGGTGGGATCCCAGGGATATATTTTCTGTTTCCCATCCAGTCATTCAGGTTCCTCTTAAAGACGGCTGGTGAGGTAGTCTGCTTGAGATGGCGAGGAAGTCTATTCCACAGATGGGGGAGTCGTTGGGACACAAATCTATCCCACCAACAAGTTCTATTAATGTCACAGACCAGGTTGAGACGTTGCATGCAGGTTGCACGAGTGGAGTTTGTCTTAAGGATATGCAGCAAACTCCATCAAGGCTGAGTCTGAGATGGCTTTGTGTACCAGACACAGGTCACCTCTGAGCAGTCTGTATGAGACTGAGTAGAGGGACAAGGCTTTTATCCTATCTGAATAGGATAGGTGTTTGAGACCGTGGATTTTCCTGGTCAGGAACCTCTGTGGTCTCTCCAACTGCTGCATGTACTTGGCAAGGTACATGCCGAAGGGTCCATTTTACTTGATAATGGCTCTGATAAGGGAGGGAGTATAGGGATGTTATGACTACCTTGTTCCTGGATGAAATACCCTTATGCGGTGGGCCATGTAGAAAGCTTTCCGTACAATGGAGGCAACATGGTGGTCAAAAGTCAGGTTGCTATCAACCTGTGTGCCCAAGTCTCTCATGACTGATTGCTTGCTTAGTACCTTGTTATTAATGTGATAACTAGTGGGGACACCATTTTTCCCCAAAGGGGATAATGATGTATTTCTTGGCATTCAGTTCGAGGCCATGCTTCTGGCACTAGTCATTAGTCTGGTTAAGGCCCTCTTGGAGGATGTTCACATCACCGTCATCTGCAAACTTAGTCAGCCACAGACCACTGGTTTTGGCTTGCACCTCAAGAAAGTATATCCCCAAACAGTAGAGGCCCCAAGACCGATCCTTGGGGTACACCACTTGTTACGGGTCTACTACTAGAGGTGGTGTCTCCTACTTTGACTGAGTGGGTTCCATCAGTGATCCAGTTAGCTACCCATCTGGCAACATATGGGTTGATGCCTAGCTGGGAGAGTTTATCTATTATGCCCGAGTGGGGAATAGTGTTGAAGGTTTTGGCTAGGTCAAAGTAGGCTGTGTGCACCGTCTCGCCCTCATCCATGGCTTTGGTGACTGTTTTGAAGAAAGTGACCAAGTTTAACAGGCATGATCTCCCTTTGACAAAACCAAACTGTGTGGGATAAAGTGCTTAGAGGTTGCCAACGTCCTTGTTTACAAAGTCCATGATAATGCGTTCCATGGCCTTGCAGATCTGGCTAGTTAGACTGATGGGCCTATAATTGCCTGGATTGGTGGACGCTTCACCTTTGTGCAGAAAGATGACAGTGGGTGTCCTCCATTCAGCTGGGATGAAGTCTGTGCACAGGCTTTGGTTGAATAGGGTACCTAGTGGTGCTGAGAGGTCTTGCCTGAGTTCATGTAGGACACAGCCAAGGAGGTTAT
Source organism: Protopterus annectens (assembly GCF_019279795.1). Lineage (NCBI taxonomy): Eukaryota > Metazoa > Chordata > Ceratodontiformes > Protopteridae > Protopterus > Protopterus annectens. The sequence goes on along the minus strand of NC_056735.1, from coordinate 1,104,383,433 downwards.
CGGGTCCTATGGAGGCTGTATTTTTTTGCCTTTGAGAGGGCATTAATAACCTGTTCCCTGGCGATGAGGGGAGGGGGGGCAGGTGCTGAGAATGTCCTGGTTTACTGATGGGACAGGGTGGTCAAGTTTTCACTGAATTCCTCTGCCAGCAGGTTGGCTATATCTATGGTGTTTGTGTATGTAGTATTCTTGACCACCAATTCAGAGCAGATTTGGGAGTTACCTTTCAGATTGTGGACATATGCGAAGAAGGCCTTGTGGGTTGCCCTTAGTAGACGTGGCCAATTTGGACTCAGAGTTAGCCTTAGAGGATTTAACCAGTGACCTTATTTGCTTGTTCAGACAAAAGAGAGATAGAGATTGCTTCCAACTTGGCACCTGCTTCTTCTTGGTCATGGACAGCAATTTTTTTCCTTTTATTATAGAGTCTGTTTATTGCTTCTGTCTACCTGACAGGTTTACTCTTCCTTGAGGAAGATGATTTGGTTGGTAGCCAATGTTTTTTCTCTGTTATTACTCTTAAAGCATGTATGTATTATTGTTATTTTTATTTTTTGGAGCTTTTCTCCTCAGGCCTCTACTGAAAATGGACATGTATCCAGCTAGACTAGCCCGGTCAACAAATGTAAAATAAAATAATAAATATAAGGTATTGCTGAGTCCATGCAGCTATATAGGTGCTCATACAGTTTTTTGGTGTAGGTTTGGACATTAGTGATTGATTCAACTGAAGGGGCGGTGTCTGGGAAGCTGCTTATACCTGCTCACAGGAGCTTTGGAAAGTTGTTTTTTTTTTTTTGTTTTACCCTGGCAAGGAGGGGTCAGGAGAGATGGTGACTTTGAAAGTGATTGCTTTATGGTCTGATCTTACCAAGGACGACGACACTGTAGGAATGCTACAGTGGGTACTCATGTTGTTTAGTACCAGGTCCAGGATATTTTCACCTCTTGTGTGGGTGTCGACCAGCTGATCCAATGCATTGGCATTGGCGAAGTCGAGGAATCTCTGGAAGTTTGTGTTTGAGCTAGACTAGGGTCTTCCACTTTATGGTTGGGTAGTTAGTCACCCATGATCAGGGTAGAGGGTTGAATCTTCATGGATTCAAGTAAGCTGTGATTTAGATAGGTGTTCTGTCAATAGTTAACTGCACCTGGAGTGTCTCCTGTGCATCATACTGTTTGACCAGCATGGAGGTGTGTATGTCTTTGATAAATATTGAAACTCCACCTCCTTTGGCTTTGTAGCCCTCTGTTTGGGGTCTGAAAGTATGGTAGGACAAGTAACCTGTTAAGGCTGGGGTGCTCTCTGCAGCTTTGAACCAGGTTTCAGTGACTGGACAAATGCCAGCATCTTCTGGGGTGAGGAATACTTGCAATGAGTGCATTTTCATAGTAAGACTCCTAGTGTTTAGCAGCAGCATGACCTTTAAATTTCATTTAGAAGAATTTTTCACAATGGTAAATGTTAAGTTGTCAATCTCGCCTTCATTCTTGCTTGATGGGTTCGGAGCCGATCCTCGGCTCCGACTCGGCACTTGCTAAGCTCGAGAGTCACTTTTACCAGCTCGAGGCAGCCCCATATCCCATGATGCAAGGCGGTAAGTACCCAGATCTCGTTTGCCGCTTCGCTGATGAGGTCCTCCTTTTACCAGCTCCTGGTAAGTGATTTGCTACTTTGCTATTTTAGCCCCTTTTAACAAAAAAACCCTTTATTATTAGTTTTTATTTAGTTTTAAACATTTTCTGACAGAAAATTCCCTGTCTCTACTTATTTTTTTAGTCAAACTTTTACCCATCCCATCCCCCCCCTGTTAGAGTGTGTGTGTGTGTGTTTCTAGTTATACCTTTTTGGTATATTTAATTTAAATTCTTTGACTGGTGTGTGTGTGCTTGTGTTACACCATGTCAAAAGAAAGGGTCTCAGGCTTTAAGAAGTGTGATTCGTGCTGTCAGAAGATGTCTCTGACAGACGGTCACACTTCTTGCCTGTATTGTCTGGGGCCTCTTCACCTGCAGGACTCCTGTGCTATATGTCATTCTTTCAGCCAGAGTCTCCTGCAGGAAAGAAGAAATAAGTTAATACTCAGGGGCCTTCTTAAGCCGGAGGGCTCTCCGGCTAAGTCGGCTCCATCCAAGACTGCCAAGTCTTCCAAGGCCCAGGCTTCTGTGTCAAAGCCTGCGGCCTCGGCTCCGACTCGTTCTGAGTCGACATCGGCTCCGGCTGGAGCCGATTCTGGCTTAACTAAGCCTTCGGCACCGATGGCTATCGGTGCCGATTCTGCATCGACCACTTCGGTGTCGGCTCCAATCGGTTCCGACCACCATGTGGCTCAGGCATCGGTGTCGGCGCCGATCGGCTCCGACACCGTTACTTTTGTGGCTGTATCGGCTCCGGCTGGAGCCGATGCATCGAGGCTACCTGTCGGCTCCGACAGGTTCAATAGTTTCATCGGTTCCGATGGCTCCTTCGAGGAAGAGGTCGAGGTCTCCTTCCTTGGAGCCGATACTTTCGGCTCCGGTTTCACCTCTCCTCTCGGAACGGAGCCATCGGAGCCGATCTTCAAGGTCATCCAGGCTTTCTGACCATGACTTAGAGTGGTCAGTAGATTACTTAAGTCACAGGCACTGGCCCAAATGTTACATAGTCCGTCTCAACAGACGACTATTGGTCCACACCCCGTTGCAGTTCCTCCTTCAACTCTACCCCAGAGCTTGGAGTTGGAGTCTTCGGGAATGGTTACTGCTACGGCTGAAGGACAGATACCCCCTTCTGTTCCTTCAGCCTCTACTCTTATCTCCTCTTCGAGACCTTCCTTAGAGGGATTCGGTGGCAGGCTTCCATGGTGTCCTCCGAGGGGTGAGTGGCATCGGACCCTTGTCCGAGCCCGCTCTTCCCCTTGGAGCCTCGGCCTTGGTGAGCTCGGCTCCGACATCTGCCTCTGAGACTTCCCTTTTGGTGGTCCCTGGAGTTCCTAGCTCTTCGGAACGGGTTCTCTCGGACCTGCCTGGGAGGGGAGCATTCGAGGTGATGAAGAGTGTGCTGGCCACTGGTATCAGCCAGCAGTCTGTTCCCTTAGCTCCTCCCTCTATAGTGCCTGTTGACATCTCTGCCACTTCTCTTGCTACAGGACCCAGAGATCCTCCGCCTCAGGTTTCCCCATTGGGAATTTCCCCCTCTTCCGAGGATTCTCCTGATGTTTCGGGAGATCCTCCTAGGAAGAGGACTTGTAAGAGGAAACATGTAGACTCCCCCGAGTCTATCACTTCAGATACTGACTTTGATGAGTCAGAGGGATCCCCAAGATCCCCCTCTGAGGATGTCTCCTTCTCAGACATCCTAGAACTCCTTAGACAGAGGGGAAACTGGCCCACCAACAATCCCTCTGAGGATGAGTCAGTATACCTAGAGGCGTTTTTGTTCTCGGCCCTCCACCTCCTGGGTGTCTCCGCCTTTCGACCCCCTTATGCAGGTTATTGCCCGAAAGGCGTGGGCTGCTCCTGACTCTGTAGAGCCAGTCCCTAGGAGGCCTTCAAAATTTATCACTGCCCCGTGTGATAAGCAATTCCTCACTAAGGGTGTCCCCGCTGATGCCATGGTGGTGGCTGCTGCCACCAAGAAGGAACTTGCAGATCCTTCCGTACCCGTCCATCCTCCTAATAAGGACTCTAGGACCATGGATAGGTACGGTAAGCGGATGTTTTCCTCAGCGACCTTTGCTATGCGTTCGCTGAATTACCTATGTCATTTCACCAGACTCCAAAGGGACATCCTTAAGGAGCTAGGTGATGTTGTTCAGGATCCTACAGCTGCAGGAGCTCAGGAGAAAATTGCTTCGCAGCTAGGAACCCTTAATTCCATTGCAAACTCCTCCATGCGGCTAATATCATATGCTGCTGATGGAGCGAGTAGGGCCGCAGGTACAGGTGTGGCTCTTAGACGCCAAGCCTGGATGCGGCTATGTGACTTTGCAGATCCCTTTAAGGCGTCCTTCACAAATTCTCCCTTTGATGGGTCAGCTTTGTTTGGCCCTCAAGTGAAGGAAACGTTGACCAGGTGTGAGCAGGACGGCAAGACTCTTTCTGCCAGGAGTCGTTTTCCACCCCTTCTAGACCTTACCCCAAAGGACAGAAAGGTGGCAAAATGTGGTTCCATAAATCCCAAGGAGTCACGCCCGGATTCACGTGGTCAGTTTACCCCTAGAGGCAGAGGGGTAACAACAACACACGCGCTCTAGAGGCAGAGGGGTCCAAAACCAGGGAAACAGAGAGCCTCTCTCTGACAAGCCCTTTCAGCATCCCTGAGATGTTGCCCGGCTGTCCCTCCTTGGAGGCAGTCGGGGAAGATTATCACTGTACCCAGAAGCCTGGCATTCCCTCACTCAAGACAGATGGGTACAGTCGATCATATCCAAGGGTTACATAATTCCTTTCGAGGAAAGTCCTTTCCCCTCAAATTCCCTTCCAGATGTACCACCCAGTCTAAGGGAAATTGCAGAGTTAGAAGTCTCAAAACTACTGCAAAAGAGCCATTCAGCCAGTTACAACAGACCATTCAGAGCCGGAATCTACTCAAGGTTCTTTTTGGTCCCCAAAAAGACGGGAGACTGGAGACCAATATTGGATCTCAGCAGACTCAACAAGTCTGTGAGGAAGACAAGATTCCGAATGGTCACTCTTCAGTCAATTCTGCCCTTCTTACAGAAGGACAACTGGATGTGCTCTATAGATCTTCAGGATGCGTACTATCACATCAAAATTCACAGACGCTCCAGGAGATTTCTCCGCTTTCGGCTGGGGTCCAGTCATTTCCAGTTCAGAGCCCTGCCCTTTGGTCTCACTACAGCCCCCAGAGTGTTCACCAAATGCATGGCAGTGGTCACGGCTCACCTGAGACGTCAAGGATTCCAGGTGTTTCCGTATCTCGACGACTGTCTCCTTTCAGCCACCACCAGGCATCAGCTTATTCAAGCCAGGGATTACACAATAAAGCTTTGTACTCTTTTGGGCATCTCGATAAACTTCGAAAAATCATCCTTATCGCCCTGCCAGTCTATTACTTTCATAGGCGCAAACTTAAACACTGTTCGGATGTCAGCTACCCTTACAGATCAAAGAGTTTCAGACATTCAAAGTCATGTCAGGATCATTCTAGCCAACAAGAAAGTACAGGCCAGAATGGTTCTAAAGGTATTAGGCCTCATGGCTGCGGCCATTACTCTTCTTCCCTGGCTCGCTTCTACATGCGCCTTCTTCAGTGGATGCTGTTCACACAGTGGTCGTACCAACAACTTCCAATGCGTCACCAGATTCTGGTGACACAGACTTGCAAAGATCATCTTGCTTGGTGGATCACATCTCCTCAGGTTCACCAAGGCAGACACTTTGTACCCCCGTCCCCGATAGCCACTGTCACCACGGATGCCTCCTGATCGGGTGGGGGGGTCATTATCAGGGCAGGATGGTTCATGGGACGTGGCAGCCGTTCGAGTACCACCTGCACATAAATGTCCTGGAGATGAGAGCAGTGCTTTTAACGTTGCAAGCCCTCAACGACTTTCTTCCCATAGGGACAATTGCAGTCCACACAGACAACATGTCTGTAGTTTGGTATATCAACAAACAGGGTGGAACCAAGTCCTACCCCTTGTGTCGAGAAGCGCTCAGACTATGGCAATGGGCGATCTCCTCTCATCGGTTTCTGGTAGCAACGCATATCCCTGGGAAAACCAACATTGTAGCGGACAGATTGAGCAGAGCTATTCTCATGCCTCACGAGTGGTCTCTCAAGCAATCTATAGCGGAAGAGATTTTTCTGGAATGGGGTCATCCATGTTGCGATCTTTTTGCTACTCCCCAAAACAGCAAATGCCCAGACTTCTTCTCTCTCTTCCCTCTTCCAGGCCATCCCCCCAGAGACGCTCTGACCCAGGATTGGCCCCAGGGACTTCTTTATGCCTTCCCTCCATTTCCTCTGATCCCTCAAGTTATCCAGAAAGCTACCGCTTTGAGAGCCAAATTGATTCTCATTGCCCCTTACTGGCCTCGACAAGTTTGGTTCCCGTTCCTCCATCGTCACCTGTTGGTGCAGCCGTTGCATCTGGACCCAGTGCCAGATCTTCTGATTCACCAATCCGGTCAGCTGCACCGGTCTATCCCTTCTCTCAACCTCACAGCATGGTTGCTCCACTTCCTTCCTTAGCCAGGCTTCCTTTGATCTCTAACCCAGTTAGAGACATCATAGTAGCTTCACTAAAATCCTCTACCAGGAGGATTTATACAAGCAAATGGAAACGTTTCTCTTATTGGGCTAAGGCCAAGGATATTGATCCTTTCACTGCCCCTGTTCAGGCAGTCCTGGACTTCTTAGCAGAGATTTTTCATGCAGGCTCCTCTTCTTCCACAGTCAGAGTTCAATTGGCTGCTATCTCCAACTTTCATGTCGGGGTCGCAGATCACAATATTATGTCCCATAGGCTCTGCAGGGCCTTCTTGAAAGGAATTTTCCTACTAAAGCCTCCAATCAGGAATCCTCCTCCTCAGTGGGATCTAAATTTAGTGCTGACATCCTTGATTCTTCCCCCTTTCGAGCCAGCTGTTTCTTGTTCCCTGAAATTTCTTTCTTGGAAAACTTTATTCCTAGTGGCTATTACATCGGCCAGGAGGGTGTCTGAACTTCATGCTCTATCGGTTCGACCCCCCTATTTGGTTTTTCACAAAGACAGAGTATCTTTGAGAACTAATCCGACCTTTTTGCCCAAGGTCGCTTCAAAGACCAATCTGAATCAATCCATTGATCTCCCTGTATTTTTCCCAAACTATTCAGACAGAGCCGAACAAAAACTACATTATCTTGATGTCCACTGTCAACTCAGATATTATTTGGACAGAACAAAAAAATTTAGGAAATCTGATCAACTTTTTGTTTCCTATGCGGATAATAAAAAAGGCCTTCCTGTTTCTAAAGTGACCTTGTCTAGATGGCTTTCTTCGGTCATCTCTGAAATTTATCTGCTCAGGGGAAAACAGCTGTGCTCAAAACCTAAGGCACATTCAACTAGGAGCTTAGCTACTTCTACAGCCTTTCAAGCTAGACTTCCTTTAGACACTATTTGTGCAGCGGCCACTTGGGCCACTCCTCACACTTTTGTTTCCCATTACAAATTGGACTTGGCCTCCAGGGACAGAGCGAGTTTTGGCTCTACAGTCCTCAAGAGTCTGTTCCATTGAGCCACCCAGGATAGAGGTGCTAGGGACGCGGTCCCATCAAGCAAGAATGAAGGCGAGATTGACAACTTAACATTAAGAAGTTATGTACCTACCATAACGTTCCATGTTAGTTGTCTTCTCTCGCCTTCTTTCTTGCGACCCTCCCTCCTTCCCCCAGGCCTGGACAGACCTTTTTATAAGATATTATGATGCTGAAGACCATTCAGACCTGGTCCTTCTTCCATCCTGTAAGTTTTCTTTCTTCCTTTTGGAAGTATTTTATGCTTGGTGCTATTGCCCTTTGTCATCAAACGAGATCTGGGTACTTACCGCCTTGCATCATGGGATATGGGGCTGCCTCGAGCTGGTAAAAGTGACTCTCGAGCTTAGCAAGTGCCGAGTCGGAGCCGAGGATCGGCTCCGAACCCATCAAGCAAGAAAGAAGGCGAGAGAAGACAACTAACATGGAACGTTATGGTAGGTACATAACTTCTTATTTTGTCCTCATGACTTTGCCTCAAAAATGCACTATGGGAGAGGCAAGAGCCTTTGCCAGAAGTCTGAAGCCCAGGGGAGGCAGATGAAGATCAACCTTGTAATTTAATCAGGGAATGAAAATGCTTTAGTTGGTCTGCTCTTAAAGTCACAGCTTACTCTGTCAAATGCTGTCTCTACATCAGGACCAATGTCAGTGGTATTTTCATACATTTTGCTTCCCTCCGGATCATCAGTGTTCTGTTAATGTTGTGAAAAGTTTTGTCTCCCCTCCACAAAACTACACTGATCCTTATCTATCAGTTTTCAGCCTTTTACCATTCTTTTAGCCATTATAGACATAAACACTTTACAGTCTTTAAAATGGGCCTGTATAAACTGGATCTGACGGATCTTTGCCCTCTTTAGGTATTATAGTTGCCACCACTTTATTCCAGGATGCTGGTACTTCTCTTAAAATATTGTTAAACAAAACCTTCCAGATCTTTATCAGTTTTTTCTCTTCTAACTTCCAAACTTCCACAACAATACTATCTATTCCTGGGGACTTTCCTGTAGATTGGTTATATATCACCATTGTTATCTCATCCCCTCTTATCCTAACTGCTCACCTAGTATTTACCTATGAATTGGAGAAGATGTCTGGATAATACTTTGTTCCCACAGTGTTACAAAAAAAAAAAAAAAACACACAAAGGATTATCTTTTTGTTCTATTTTTTCTGTTCCATCATGTATGCTAAATTACCTTAAACACCTGTTTTAGTCTGACAAGCTGTCTGTATCTTGTTCATCGTAATCGACCGGATTCGAACCTATGCAGGGAAACCCCAATGGATTTCGAGTCCATCGCCTTAACCACTCGGCCACGATTACATGAAGTTTAATGTTCTGCAACTGAATTTTTAATGCTCTTTGTGTTTATCTGTTTTATGCGGAGCTTTTCTCCCCAGGCCTCTACTGAAAATGGACATATATCCAGTTAGACTAGCCCAGTCAACAAATGTGAAATAAATGTAAAGTAAGTAAATAAATAAATAAATAATCCAGTGAGAGACTAGGATAAAAATGTCCACAGTATCTTAATGACCACGACCTACAGTGTACCTAAAGCTATTTATTTTCATATGTAAGCCTCATAAAAGAGCTTGTATAAACCTCTGCTCTTTCTCCATTGATAAACAATGGAACACCCTACCCCTAAATATCACAACCTTAAACTCCTCAAGGGATTTCAAACTCGCTCTAAAAAATCATCTTTGCAACACACACATCTGTCTCTGTTGCTCTCCCAAAGGCTAACATACTACTTTTCCTATATCTTAATCCTAAGTATATTACTACCTCTCTTTCCCATACCTTTTCCTTTCTCTCACTACCTCCCACCATCCCTGGTGCCCAACTCCTCCCCTAACCCTCCACCTATTTTCTTTGCACCTTTCTCCCCTAACTGATGACCTAATGCTCACCTCTCATCTCCACCAGCCCCTGCATCTCAAACTACATCTTTCCTATATTTTTCACATTCTCCTTACCTTACTGCTAAACATACTCCTTACCTAGCCTCGATACATCTCATGTCTGCTGTAGCCTACCTAGTCTCTAAACATCTCTGTTCTCTAGGCTACTATTCCTTACCTACCTTCTCTACATCTCATCTCTCTATCAGTATCCCCTCTCCCTCTGTCTCAGTAATCCTAAACAGAAAGCTATACCCCCTCACACTCTTTAAACATGCAACAACTTTACCTACATGAATTCCGCTATCATCTTACTGTTCACTTTATCGTGTATCCCTGACTGACCCTAACCCCAAATTAATACTCTTTCATAGCTAAACTTTGCCATGTCTAACAATACTTTAAGACATGTACAATTTCTCATTTTTTTATTGCAATATGCTGTACCAAACTGTATGTGTAATGTCTGTCTTATGAAGTAATGCTTTTAGCTATTGTGGTTCTTCTCATTCTTGATTATGATATGTTAAACTAAACTGCATGTGTAATGTATACTGTATAGTGTCAAAAATTCTTACTTTATGTGGAGCTTTTCTCCCTGAGCCTCCATTGAAACTGGGTTTCTGACCCAGTAGGACTTCCTGGTCAACAAATGTCAGTAAATAAATAAATATATAAATTTTCCTAAGCCTCTCCCAAATCATATTGCATGTAAAAAATATATATATATATATATATATATATATATATATATATATATATATATATATTGTAAGCCAACAGTGATGCTTTGTATACTGAGAGGTAGTTAGACATGCCACACTGCCAAAAATTATTCATTATTTCCTCAATTACCCACTTAGCCTCATTGCAGAGACATAGTAGATTTGGAGCTTATCCTCAACATGGTTCCAATGAACTACCAGGCATATGGACACTCAATACAGTAAGAGCAAGTGAAGAAGTGTAATTTTACTGCACATTGTCATTGAATGTGGGAGGAAGTGCAGTATCAAAATTTACAGGCAGATTGTACAGGATCAGATACAGTTCCGCCATGTAGAACTGAACTGGAGACATAAATAATGCACAGTGATAATGTTGATTACTTCATGACTGTGCTATTTCAGATATAAATTTAGCATGTAGCTAATGTGACACTTCTGGTTTTCCAGAATAAGCGAAGTAAAATACAGCTTTCACTCATAATCCCATGACGCAGGTATAGCATACTCAATAAGTGATCTAAAGCAGGCTTTAGCACTACATTAATGCCAAATGAAACATTTCCTCCAGTGATCCGTTTAGCAGTTTGTCCTTGCCTGCACAAGCACTTCACTGACACCAAATGAAACATTTCCCCCACTGATCCCTTGAGTCGTTTGTCCATGTCTCCATAAGCAGTCAACTGTTGTCAAGTGGAACACTTCCACAATGGTCCTGGGACAAGCACTTTTGCTAAGATTAAATGAACCACTTCTCCCAAATACATATTCAGTAGTTTGTCCATGTAGGGCCAAGCACTTCACAAACATCAAATGAAATATTTCCACTAGCGATCCATTTCATAGTTTGTCCATGCCTGCAAAAGTTCTTCACTGACACCAAATGGAACATCTCCCTCAATGATCCCATCATTAATTTCTCCATGTGTGTCCATGCACTTCACTGACACCAAAAGGAACATCTCCCCAAACAAATCCTTTCAGTAAGTTATTTCTGTCTGCACAAGCATATTACTTGCACCAAATGAAACATTTAATCCCAAAATGTCAGCACAGACTTTAGTGATGACAGAATGAATAATTTCCCCAAATGAACCCTTCTGTAGTTAGTCCATTATTGTTGAAGTTATTCACTGGAACCAAATAAAACACCTCCCCCAGTGATCATTTCAGTAGTATGTGCATGTCTGTACAAGCACTTTTAACGACACCAAAAGAAACAATCTGTTGTTAATCTTCATTCATTCCTTACTGATAGGACTTCGGTTCCATCCTCGGAACCGACATGGCCATTACCAAGCTCGTGCCAGCCAAAATCTCTCAGCTAAATTCTACCCACAATGCCCCTCTCAGTCTTTTCAGATCTCATTTGCCACGTTCCTCGTCAGACGTGCTAAGCCATTCTCTCAAGCTAAGTGTAGTGTTTTTGTGATTTATCTAATATAATTACCTTCCTCTAGTCAATTTTCCTTAAGCTTATCTCTTCATCTTTAAATGTATATACTTTCTTAGTAAAACTTACCCTCTACCTTCGGTAGTTCTTTTCATACCATCATTGGTACTGTCCCTCTCCCCTACCTTTGGTAGGCCCTTTCCCTACCACTTTGTGGTATTTCTTAGTACCATTGTTGGTACTCCTTTTTTCTCTTCTGTTTAAAAAAAAAAACCTCTTCTATAACCTTGCTGCTGTTTTTTGTTGTTTAGGACTATAGTGTTTGTGTAGTTATCATGATGTGTGATAAACTAAAACTAGAGTTTGAGCAGTGTGATAAGTGCAGGTGTAAGATGCCCAACTCTGACGGTCACGCCCGTTGTGTTTATTGTTTGTCCGTTGACCATATTAATGTGCCTTGTGATGTTTGCTGTGGTTTCAGCAACCGTATGTTAGCTGAATGCAAGAACAAACTCATTTTGAAGGGTATGTTGAAAACACCCTTCTCGGAGGCTCTCTCTGGGACCGGAGGTCTCACCATCTCCTGGTCAAAAGGATGTTAAGAAGGATCAAGAAAACATAAAGAGAAACAGAGTCACTCGGTGCCATCTCTGTCCTCTTTGAAACTGAGTCGACACCTGACTTCTTCCGCGCCATCGGCACAGACAGTTTCAGCACTGGCATCTCTGTCTTCGGTGCCAACCTTGATCATGACACAGGCTCCTACTTCGGTACCAACATCGGTGCCATCCCCAGCGACTATACCGATGACTTACTCCGCTCCAGCTATGTTGACACCTGCGGTTCCAAAGACTGAGCACTTTGCTAGAACAAGGTACTCCCCTTCTTATGACCCTTTTTTGGGGCAGAAATTCAGCCCATTTCTTGAAAGACCAGAGTCTCCATCGGCAGTGTCTATCAGATCCACCAGGAGTCTCTCAGAACTAGATGTAGTGAGGGTTGTGGACCAGCTTTTGGCAGCTAGAGCTTTACTGACCCTGTCGTGGTCTTCCCTCCCCCTTGGGACAGAAGCTTTCCTGACATATTCACCTGTTTATTCTTCTCCGACCTCCTCCCAAGTTTCGGAGATTTTGGTACTGATGTCCATCCCAGTGCACCCTGTCTCAGCTCTGACAGCAGAAGCTTCCCTGTCAGCTCCGTTAATTCTTGGTGTCACTGCTCTTTCGGAACTGGTGCACCCTCGGAGCAGTAATTGGGCTGTCGGCACCGTGATACCTAACTTGGCACCGATTTTTTTATATGGCGCCGTCTGCGGTCCCGGCCCTGGCTGCTACTTGGTCCTCTTGGAGCTCCTTGCCTGGAGGTGGGTTCATCAGGGTGAGGTGTGACCCTGGTTCTGAAGTTGACCTTCTCGGTTCTAGGCTCCCATCCATCTTCCGGCTGGTCAGCTTTCCAAGTGATGGAGAGGGTCCTCGCTTCTACAGGCTCACAGTTGGCATCATTGGCATTGGAACCAGAGCCCCCATCTAGCATGCAGCTGTCTCATCCCCCTACTCTGGGATCTCGGGCACAGGAGCCACAAGACCTTCCCTTGAAGGGAGCCCTTTCTCCAGAGTCCTCCTCGGAAGACCCCCACTGGGGACCAGCCCCAGAAGAAACTTTACAAATGGAAGCATCTTGATTCCCCTGAGGAATCCATCAAGGAAGACACCAATTACGATGAGGGAGAAGGGTCCCCACGGTCTCCTCCAGAAGATGTCTCATTTGGAGACATTCTCAAGATCCTCAAGCAGAGGGGAGATTGGAAATCCTCCAGCCCTACGGAGGAATAGGTGTTCTTGCAGGCTTTCCGTGCTCGACCATCTACTTCCTGGGTGACCCTACCTGCAGATGAGCTCATTAGGCTTATCGTGCTGCGTGCCTGGAAGGCTCCGGACAACATAGTACCTGTTCCCCGGAGGCCCAATAAAATTTTGTCCACGCTTGAAGACCAACCCAACTGGTTCTAACAACTAGTAGTAGATTCCGTGGTTGTGGTGAAGAAAGTTCCACTGTTCGTCCCCCGAACAGGGAGTCTCAGACTTTGGACAGACTGGGGAAGCGGACCTTTGCTTCGGCAACCTTTGCCATTCATTCGCTGAATTACATGGCACATACTACTCGCCTCCAAAGAGACGTAATTTCAGAAATGTCTGCCTCTTTGGCAGGGGTACTGCCTGAGGAGCTGCGTGATACTGTTGCCTCACAGCTAGCTACTGTAGAATCCATCTCGAACTCCCCGATGCACTTGATTTCTCACAACCCCAAGGGGGCAGCTCGAGCAGCCGCATAGGGCATTGTCATGAGACAGCATGTTTGGAAGCGTTTGTGTGACTTCGCGGACCCTTTCAGATCTTCATTTGTTAACTTGCCTGTTGATGAATCTTCCCTCTTTGGTCCAAAAGTAAAGAGAAACACTATCACGTAGTGAGAAGGGGACAGAAAGAACTTGTCTGCTTTGGGCATACATTTTTCCACCACCCAGAGATCCTACTCCAGGAATCTGAATGGAGTAAAACTGTGGTTCAAGAAGTCCCAGGGATCTTTTCGTGACACTCGTGATGAGCATTCCCCCTTGGGCAGAGGGGGCAACTCATCCGGAAGATGTCCCTTTTGGGGAAGAGGGGGTCTGCACAACCAGGAAGCCAGGGATTTGTTCTTTGGCCAACTCTTCCAGCGCTCCTGAGCAGAAGTCTGATTGCTTTCCTCTGGAAGCAGTCGGGGACGATTCTCTCTGTACCAACAAGCCTGGCAACTCATAACAGATTCATGGGTGCAAAGAATAATATCCAGAGGCTGTCATATCCCATTTGATCTCACTCTCAGACCCATCAAACGAATCCCCAACATTCCACCTGGTCAGAGGGATGCTTCAGCCTTGGAAATTGAAAAGCTTCTAAGAAAAAATGTCATCCAACCAGTCCCACCAGACCAAATAGGATCCGAGTTTTACTCTAGGTTCTTTTTAGTGCCCAGAAAGACAGGGGACTGGAGACCAATACTGGATATCAGCATACTAAACAAATTCATTAAACCAAAAAAATTCCGGATGATCATGGTGCAGTCCATTCTCCCCTTTCTGGGGAAGCACAACTGGATGTGCTCTATAGACCTTCAGGATTCGTATTACCACACAAAGATGGACAAACGCTCCTGGAGATTTCCTTGCTTCCAGCTGGAGCCAATCACTACCAATTCAGGGTACTGCCCTTTGGTCTCTTGACAACCCCTAGTGTGTTTACCAAATGTATGGCAGTCATAGTAGCTCCTCTCCGACTACAAGGATTCCAGGCATTTCCATATCTAGACGATTGGCTCCTCACTGCCACGGCCAAGAACCTTCTTATTTTTAGTCTCTCTCACACTCAACGCCTTGCTCTTCGCCCAGGTATCACGATCAATTTGGAAAAATCAACGCGTCTCGAACAAGAACACTGGAATTCATTGGAGCGATTATCGACTCAACGTCTTATCAAGCTTCCCTTCCTCCTCACATGCTTTCAAAGATAAGAAATCAGACTCAAGTTCTCCTTCCTCAGATATTTGTACCAGCATGTCTTGTACTACAACTTTTAGGCTCTATGGCAGCAACCATTACCCTAATACCCTTGACAAGAGACTATTACAGTGGCTCTTTTCATCACAATGGCAGATCTTAACCCACTCACTTGACCACATGATATGCCTTTCAAACCTTTGCAAGAAAGAAATGCTGTGGTGGATGAAGCCAGAAGCAAATCTTTGGTGTCGACCATTCTGTCTCCCCCAGCCCAAGGCCACGGTGACCACAGACACTTCCCTGTTAGGATGGGGGGTAATTTCCAGGGAAGGACGGTCCAAGGCACTTGGTCCCCCATACAGGCCAATTTGCACATAAATGTCGTGGAATTGAGGGCAGTTCTCTTAGTATTGCAAGCGTTCCACACATCCTTTCCTTCCAGGACCAATTGCAGTTCAGTTGGACAACATGTCAGTCTGGTACATCAATAAACAAGGCGGAACCAGGTCTTAACTCCTATGTTGGGAAGCCATGAGAATTTGGCATTGGGCGATGCCTTCCAACTGCTTTCTCGTAGCGATGCATATTCCCAGAGGCTCCAATCTTATAGCAGACAATCTGAGCAGGAACATAGTGATGCCTCACAAGTTGTCCCTTAACCGGATTATAGCGGCTCAAATCTTCAGTTGCTGGGGCAGGCCTTGCTGCGACCTGATGTCTTTCGTGTTTCACTGTTGCAGTCATCACATTTGGGTTATCTGCTTGCAGTAGCCCTCAGTCGGCCTGATTAACAAAGTGTTGGGTTCTGCGTCAGTTGCTGTCTCTTCTTCCGTGACGTCAGATAGTCAGGGGTATAAAGCATGCAGCCGGCGCTATTACATCAGTCTTTCTTGCCGTGCAGTGCCCGAAGCAGAAGCAGTTTGCAAGTGTTGGTCGGCCGACTCCTAAAATTTTTGTTTTCGAGTTTTAGAACCGAAGTCTTCAACTAAAAGCCAAGTACCCCGTTGGGGAAACTTTTTCTTGCTCTAAACCGATGTCAGTAAAAGTAAATAATTGCATTTCTTGTTGAAAGCAAATACCTCATAAAGATTTTCATTCGTACTGTATTCCTTGCCTAGGCCCTGACCACGACATTCCTCTCTGTCGGTTTTGTGCCTTATTTAACCCACAAACTATCCGTCATCAGTATATTTTCGCTTATAAATATTTTGGTGCTCGGTTCAATTATCCAGATATGTCTTCGGTAAGCCATCCGACTACCGACATTCCAAAAAAACGCAAAGATAAAGACAGAGAGGGGCCGCCTAGGTCCAAGGTTGCCGACGACGCTTCTCCTAAGCCAGTCGCTGGTACTCAGTGAGGCGCTTTCATACCCCCTGATACCCGCTACTTCAGATTTGCAGGCATCTACTGAGACCCATTCGAAGTCTGGTATGCCGCGAGGTGCCTCAACTGTTGGACCTGCGGATGTCTCTACCTTGGATGGGTCCGGAGCCGCTGTGCAGGCACTGGCTTCTGAGGGCGTATTCAGGCCTACTGACTTGCATATTAAACCGACGGCATCTTCTTTTTCAAGGCCTAAAACTCGAACCGTGCTTAGAAAACTGATGCCCAGACCGCATGGTCAGGCCTCTATGCCTAAAAAACAGAATGGCTGAAGACCTTATTACTTTAATCCAGGGAAGCCAACCTTCCCCCTCTAAAAGACCTAGGCCTGAGTTTGCTTATGATACTTCTGACCAGGATTCTGAAATTTCTGTTTCCTTTGATGACCAGGATTATTCCTTATCTACCTATGAGGATTCTGATGCTGAGGACTCCATTCTCTCTGCTTCCCCCCCGGAAGATTTCCCTTTTCGTGAAACCTTGCATACTCTTAGGGAGCATTTTCGCTGGGAAAGTCAGGATTTCTCTGATTCAAAAAAGAGGCTTGGGGATTTCTTACTCCTGCCCCAGCACAGGCCTTTAGCTATCCCTCCTGTACTACACATTGTTGATTATGCCTTTTCGGAATTAGCTTGGCCCCTGACTCTCTTCCTCCTGCTC
Organism: Protopterus annectens; assembly: GCF_019279795.1. Classification (NCBI taxonomy): domain Eukaryota; kingdom Metazoa; phylum Chordata; order Ceratodontiformes; family Protopteridae; genus Protopterus; species Protopterus annectens. The sequence goes on along the minus strand of NC_056735.1, from coordinate 1,104,366,571 downwards.
CCAGAAAACCTGATAGATATTACAGGGATGTTCTTCGTGTTTCACTGTTGCAGTCATTACATTTGGGTAATCTGCTGGCCAGTTGCCCCCAGTCGGCCTGAATTCCAAAGTCTTGGGTCTTGCGTCGGTTGCTGTCTTCTCTTCCATGACGTCAGGTCATCAGGGGTATAAAACATGCATCTGACGCCATTTTCTTTAGTCTTTCTTGCCGCGCGATGCCCGAAGCAGAAGCATTTTTGCAAGTGCCGGATGGCTGACTACTGAAAAATTGATTTTGAGTTTCAGAACCGAAGTCTTCACTAAAGCTAAGTACGCCGTTGGGGAAATTTTTTTCTTGCTTTTTACCAATGTCAGAAAAAGTTAATAATTGTATTACTTGTGGGAAGCAAATACCTCATAAGGATTTCCATTTATACTGCATTCCTTGCCTAGACCCTGATCACAACATGCCTGGTTGTCGGTTTTGTGCTAGATTTAACCAATGCACTATTAAGCGTCGGTATATTTTTGCATCAAAGTATTTTGGAAACAGATTTAACTACCCAGAAATGTCGTCGGATAGCATTCCGACTACCTGAGTACATAAAAAACACAAGGAAAAGGACAGAGAAAAGCAGTCGAGATCCAAAACCGACGACGAAGCTTCTCCTAAGCCAGTCGCTGGTACTCAGTGAGGCGCTTTCGCAGCACCTGATACCCGCTACCTCCGAGTCGCAGGCCTCTACCGACACCCATGTGGAGTCAGGCATGCCGCAAGATACTCAAGGTATTGGACCGACGGATGTATCTCCCTCGGATGGGTCTGGAGCCGCTGAGCAGGCACCGGCTTCTGTGGGTGTATTCAGACCTCATCATTTGTATATCAAACCGACGACAGCTGCAAAACCAAAGACAAAAGCAACTTCTAAAACTAAAAAACTGACGCATGAGCCATGTGCACAGGCCTCTATGCCTAAAAAACAGATGATCAAAATGGCTGAAGACCTTATTACCTTGATCAGGGGTTCCCGTCCCCCTCCAGATAAGCGGCCCAGGCAAGACACTGATTATGAATCTTCATATCAGGTTTCTATTTCTTCTGATTCCTCTTCTGATCAGGAATTGTCTATACTTCTCTGTGAGGATTCCGATGCTGAGGAGTCTATTCCTTCTGCATCTCCTCCTGAGGATGATTCATTTGGAGAAACCGTGCATACTTTGAGGGAGCATTTTTATTGGGAGAGTCAAGATTTCTCAGAATCAAAAAAAGAGGCTCAGAGATTTCCTTCTTCTCCCTCAGCACAAACCTTTAGCCATCCCATCTGTTTTAGACATTATGGATGATGTGTTTTCAGAGTCAAGTGTGACCCCTGACTCCTTACCTCCGGCTCCCGCTAAGCCTGACAGATACTGCAGGGTACCTGACTCACATAAATTTTTATTTAGAAATCCTGCTGCTGATCCTGAAACTATTTCACAGGGTCCAAAGGGAGTTAAGGCCTCAACAGCAAAACATCCTACACCCTCTGACAGAGATTCAAGAGCACTAGACAGATGGGGATAAAAGGTTTATACATCTGCAAGCTTGGCAATCAGGGCCTTAAACTGTCAATTTCATATGATTAAGTACCAACAACATGTTATGGGATTGCTGAAACAGAAAATTATGTTGATTTCAGAATGTGCAGAAAATAAAGAATTGCAGGAATTATTGCATGCAGCTGAGCAAGTTGGAAAGCATACTTTGCAATGTGGTTTTGATTCTTTAGAGGCCTCCTGCAGGGCCGCAGTTACTGGATCTGTGGTTAGGAGGCATGCCTGGTTAAAGGAACAAAATTTACCTGATCATGTTAGAGCTAAATTGCTAGATGCACCTTTACAGCATGATTCTCTGTTTGGTATTAAGGCAGAAGAGGTTCTAAAAAAAATGGAAGACAACGCTAAGTCTATGCAAACTGTTAAAGACTTCTTACAAGTGAATCCACCAAGATTCAGTAGACACTGGCCTACAAAAAAATGGTCCTTTCCTGTGTCAGACAGAGCTCAAAGGGGCAAATCCAGACATCCTAAGGGTTTCAGATACCAAGCGCAAGATTCATATAGGTCAAAGCAATGGGGCGCGTCCACCTCCACATCTGAAGGAGATACAGAACAGATACAGAAAGCAATCCCAATAACTTACCTCTGCCTCCACCAAGCACTTATCTTTTGGCAGCACCCATAGGGGCAAAATTAGCACTTTTTGCTCAAAATTGGCAGTTAATTACCCAGGACAAGTGGGTACTAAACATTGTATCACAGGGATACAGATTCCATTTCCACACTCTACCAATGGCAAATGGTTGGCCAGATCTGCCAAAAAAGCAATGGGCAGAGGCACAGAAACAGGTTATGTCCCTCATGGATATGGGGTCTATTCAGGCAGTACCAGAACAGGAAAAAGGACAGGGTTTTTACTCAAGACTGTTCTTGGTACCCAGAAAGGACAAGGCCTTGCGGCCAATACTGGATTTATCGATTTTGAACACGTGCTTGGACATTCCAAAATTCAAAATGCTGACTTTGCAGCAGCTTCTGCCCATGCTGGGCAAGAATGCTTGGCTGGTGACTTTGGACCTAAAAGAGGCATACCTCCATGTCCCAGTAAGAATCGTGCAGAAGATACCTCAGATTCAAGGCTGGCTTAATGCATTACCAATTCTCTGCACTGCCCTTTGGCTTATCTACTGTGCCCAGGGTCTTTACAAAGTGCCTGGCAACAGTAATTGCATTTTGCAGACAAAGAAGTATACAAATATATCCTTACTTGGATGACTGTCTCATTCAAGCAGAGAACAAAGACACTCTTCTTCGACACCTGGCGTTTGTGAGAAGGCTTCTAACATGCCTAGGGTATACAATAAACAAAAAGAAATCACAACTGGTACCCTCTCAAAAGATAACATTCCTGGGTGCAAGCTTAGATGCAACTGCCCAGATGGCTTACCTCATGCCAGACAAGCAAAGGCAACTGACTACTTACTTCAAACTGATGGCAACAAAGACCCAGTCTGCAAGACAAATTCTGCAGGCTCTGGGCTTCATGTCATCCTACTAATTCCATATGCAAGACTGCATATGAGGAAACTTCAGTGGTACCTAAAAAGTTTATGGAATCGACATTCACACAGTTTGGAAACAATGATTCATCTCATTCCCTGCCTGCAACAAGAGTTTCTATGGTGGGTAAATGCATGTCACCAAAACATGGGACTGCCCTTCACTCTACCCCCTGCCAGCCAAACCTTAACAGATGCATCAGATTATGCCTGGGGGACCCACATGGCAGGAAGATGCATTCAGGGCTTATGGACACCAAAGCAAATGCATCTGCATATCAACCAGAAAGAGATGCTAGCTGTTCAAAATGCCCTAACAGCCTTCAAGGACTTACTTCTTCCAGGACAACTACTGATAAAGATGGACAACACCACAGTCATGTGTTACATAAACAAGCAAGGGGCACACATTCATACCCCCTTTGCAGATTAACCATGGCACTGTGGGACACAGCTTTGACCTACCAAATACATCTTCAAGCTCATTTCCTGCCAGGAAAACAAAACACTGTAGCAGATGATTTAAGCAGAAACCTTATGGATCATCATGAGTGGAAACTAAATCCACAAGTCTTCAGCATGATAACAGAGAAATGGGGGAGCCCAGACATAGATCTATTTTCTTCTCCTCAAAATTATCAATTGAAAAGATTCTGCACAAGTACTTATCACAGACAAGCATGGAAATTGGACGCCCTATCCTTCAGTTGGAAAAAACTATTTGTTTACGCCTTTCCTCCTCTGCCTCTTCTACCCAAGATCCTCCTGAAAGTCAGACAAGAGAAGCCAAAGATGATATTAATTGCCCCGGACTGGCCCCTCCAATACTGGTACCCAATCTAAAGGAACTTGTCTCAATACCCAGCTTGGACCTTGTCTCAAAGACCACAACTGCTGTCCCAGCAAAACAATCAGATCCTACACAATCAACTACAGACTCTGAACTTGGCAGCACGGCTAATCATATAATCATACAAACAACACCTCAGTAAAGCTGTGATGGATGTCATTCTGGAAGCCAGAAGGCCTAGTACTAAAAAATCTTATGCTGACAAATGGAAGAGATTCTGTGCTTGGAATCAAGTGCAAGGAACTGATACAGCAGAACCAAATATTCCTCCGATATTACAGTACTTAACTGAGATGCTCGACAAAGGCCTATCTTTCTCATCAATCAAAATCCACGCCTCTGCCATTTCGGCTCATTACAATACAGAGCCACCAATCTTTTCTCATCCTTTACTAAAGCAGTACCTTAGAGGAGCCAAAAATTTAAGGCCTCCTAGAAGATCACCATTACCTGCATAGGACCTCAATTATGTGTTGGAAAAGCTCACCCTGCCTCCATTTGAACCAGCTGCTACCGCTGATCTAAAGTTCTTATCATGGAAAACAGCTCTGCTGTTGGCTATTACTTTAGCAAGAAGAGTTTCAGAGCTACAGGCCCTCATGGCTGTAGAGCTTTTTATCATATTTTACCCAGACAGGGTGTGTCTGAGGACAAATCCTACTTTTATGCCTAAGGTGGTATCCAGTGTGGCCCTTAACCAAACAATCCATCTGCCAACTTTCTATCCAAATCCGCAGAACAAGGGGGAGAGAATTCTGCATTCCTTGGACGTACAAAGACAGCTAAGATTCTACTTGAGCAGGACTAAGGCTCTAAGAAAGACTGAGCAATTACTAGTGTCATATGCTGCAGGATCAGAAGGAAAGGCTATTTCAAAGCAGACAATTTCAAAGTGGATAAGCCACTGCATCCGTTTCTGCTACTTACACCATGGTAAACCTGTGCCCAAGGGCATTAGATCTCATTCCACCAGAGCTGCAGCCACTTCAGCAATCTTTTTTAGAGGAGTACCAACCAAAGACATTCTAGAGGCTGCTACTTGGAGTTCTGCTCACACCTTTACAAAGCATTACCATTTGCCTTTCTACTTTAAGTCCAGGGCAGGTTTTGCCACTGCAGTGCTGCAGGGCCTTATAGCTGCACCTAATGCTGTTTAGCTCCAGCCTCCCAACCATAGCTTTGAGATTCTACCCAAATGTAATGACTGCAACAGTGAAACACGAAGAACATAGTACAGGTGTGTACACTTACCGTAAATGTAGATGTTTGAGTGTATTCACTGTTGCAGTCCGGGTTACCCTCCCTCCATCCCCCTGTCATTCTGAAATTTATCTTTCCTTCTCTATCCTCTACAACCTATGTGGTGTATTTGTTTGTAGATGAAGGTTAAGTTAATATTGATGCATGTATGTATGTATGTATATATATATATATATATATATATATATATATATATATATATATATATATAATTTTGCTACCTTTTTGGGGGCACCTGACATCAGAGGCAAGAAAAACTAAAGAAAATGGCGTCGGATGCATGTTTTATACCCCTGACGACCTGACGTCATGGAAGAGAAGACAGCAACCGACACAGGACCCAAGACTTTGGAATTCAGGCCGACTGAGGGCAACCTGCCAGCAGATTACCCAAATGTAATGACTGCAACAGTGAATACACTCGAACATATTCATTTATGGTAAGTGTACACAACTGTACTTTCCTGACTCTCACAAGTTCCTTTTCAAAAACCCTACTGCGGATCCTGAGACCATTTCACAGGGACCCAAGGGCATGAAAGCTACTACTGCCATAAATCCTACCCCCCTCTGATAGACACTCCAGGGCACTGGGGTAAGAAGGTACACACTTCTGCAACCTTGGCCATTAGGGCAAGAAGGTACACACTTCTGCAACCTTGGCCATTAGGGCCTTAAACTGACAATTTCATATGTTAAAGTATCAGCAGTATATTATTGGATTGCTTAAACAGAAAATTATGTTGATTCCTGATTGTGCTGAAAATAAGGATTTACAGGATTTAATGCATTCTGCTGAACAAGTTGGAAAACATACTTTACAATGTGGTTTTGATTCACTAGAGGCATCTTGCAGGGCTGCTGTCACTGGGTCTGTACTTAAAAGGCATGCATGGCTTAAAGAGCAATCCTTGCCAGATCATGTTAAACCTAAATTACTGGATGCTCCCTTAAATCAGGACCGTCTGTTTGACAGTAAGGCAGAAGAAGCTCTTAAGAAGATGGAGGAAAAAGCTAAATCTATGCAAACTGTTAAAGATTTCTTTCAAGTACAACCTCCAAGATTTAGTAGGCACTGGCCTTCTAAGAAGTGGTCCTTTCCTGCCTCTTCCAGGCCTTCTCAGTCCAAACCCAGATCCAGCAGAACACCCAGGCTTCAGTCCCAGGGTTCACACAGGACTAAGCAGTGGGGGGCCCCCACTTCCAAATCTGGGAGTAGTAAAACTCCCCCCTGTGGTAAACGGTCTCAATGACTTAACTTTAAAACTTCCAAGCACTTCTCAACTGACTGCCCCTTTGGGGGGAAAGATTGCTCTACATGCAAAAAACTGGAAACTCATTACCCAGGATAAATGGGTTTTAAATGTCCCAAGGATACAGATGTCACTTCCACATATTACCAACCCTAAACGGCTGGCCAGATCTACCACCAAATCAGTGGGCAGAGGCTCAAAAACAATTGCTCGCTCTTTTAAGCATAAAGGCTATTCATACTGTACCAGAAGAGGGAAAGGGACAAGGTTTCTACTCAGGACTTTTCCTGGTACCCAGAAAAGACCATTCATGGCGTCCTATCCTGGACCTGTCTACTCTAAACACCTTCCTGGTGACTACAAAATTCAAGATGCTGACTCTTCACCAGTTGCTTCCTATGCTAGGCAAGATGCCTGGTTGGCAACACTCGATTTAAAGGAAGCATACCTGCACATCCCAATCAGGGAATCTTGCATAAGATACTTGCGCTTCAAAGCAGGCCAACCGCACTATCAGTTCTCTGCACTGCCCTTTGGCTTATCTACTGCGCCCAGGGTATTCACAAAGTGCCTAGCTTCAGTCATTGCATTTTGCAGGCAGAGAAATATTCAAATATACCCATACCTGGATGATTGTCTAATTCAGGCAGAAAGCCAGGACATACTTTTGAATCATCTGGCCTTTGTACAAAGGGTGCTAACTTGTCTGGGGTACACCATAAATGAAAATAAATCACACCTAGTACCCTGTCAACAAATTATATTCCTGGTAGCAAGATTGAATACAACTTCCCAGATGGCTTGCATCACACCAGAGAAACAAATTCATTTGACAACCTACTTCAGACTAGTGGCCACAAAAACCCTGCTATCTGCAAAGCAAATACTGCAAGCCTTGGGGTTCATGGCCTCCTGCATTCTTCTAATTCCATATGCAAGACTGCATATGAGGAAACTACAGTGGTATCGAAAAAGCCTATGGTGTCAACATTCTCAGGATCTAGAAGCAATGATTCCTGTTATACCTTGCCTACGCCTAGAGTTCCTTTTGTGGGCAGAGGCCTGCCACTAAAACAAGGGACTACCATTCAATCTACCCCCTGCCGCCCAAACCCTAACAGACGCATCAGACTATGCATGGGGGTCTCACCTGGCAGGGAAGTGCATTCAGGGCAAATGGAACCCAAGTTAAATGCACCTGCATATCAATAAAAAAAAGTTAGGTGTAGAGAATGCTCTATCAGCCTTCAAGGACCACATTCTTCCAGGACAATTAATGGTAAATATGGACAAACACCACTGTTATGTGGTACATAAACAAGCAGGGGGGGGTACCCATTCTTACCCCCTCTGCGGACTAGCCATGGCATTGTGGAACACAGCCTTGAGCTACCAGGTGCATCTATAGGCTCAGTTCCTGCCAGGAAAACTAAATAGACTGGCAGACGGACTAAGCAGAAACCTCATGGATCCATACGAGTGGAAACTGGAACCGAAGATTTTCAACATGTTGACAAACAAATGGGGGAGCCCAGATATAGACCTGTTTGCCTCCCCCCAGAACTACCAATTAGACAAATTTTGCACAAAGACTCCCCACAAACAAACTTGGAAAGATGATGCTCTGTCCTTCAGCTGGAAAAACCTATCAGTTTATGCCTTTCCTCCTCTGCCTCTCCTCTCCAAAGTACTACTAAAGATCAAACAGGACAAGCTAAGGATGATATTGATTGCACCAGACTGGGCCACGCCAACACTGGTACCCCCTCTTGCGCAGTGTGTCACTGTTGGCCCCATGGCACCTGCCTCAGACCCCCTACCCTGTTGTTTCAGCAGGAGAACCAGATTCTGCACCCTTAGCTTCAAACCCTGAACCTAACAGCCTGGCTAATTACCTAATCTCTCCTTTACCATCCCTCAGTAAACCAATGATGGATATCATTTTATAGGCAAGGAGGCCTAGTACTAGAAAATCTTACACTGAAAAATGGAAAAGATTCTGTGCCTCGAACCAGTTTCATGGGATGAGCACAGCAGCACCCAACTTACCTCAGATTTTACAATACTTAAATGCTTCACAAGGGCCTTTCCTATTTCCTCCATCAAAATTCACGCCTCAGCCATTTCAGCTCATTATAACACAGAACCTTCCCTCTTCTCTCATCCACTGCTAAAGCAGTTCCTCAGAGGGGCCAAAAGTTTAAGACCACCCAAGGGAGCCTCAACTCCAGCCTGAGACCTTAACTTTGTATTGGAGAAACTCACTCTTCCTCCTTTCGAGCCAGCTGCTAGTGCAGATTTAAAATTCCTTTCTTGGAAAACAGCCTTCCTTTTAGCAATCACTTCAGCAAGAAGGGTATCTGAATTATAGGCCCTTATGGCAGTGGAGCCTTTCATCATCTTTCATGCAGAGAAGGTGTCCCTCAGAACCAATCCCTTCTTCATGCCCAAGGTGGTATCCAATGTGGCTCTTAATCAGTCCATTCATTTGCTAACCTTCTTTCCTAATCCACAGAACAAAGGGGAACAGATACTGCACTCCTTAGATGTGTACAGACAACTTAGATTTTACTTGGACAGGACTAAACCTCAAAGGAAATCTGAACAACTGCTGGTGGCATTTGCTGCAGTGGCAGAGGGGAAGGCTATTTTAAAGCAAACCATTTCTAAATGGATAGGCCATTGCATTCATTTCTGCTATAAGCATCATGGAAAACCTATCCCACAGGGGATCAGACCCCATTCAACCAGGACTGCATCTACCTCTACAGCCTTTCTCAGCAGTGTCCCTACCAGGGACATCCTAGAAGCTGCTACCTGGAGTTCTGTACATACTTTCACCAAGCATTAGCACTTGTCAATTTTGTCTAAATCCAGAGCTGGCTTTGCCACTGCAGAATTGCAGGGTCTTATAGCTGGTCCTAATGCTATCTAAATTCCTCCTCCCATCCTTAGCTTTGGGACTCTACCCAAATGTGATGACTGCAACAGTGAAACACGAAGAACATAGTACAGTTGTGTACACTTACCATAAATGTAGATGTTAGAGTGTATTCACTGTTGCAGTCCTGGTTACCCTCCCTCCAGCCCCCTGACTTTTTTTTTGGCTATACCTCTACTCTCCTTTATTATGCTTAAAAGCTTTTTGGTGTATTTGCTTTTTTATTGGAGGTATATTCTTTTATATATATGTTTTATTGCTTCCCATTAAGGGGGTACCTGACATCTGGGGCAAGAAAAACTGATGTAATGGCGTCAACTGCATGTTTTATACCCCTGACTACCTGACGTCACGGAAGAAGAGACAGCAACCGATGCAGGACCCAAGACTTTGTTAATCAGGCCAACTGAGGGCTAATGCAAGCAGATAACCCAAATGCGATGACTGCAACAGTGAATACACTCGAACATCTGTACACAACTGTACTTTTGCTTCACCCCTAAACAACAAATACAGAAGCTATTTTGCCCTGATCCCCCTCAGGGGAAGTCACCAAGAGATGCTGTGACTCACGATTGGCCCCTGGGTCTACTGTACACCTTTCCCCCATTTCCCCTCATCCCAAAATTTCTTCAGAAAGCTCAAAGGTTGAGAAACAAAGTGATCCTCATTGCCCCTTATTGGCCTCATCAAGTCTGGTTCCCATTCCTATGGCATCACCTGATCCACAGTCCATGGATCCTGGATCAATCTCAAGGTCTGCTGACTCACCCTCAGGGATTGATTCACACTAATCTCCACAGCCTCAAGCTCACAGCTTGGTTTCTCCACTTCCGATAATTGCCAGGGTACCTGATACTTCATCCCTTGTTCATGATATCCTCCTGGCTTTGCACAAATCATCCACCAGAAAAATTTATTTCAGTAAGTGGACTAGGTTCTCTACATGGGCCAAAGAACAAAACATGGATCCCTTCTCTATAACTGATTCTGAAGATCCTAGAATATCTCACTACCCTGGAGCTTCAGCATCGACAATTACAGTACATTTAGCAGCTATTGTAAATTTTCACAATGGAATCGACAGTTCATCAGTTATGTCACACTGACTGTGCAAAACCTTCATGAAAGAAGTATTACATATTAAACCTCCTGTCAAGCCCCCTACAGAGCCTAGGGACTTTACATTAGTGCTTCAGTCGTTAACTCCTCCTCCTTTCGAGCCTTCTAATTCATGCGTTGTAAAATTTTTGTCCTGGAAAACCGTACTCCTAGTAGCCCTTACCTCAGCGAGAAGTTTTTGAGTTTCAGGCCTTGAATGTCAAGAGACCGTATTTGATTTTTCACAAGGATAGTTTCTCTCCGTACTAATCCCTCCTTTTTGCCCAACGTCATTTCTGTTTTTTTTCCATCTACCAATCTATTGACCTACCCATTTTCTTTTCCCATCATTCCAATAAATGGGAATACCTTCTACATACAAAAACCCAAAACCACGCAAGTGAGGCCAAGTGCACGGACTAGACCAACAATCCAAGGTAAATCGCAAAAGTCAAGCACAACCAAAGTGGATTAAATTACATTTATTGATATAAAAGGTGGCTAACCTAAATACAACAAACTGGTTTCGGCTTTGAATAGCCTTCCTCAGTGTTAATGCTTAAAAAAAGCACACACTGTTTAAATAATTCATTCTAAATTGCTGTTGTCCCCCTTTTGGGGCATACCAAGTCAATTATGTTCATTCAGGCCAGGTTTAAAGAGAGCTCCCAACCTTACTATCCAGCCTGACTCTCTTTCATTGAGTTTGCTATGCCACCCTGACTTGCACATTCTGTTTCCCTGAATGTTATCTGTAATGGTGAATTGGAATTTTGCAGTATAATGGGTTAGGGTATGTTTATAAAAGGCATTTGTAAGCCTTTTATTTCTCATGCCACTTAGATGCTCACTGATCCTAAATCTTAGTGGCCGTGAGGTTTGTCCGATATAGAAGGTGGAATAGAAGCATCTAGCTAGGTAAATAACCCAGTCGCTACTGCAATTACCCATAATGTTAATCGTATATATTTTTGAAGTGTTGCTGCTGGTAAACTCCTTAGTTTTACACGTGTGCACATGCACTACAATGTCCACAGGAACCACTATCTGTCAACCTATCTCCAAATATGGTAGTTTGGTGAAAATTGGTGATGGGACCCTTCTTGTAATGAGTAAGGTATGAGTTGATTGTCCTTCCCCTGCGATCCTTGGTATAGAGATATCTATACCAAGCGATTGCAGCCCCCCAAACATCTCCAACGCCCAAGTGAGAACTGCTCTCTCCAAAGCAAAAAACACAGCATCCATGGGACCTGATGGTGTCCCCGGCTGTGTGCTCCATGAACTCAATGAGGAATTAAACCCACAGCTAGGACAGCTGTTTAATCATAGTCTTACCTCTGGATACGTACCCAGGGAGTGGCGCACTGCAACTGTGGTCCCACTTCACAAAGGCGGTGCCTCCACCGACCCTGGAAATTACCGGCCCATTAGCTTGACAAGCCTTATCTGCAAAGCCATGGAGAGGATCATAATGGACCTCATAAATAAAGACATAGGGAATTTGCAGACTTTGGATCCATCCCAGTTTGGCTTTGTCAAAGGCAGATCATGCCTTCTAAACTTGGTTGACTTTTTCAAACAGTCACCAAAGCCATTGATGAGGGAAAGGCAGTACATACAGCCTACCTCGATCTGGCGAAGGCCTTTGATACAATACGCCACTTGGGTATCATTGAAAAACTCATCAGCTTAAATGTTAACCCATACATCACAAGATGGGTTGCAAACTGGCTGAGTGACAGAACCCACAGGGTCAGAGTTGCTGGCGCCATGTCAAACTCAAAGCCTGTCACAAGTGGTGTACCACAGGGCTCAGTCCTGGGCCCACTCTTGTTTGGCATCTACTTTTCCGAAGTACAAGCAAACACAGGAGGGTTATGGCTGACAAAGTTTGCAGATGACTGCAAACTGGGCACATAGTAGAAAACACATCTGACACAGATATCCTTCAGAAGGGTCTCACAGAAACGGATAACTGGTGCCAGAGCCATGGCCTAAAGTTAAATGCCAAAAAATGCATAGTCATACCCTTCGGGAAAAACAAGGTTACCCCTAGCTACCAAATAGGTGGCAATCCACTGAGCATAGAAGAAGTTATCAGGGACCTGGGGACCCAGGTTGATAGTAGTCTGTCATTCGACACCCATGTAGCTAAAGTAGTTAGGAAGACCTTCTACATTGCCCACCTTATCATGAAGGGATTCTCATCTAGATCAAGGGAGGTCATAGTCTCCCTATACTCATCACTCATCAGACCAATGATTGAGTACAATGCCCCATTCGAATGTATCTGACCCGACACTTGCAGCAGCTGGAGAGGCCACAAAGTTCCTCACCAAAAGGATAAAGGGTCTCAAACATCTGTCCTATGCTGCCCGACTGAAAGAACTCCAGCTCTATTCAGTCGCTACCGCTTGCTCAGAGGTGACCTTTGCCTAACATACAAGGCCATGTCAAACCCAGATTTGATGAATATGCTTCACCTCAAAAAATCTAGATCCGTCAGAGCCACAAGGGCGGAGACTTAAACCTCGACACGGCTATTAATAGGACGCTGGAGGGATAGATTCATCACCCAAAGACTCCCTATGCTGTGGAATAAAATCCCGGTATATGTGAGGCAGAGCACCTCGCTGGCCTTGTTCAAGAGAAATCTTGACCAATGGATGGGAGATCGCAGATATACCCCAGGGATTACCTCAGTGTCACTGCTCAACAGAGGCACAGCAAAATAATGGGTATAGTTCCCCATACTAAAGGGGTGGCGTAAGCCACAAAACTATGGGCTAGGCTTGTAAATGCCCTCGGGCAGATAGCCTAGTATGAACCTATGAACCTATGAACCTATGATAAGAGTATAGACATTGAGGGGGGGACAATATTAGCCAATCGTTCATTGGCTAATCAGATGTTCCAATGGTTATTGATAATGTCTTGAAATTCTTTTGTGTTATGAACGTAGGTGGTAACCAAACGAATACTCTGAGATGTATTTTCTTTCAATATGTCAAGCTTTGGTCGATATTGTAGTAGATTCTCCTGGTCAGACCTAGCAGCATGCATACTAGCACTATGTATGGTCCCCACCTGATAACCCCTACTGAGGAATCTGTTAAAAAGATCCTCTTTGCCTGCATTGTAAGCTTGATTGGTGGAGCAGATATGTTTGATTCGTAAAAATTGTGTTTTTGGTATATTGCGAATAATATGAGGTGGATGGTGACTGGTGGCATGAAGCAACGTGTTGAAATGTGGAAATTTTATAAAAGTTTGTGTTTGCAAGGTGTTGTCCAAATCCCTACTTATTAACATCTTATTCCTGTCCCAATTCAAAGTGAAATGGATACCCCATTTATTTTCGTTTAAGTAATTCACAGACTCCTGTAAATAAGAAGTATCCTCTTTCCATACCAACCAGAAGTCATCTAAAAAGCGATGCCATATGTCCATGTTATCCAGCAATAAATTATGGGACTCATCATAGATTAACTGCTCCTCTGTAACCCATGAACAAGTCTGCATAAATGGGGAGCAAAAGATGCTCCCATTGCAGTGCCTCTAACTTGCCAATAACATTCATTCTGAAAGTAAAAAACATTTTAGTTAGAACATGTTCTGTAAGGCAGGTTAACTATGTGTTAAAACCTGATGGATAGAGGTTCGCTTTATCTAACCAATACTGTATGGCTTCTAAACCTGCCCAGTGGGGTATGTTTGTATAAAGGGCTGTCACATCCAGGGTGCGAAGTAACCAATTCGGTTCAAGTTGAGTATCCCCAATAATTTGCAAAAACTGGGTTGTATCCTTAAGTCTGGCCCTGACCTGTGATAATAAAGACTGTAGATACTTTGTAAGGAATGCTGACAATGGTTCCATTAAAGATCCTTTACCTGAAACTATCGGTCTACCTAGTGGTTCCCTAGGATCTTTATGTATTTTCAGTAATAAATATAGGTATTGTGATGAAGGATCAGGAACCATAAGATGATATTTAGTTTCCTGTGTAATAATGCCTACTTGACGTGCCAGTTGTAAAAACTGATCTCTCTCTCTCTCTTAAACTTAAAAGTCGGGTCCAGATGCATGTGCATGTAAAAAAAGCCGTTAGATAATTGTTTCTCGGGCTCCCTAAGGTATTGCTCCCTATCCATCACAACGACAGCCCCTCCCTTATCAGCCGGTAAAATAACTAAATTGTGTTTATTACTGAGTTTATTTAAAGCTACCTGTTCATCCTTGGTTAGATTTTGTTTAGTATTAGAATAGGTCCTACCATGAAAATGTAAATCTTTGAGAACACATTCTCTGAACACTGAGACATGCCTGTCCATGGATGGCATAAATTGTGACTTACGAAACCGGAAGTCAGTAGATCTTTAAGTTTGGTCATTTTCTGAAAAAAAACTATTTCAGCTTTAAAGTTCTACAAAAATCATTTATATCATTGACCAAAACATACCAAACAGGAGGTTAACGGAGAAAATCCACAGGAACCAAGACACAATAGCGTACCAAAATTTATTGCCCACTTTCATCAAATGACTTCCTCAGAATAAAATCACTTCAAAAAACAACACCTTAAATACATTAGTTAATGAGCAATTATTCAAATTAATTAAGTAATGATGACAATTTAAAAACACACACTCATATCTTAATAATATGTCTGGGATGACTACTTTGAAAATGTAAATACCCATTGGTTTTATGTAGGGATGACCACAAGATGTTTAAAAACACGTATTAAGGAACATCTATTTAGCATTAAAGTCGGAGACCATACCAACGCTTTATATAAACATTCTATAGTTTATCCCCTTTTTAAAAAATTCACCTTCTCAGTGTTAGAAATGTGTAGATCAGACATTAAAGAAGGTGACTTTAAGAATTATGTAGAACAAAGGGAGACTATTTGGCAAATTAGGTTAAAATCTGATAAAGCTCCAGGTTTGAATGAAGCGATTAATGTTAAGTGTTTTTTAAAACACCGTAAACTTGGCATTGATAAAGATGGTGACACATCTTTCTTTTTTACCTAAGGTATGAGAGTGTGTTTTTAAATTGTCATCATTATTTAATTAATTTGAATAATTGCTCATTAACTAATGTATTTAAGGTGTTGTTTTTTGAAGTGATTTTATTCTGAGGAAGTCATTTGATGAAAGCGGGCAATAAATTTTGGTACGCTATTGTATCTTGGTTCCTGTGGATTTTCTCCGTTAACCTCCTGTTTGGTATTTTTTATTTTACTTGTTTGTTATTCCGGTTTTTGGTTGATTTCATTGACCAAAACGTGTTCATTAACAAAAAAAGCAGGAACAAAAGTTAATCTCTTGTTGAGTAACTTTATTTCACCGTCAGTAAGATTGTATGACAAAATGTGGGTCTATATTAGATCAGCGAACGCTGATTGATCGACCTTATGTAAGCGAAAGCTTACAATCTCGAACTGTCAGATCAGCGATTTTTTTCGTAGGGAAAAAAATCGCTGATCCAAAACACATACACACAAGACAAGCACACCAAACAAACAGAAATACACACACACACACACACACACACACACACACACACACACACACACACACACCTAAAATCTGACACCTAACCCTACACTAACTATGCACACACCACTAACTATCCACTTAACTTAACCCGAACCCTAACCCTAAGGTCCGCCACTATCGCACACTCACCTCACCTGCACCCTTACTCACCTAAATCCGCCCTAACCCTCATGTCCACACTATCGCACACATACCTAACCCGAGCCCTAACCCTAACTCACCTAACCCACCCTAACACTCACATCCACACAATCACACACTTACCTGAATCCGACCCGTAACTTTCCACCACAGCACTGAAAATACCAAAGCAACAGAAACGAACAACCAATTTTTTTCCCTAGGAAAAAATTTGAGTTTCTGTTGCTTCGATATTTGTAACTTTTGCTAAAATAAGGTCGCTCAATCAGCGTTCGCTTGTTTAAGTGTTCGCTGATCTAATATAGACCCACAAAATGTTGTGTACATTGTTGTTGCTTATGATAACATCTGTTTCAAAAGTTGCTCTATGTTGTATATTGGCCCTGTGCTTTCTACCCCCCCCCCCCAATGTCTTTTGACCCTGAAGGGTCATTCACTGGTTTCCTCTTGGCTACGAGGGACTCTTGAGTGAGGAGAGAATCCATATCAGTAACAGATGATGATTCATCACCAGAAATTGTCTCTGAAAGCTCAGTTCTATTTCTAAGAATAGACCTGGATCTTTTTCTTTTCTTAATATGCTTTTGTGTGGTATCTTGAAAGCAAACATTTCTTTGTGTATTAAATGGTTTACCTTTTTGGTAATCATTGACATCCTTGTTGAATTTGTAAATTTTTTTCTTTTTTAGATTATGATCCAATTGTGATAACTCTTTAGATAGAGTGTTCAAATGTGTATTAAAGGTTGTTTCCCCCTCATAAACCTTAGCTTCCTCACAGATCTGTTTAACCTCTAAAATATGTTTGTCTATAGCCTGTTCATGACGCATACTAAGGGCTTCCACAAACAACATGGACACCTGATGTTGGGCCTGAGCCTGATCCATGAGTAAGTTGTTCATCAATCTCACAGGACAAACTGAGGAAACTGAAAAAACTGAATAAAACGACTCCACAAAACGTTTCCAAATCGAAGGATCTGAACACACTTGAACTCCAAACACAATGCTGATGTAAAACCAAACAATAAATGAATTTATTTTTAAGCCGTTTAACAAACGCTTTTCATCAGAGCATTCTCCAACTTCTTCAGAATACAAAATGAACAAACAGTGCCACTCCCCAATCATTCGTATAAATACCCCTGTGATTATCTTGATCACATGATTGCAAGTACTTTCTGAAAAAACCTTTATGTGCATCTCATTAAAACTTATACTGGTTAAAACCAATTCTCAGTCTACTATTTCACAATAAAATCCACCACTGAGGGTTCGTTCCTACAACCCCCGTATAGTGTTATATCTGTAACTCATGAATTACATAGCAGTATATTTCTGTTAACAAACACTATTTCAGTTCTGAGGAAACAGCAATTCCTCCTAGCAGCAAGGGAAACTCCGTCTCCTATGGACTGAGTAAACTCTTGGTCTCAAGGATCAAGAGGTCATACATCACAATTCTGTTTTAAAACTAGTATATTGTAGTCGGGCTGATAACTCGCTCTAAAGTATGACTTTTAATTCAATACGTGTTTATAATTAGTCTGAATGACAACTGGTTAAATCTTATATCATGAAAAACCTTTTTGTACATTCAGCTACTAAGCTGGTCCATGTTGAACCTACGTTATTTAAATTTTATATTACCGACAATGTCAAAATCACATTAAACCAAAAACATTTGCGTAGGCATATGTATTAAATATACACATATTGAACATATACATATACATTTAATCAAACTGTAAAAACTCCTGTCTGTACATAAATCTAGAAATTTTTGTAACACAACAGGACTACTGAGAATAATATATTAAATGTATATTGATATACACTAAAAATATGTAAAACTAAACCTGTCAATGGTTAAATGTTGTATAACCCACTGACCCATGATTAACCACTCTATTGTTGTGTCTCAACGTTATGTTGATAAAAGTACCAGGCAAGCTACCTTGCCAAACGTTTCAATTTCAACAAACATGCTCATAGGTTCATACTAGGCTATCTGCCCTGAGGCAATTATAAGCCTAGCCCGATTCTGTATGGCTTACGCCACCCCTTGATTTGAGTATACTGTGCCCTTTTTAAGGTTTAGTTTACTGTGCCTCTGTCTAATAGTGACATGGGAGTAATCCCTGGGACAAACCTACGATCCCCCATCCACCTATCGAGATTCTTCTTGAAGAGATTCAGTGAGGTGCTCTGGCTTCACATGAATTGGAATTCTATTCCAGAGCGAAGGGAGCCTCTGGGTTATGAACCTGTCCCTCCAGCAAGTTCTATTTATTTCTGTGCTGAGGTTCAAGTCCCTCGAGCGTGTGGCTCTAAGGGATTTAGATTTACTGAGGTGGAGCATGTCCATTAATTCTGGATTTGACATAGCTTTGTATGTCAGGCATTGATTGCCTCTAAGTAGGCGGTATGCAACTGAGTAGAGCTGGAGTTTTTTTTAACCGAGCAGCATATGGCATCTGTTTGAGACCCTTGATCCTCTTGGTGAGATACTTTTGGGGTCTTTCTAATTGCTGCAGGTGTCGGGTAAGGTACATCCCAAAAGGGGCATTGTATTCTATGATGGGCCTGATGAGGGATGAATAAAGGGGCACGATTACCTCTCTTGATCTAGATGTGAAACCCTTCGTGATGAGGTGGGCTATGTAGAAGGTCTTTCTAACCACTTTGGCAATGTGGATTTCAAAGGAGAGATTGCTATCAACTTGGGTCCCCAGGTCCCTAATAACTTTCTCTGTACTTAATGGGTTTCCGCCTATGTGGTAATTTGTGGGCACATTGTTTTTGCCAAAGGTTATGACTATACATTTTTTGGCATTTAGCTTTAAACCATGGCGCTGGCACCAGTTATCTGTCTCTGTGAGACCTTTTTGAAGGATGTTTGTGTCAGCTGGAGAGTTGATTATGGCACCCAGTTTGCAGTCATCTGCGAACTTGGTGAGTCATAGTCCTCCCACGTTTGCCTGTACCTCGGAAAAGTATATACCGAACAAGAGTGGTCCCAGGACAGAATCCTGTGGGACACCACTTGTGGCTGGTTTCGAGTCTGACATGGCTCCAGCAACTCTCACTCTGTGGGTTCTGTCTTTGAGCCAGTTTGCGACCCATCTTGTGACATAGGGGTTTATTTTTAAGCTGGATAGCTTATCTATGATGCCCGAGTGGGGTATTGTGTCAAATGCCTTTGCAAGGTCCAGATAGGCTGTGTGGACTACCTTCCCTTCATCTATGGCTTTGGTGACTGTTTCGAAAAAGTCAACCAGGTTCAAAAGGCAGGATCTGCCCTTGACAAAGCCGAACTGGGTAGGATCTAGTGTCTGTAGGTCCCCAGTGTCTTTGTTTGTGAGCTCCATGATGATCCTCTCCATAGCCTTGCAGACTAAGCTAGTCAGGCTTATGGGGCGATAGTTTCCAGGGTCCATAGAGGCTCCACCTTTGTGGAGTGGGACCACTGTTGCTGTACGCCATTCTGTGGGCACGTATCCTGTAGTGAGGCTGAGATTGTATAGCTGTTTTATTTGAGGGATTAGTTCCTCTTGGAGTTCATGTAGGACACAACCTGGGACGCCATCTGGTCCCATGGAAGCAGTGTTTTTTGCTTTGGAGAGGGCAGCCTTCACCTGAGCATCAGAGATGTTTGGGAGGCAGCCCTCTGCTGGGATAGATACTTGCTCTTTTGGGGGGGGGGTGGAGAAGTTTGCACTGAACCTGTCTGCCAGGATATTGGCGATGTCTGTGGGTTCAGTGTATTTTTTGTCGCTTAGAATCAACTCAGAACAAGTCTGGGAGTTGCATCCCAGGTTTCTAACATAACTGAAAAAAGCCTTATGATTGTCTTTGGTGTCCTGTGCAATTTTTCTCTCAAAGCTGGCCTTGGAGGGTTTTATGAGGGATCGTAATTTTTTGCTAGTACTGATCAGAGATGCCTTCCCTATTAAGGATTTTGCTCTATCATGTAGTAGTTTCCTCCTTCTGTTGCACAGTTTATTTATGGCAGGGGTCCACCAGACTGGATGCCTGCCTTTGGATGATTGGGTCTTGGTTTTGTTTGGGATAGCATGATCCATGCATTCCTGGAGATGTCCGTAGAATGCGTTTATATAGGATTCTGCAGTTTGGGCCGTAGTTTCCACTGGCCCTTGGGCCTTGAAGGATTCCACTTCAGTTTTGAGAAGTGAGAAGTTCGCTTTTGAGAAGTTTTTCACTGTGGTTTTCTGGGCTGGGGGTGGGGTCAGGATGTGGACATCCAGTGAAATTAATTTATGGTCTGATCTTACCAATGAGGGATATACTTCTGGTGTGGAGCATAGAGTCCCCATGTTGGTAATGATCAGGTCTAGTACGTTGTCCCCTCTTGTGGGAGTGATGACTAGTTGTTCCATAGCATTTGAGTTTATAATTTCCAGGAACCTTTGGTCTAAGGTGCTGGGGCTTGAGTAGTGCTCCCAGTCAATGTTTGGGTAGTTGAAGTCACTCAATATAATGGTGTTTGGAGAGATCTTCATGTTCTCCAATGTTTTCAGGAAAGCCGAGTGGGATTCCTGACTTTGAGAGGGTGGTCTGTAGGATGCTATAAACTGAAAATCAGTCTTGCCCACTGTTAGTTGCACATGGATGGTCTCCGATACTTCGTGCAATGCCACTAACCTGGAGGTGTGGATATCCTTGATAAATATGGAAACTCCCCCTCCTTTTGTGGTTCAGTCCGGGTTTTGGGGCCGAAAAGCATGATATGAGGTATAGCCTGGTAGTGCTGGGGTGCTCTCTGGAGCCTTGAACCAGGTTTCTGTCACTGCACAGATATCGATGTTCTCCATACTGAGGAGAGCTTCGAGTGCGTGCATCTTGAGGTTAAGACTTCTGGCGTTTAGCAGCATTACCCTTAGTTTCTTGTTCCTTGTGCTGTCTATGGGGGCGGGTTTGACTTTTGAGCCTTGCCTAAAAAGGCACTATGGGGTGGCAAGAGCCTTTGCCAATATCCGAAAGCCCAGTGGTGACAGGTGCAAGCCGTCCCTAATGAAGCAACGTGGCTTGTCGAGCATGTCATCCCAGGCTGACAGACACTGGATCCCCTTTGAATGACACCAAAATTTTAGCCAATTGTTAAAATCGCTCATTTTGTCTTTGTACTGTGGCATCATTCTAGGTGAGGGTAAGATGCTGCTCAAGGTCAAGGTCATACCAGCCTGGGCTACATGATCAGAGAGCTCCTCTATGTCTCTTTTCATGTAGTCCAGGGAGGTACGTCTCAGGTCATTCACATCAGCATGTACAATGACTGAGTCATATTTGTATTTGCTTTGGAGTGACCTGAGTGCTTGCATTATGTGGCGGATCCTAGCACCCGACAGGCAGCTCACCATGACCTTCTCTTTATTCAGCCTGGTGAGCGGGACGTCAGTGTGTCTGACAATAGAGTCACCTATTACAAGAGTATCAGGTGTGTTATTCAGCCTTAAGGGCTGTGGCTGCTTGGCACACTGACTTTGTGGGCTATGTGTTGTGCGTGTTTTGTTTTGAGGTAGCGTTTGCTTGGATGTCTGCTTTGGAGGTCTCTGTTGCTTAGGTAGATTTTTATTTAGAGCCTCCGAATATGTTTCTGTGTATTTATGTGTTTGGTTCGCTGATGTGGTGGGACTATGTGATACTGGAATTGTGTTGTGTGAGGTTACCTTCTCCTCCTGACTGGTTACACCAGTTTTGAGATGAGAGAGCTCAGCCTCCAGTTTGGCTAAATAGTTGCATCTCTCACATATATTTGAACCTGTTTGGAGGAGGAGAGGGTTGTCCATGTACATGAGACAGTTGTAACATTGCCTCAAAATTCCCAGATTCACCAGCTGGACTGGAGAGGAAATCATTGACTGACCTTTGGACATGCTAGAGTAATATAGGGAAACTGAATTTAAGACGGACCAATAGGGGACAGGGTAATCGTATAGAGTATAAGAGTAAGTAGTGCTTATGGTTTAATAGTGCTAACTTGTAGGATTACTTAATTGGACCAGTGAAGGGCCTTAGAATGAGAATATGGTGTTTAAATTGAGAGATAGAGCAGTTCTAAGGGAAAAAGTGAAGAGCAGACTTTGTGGAGCCAGGAACAGTTTAAACCCAATTAGGCGGCGCTGCTCGCTGTTGCGCTATGCACAAAAACGCGCAAAAGAGGGTTTTAAGAGAGGAAGATGAAGGAGTTTTGGAATTGACCCAAAATGGCCAATAAAACTACAGTTTCAAGTCAGTAACCACTCCCACAGGGGCAGGCAGGCTGCTCAATGTTTTTCACTGCCACTGATCAACAGAGAGACTTCCCTTTAGCCCAAGCAAAAAATGGCCTCACAGAAACTTACAAACAGTTCAAGAACAGCAAGCCTGTAACTGAACTTTTTTAAATCTCAGAAAAGTGGGAAAAAAAGCAAGATTTTTTTTTTTGTTTTTCAGAGATAGCAGAGGTTCACAAGTATTAACAAGTTATAACAGTGCAGTAAATGACCCCACGCAAGAGTGCTAGGCCAAAGACAGATAAAATGCAAGTTTTTGAGAAAAAAACGATTTTAAAAATAAGTGCAAACAGGAAATTCAGTAAACAGCTTTAGGTTGTGCTCTAAATACAGTTACTAATGCAGAAATCAAGTTTAACAAGCCAGAAAATGCTCAAAATAGCCCTGCTGCTTAGCTAGATGTCCCATTAAGCCCCGGAATGTGGCAGGCGTCTAGTTTGAGTTGCCACCACAATTCTCTGCTTTGTAAAAGGAGCAGAGTGGACCCACCCCTCTGCAACTCAAACTAGACGCCTGCCACTCTCTGGGGCTTAACAGGACATCTAGCTTAGCATGTTTGTTGAAATTGAAACGTTTGGCAAGGTAGCTTGCCTGGTACTTTTATCAACATAATGTTGAGGCACAACAATAGAGTGGTTAATCATGGGTCATACAACATTTAACCATTGACAGGTTTAGTTTTACATATTTTTAGTGTATATCAATATACATTTAATATGTTATTCTCAGTAGTCCTGTTGTGTTATAATAGTTTCTAAATTTATGTACAATCAGGAGTTTTTACAGTTTGATTAAATGTATATGTCCAATATGTGTATATTTAATACATATGCCTATGCTAATGTTTTTGATTTAATGTGATTTCGACATTGTTGGTAATATAAAATGTAAATAATGTAGGTTCAACGTGGACCAGCTTAGTAGCTGAATGTACAAAAAGGTTTTTCATGATATAAGATTGAACCAGTTGTCATTTAGTGGTGCTGCGGTAGCGTTGTCGCCTCACAGCAAGATGTTGTCACGTTCGATTCTCAGCTAGAGCGTCTTCTGTGTGGAGGCATGCGTGAATGGGCGTGCCTTTGTTGAAGGTTGTGCATCAGGGCTGGTAACTCGGCATGTAAAAATCCACTACCAAACATTAGCGGACTGGAGTTCCGCTGTGGCGACCCCTAACCGGGATAAGCCGAAAGACACAACATGAACACATATACACATATTGAATTAAGTCCTACTTTAGAGCAAGTTATCAGACCGACTTCAATATACTAGTTTTAAAACAGAATTGTGATGTATGATCTCTTGGTCCTTGAGACCAAGTGTTTACTCAGTCCATAGGAGACTGAGTTTCCCTTGCTGCTGGGAGGAATTGCTGTTTCCTCAGAACTGAAATAGTGTTTGTTAATAGAAATATACTGCTGTGTAATTCATGAGTTACAGGTATAACACTATACTGGGGTTGTACGATCGAACCCTCAGTGGTGGATTTTATTGTGAAATAGTAGACTGGGAATTGGTTTTAACCAGTATAAGTTTTAATGAGATGCACATAAAGGTTTTTTAAGAAAGTACTTGCGATCATGTGATCCAGATATTCACAGTGGTATTTATACGAATGATTGGAGAGTGGCACTGTTTGTTCATTTTGTATTCTGAAGAAGTTGGAGAATGCTCTGACAAAAAGTGTTTGTCAAATGGCTTAAAAATAAGTTCATTTATTGTTTGGTTTTACATCAGCATTGTGTTTGGAGTTCGTGTGTTCAAATCCTTCGATTTGGGAACGTTTTGTGGAGTCGTTTTGTTCATCAGTCTGACTGCCCAAAGGTTGCATTTTTACTCTAAGCCCACGTGGGGTAATGTCCTTGACTTTATGCACTTTAAAGAACCTTAAATGCCAAATATGTGATCTCAACATCTTCATGCTTTTGGTTAGTTTAGAGAATATTAAAGTACATGGTTCTCCTATGGGCTTGTTATTAGTACCCAAATCTCCTTGGCCTGCAGGTGTTAGGCCAAAAACCCCTATATTATGCCGGTCTGCTGACAGACCTTCTAACAATGTAGCTAAATCCATATTAGGGCCCCCTATACTTCTAAAAAAGAACAAAACACCAATGCAAATGAGTGGACAATCCAGTCTATGTCTGGAAACACTCCCAAACTCAATACAACATTCAAAGCAGGGTGAAAAATACCTCCAAAACCTTTTTTTTTTTGGTTCAATAATGCTGTACCTAGACACTTCTGTAATATATAATCTGGCTGGAGTTGGCCTGTCTGATGATCAACAAGACATGTTCATAAATGGCAAAAATATTGTCACTATAATTTCTATTAAGAAACTGGATAACAGATTCCTCAGTAGGGGTTATCAGGTGGTGAACATACATAGTGCTAGTATGCATGCTGCTAGGTCTGACCGGGAGAATCTATTACAATGTTGACCAAAGCTTGACATATTGAATGAAAATGCATCTCAGAGTATTCGTTTGGTTACCACCTATGGTCGTAACACAAATGAATTTTGAGACGTTATCAATAACCATTGGAACATCTTATTAGCCAATGAACGATTGGCTAATATTCTCCCCCCTCAGTGTCTGTACTCTTATCGTAGCGGAAGGACAATCAACTCATATCTTACTCATTACAAGAAGGGTTCCATCACCAATTTTCACCAAACTACCTTATTTGGAGATAGGTTGACATGTAGCGGTCCTTGTGGACACTGTAGTGCATGTGCACAGATGTGTAAAACTAAGGAGTTTACCAGCAGCAACACTTCAAAAATATATACGACTAACATTATGGGTAATTGCAGTAGCGACTGGGTTATTTACCTAGCAAGATGCTTCTGTTCCACCTTCTATGTCGGACAAGCCTCACTTCCACTAAGATTTAGGATCAGTGAGCATCTAAGTGACATGAGGAATAAAAGGCTTACAAAAGTCCTTTATAAACATACCCTAACCCATCATACTGCAAAATTCCAATTCACCATTATAGATAAAATTCAAGGAAACAGAATGTGCAAGTCAGGGTGGCATAGCAAACTCAATGAAAAAGAGAAAGGCTGGATAGTAAGGTTGGGAGCTCTCTTTAAACCTGGCCTGAATGAACATAATTGATTTGGTATGCACCAATAGGGGGACAACAGCAATTCAGAATGCATTATTTAAACATTGTGTGTTTCTTCAAGCATTAACCCTGAGGAAGGCTATTCAAAGCCGAAACCAGTTTGTTGTATTTGGGTTAGCCACCTTTTATACCAATAAATGTAATTTGATCCACTTTGATTGTGCTGGACTTTTGTGAAGTACCTTCTACATATACCCTACATGTTCATAGGCAACTTCATTTCTTCTTGGACAGAACAAAATCTCTTAGGAAAACGGACCAACTGTTTGTAGCTTTTGCAGGAGCCAGGATGGGTAAGCCTGTTTCCAAAATGACCTTATCTTCTTGGCTCAGAAACGCCATTGCTTTCATCTACCAACAAAACAAAATGTCTGTGCATTCCTAAATCAAGGCTCACTCTACTAGATCAATACAACCTCAGTGGCCTTTCACTCCATAGCCTCTGTGAACGATATCTGTGCAGCAGCCAATTGGGCAAGTCCACATACCTTTATCACTCATTACAGACTGGATTTGGCCTCCAGGGGAGAGCATCTTTTGGTTCTATGGTGCTCAGGAATATCCTTCTTTAGGGCCACCCAGGACTAGAAGTAGCTGGGGACTCGGTCCTATCAGTAAGGAATGAATGATATTTACAACATCAGATAAGGAAGTTATTTCTTACCATAACATTCCATCTGTGTTGTAGATTTTCATTCATTCATTACTTCCTGCCCTCCTTCCCCCTGCCTGAACTCCTGGTGGACTTTTGCATTACCTTATTACTTAGGGTATCTGGTCAGACAGAGCCTCCGCCTAATATTATTATTATTATTAACCTCCGTTTATAGGTTCATAGGTTGGCCCTAGGCTATCGGCCCTAGGGCCTATACAAGCCTAGCCATAACAATTCCCTGGATATTTCTTCCCACAATATTTACTTCCCTGGACCCCTGTCTAGCAGGGCGAATGACATGATCCCTTGGATGAATTTCCTGTCTCCCATCCAACCGGCAAGGTTCCTTTTGAAGAGAGCCAAGGAGGCGCTCTGCTTGACATGTGTGGGAAGCCTGTTCCGGAGTATGGGGAGTCTCTGGGTTAGGAACCTATCCCTCCAGCATGTTTTGTTCATTGTGATGACAAGGTTTAGATCCCTGGAGCATGTGGCTCTGAGGGATTGGGATTTCTTTAAGTGGAGCATGTCCAACAGCTCAGGGTTTGACATGGCCTTGTATGTTAAGCAGAGATCACCTGTGAGTAGACAATATGCCACAGAGTATAGCTGGAGTTTTTTTAGATGGTCAGCATAGGGCATCTGCTTTAGGCCTGTGATTCTTTTAGTGACGTATTTCTGTGGCCTTTCCAGCTGTTGCAGATGTCTTGTGAGGCACGTACCTATAATGGGTATAATGAGGGATGAGTACAGTGGGACTATGTCCTCTTTTTTTCTGGATGAAAACCCCTTAGTGATGAAGTGTGCCACACAGAAGGATTTCCTGACTGTTGTGGCGATGTGGTTATCGAAGGTGAGACCACTGTCCAGCTGTGTCCCTAAGTCTCTCATCACACTTTCAGTGTTTAGTGTACTGCTGCCTGTGTGGTAATTCTTGGGTACATGGTTTTTCCCAAAGGGGATAACTATACATTTCTTAGCATTAAGCTTGAGCCCATGGCTCTGGCACCAAGCATCTGTTTCTGTAAGGCCCTTTTATAGAATATCTACATCATTTGGAGATTCAGTAATGGCTCCCAGTTTGCAGTCATCTGCGAACTTTGTTAGCCAGAGTCCCTTAGTGTTGGCCTGTACTTCAGAGAAGTAGATGCCAAACAAGAGCGGCCCCGGGACTGAACCCTGAGGTACTCCACATGTCACCTGTCTGGAGCTGGATTTGGAGTCAGCTACTTTTGCAGTCTGGGATCTGTAAGTAAGCCAGTTGGCAACCCATCGAGTGACGTAGAGATTTATGCCTTGCTTAGTAAGTTTATCTATGATTCCAGAGTGGAGGATGCTGTTGAAGGCCTTGGTGAGGTCCAAATAGGCTGTGTGGACTGCCTTACCCTCGTCCACAGCTCTGGAGACTGATTCAAAGAAGTCATTCAGGTTCAGGAGACAAGATCGGCCCTTCACGAACCCAAACTGGGTGGGGTCCAGTGTTTGAAGGTTGCCAATGTCTTTGTTTATAAGTTAGATAATAATGTGTTCCATGCCCTTGCAGATCAGGCTCGTCAGACTGATAGGATGGTAGATCTTCATTGTGTTACACTGCTGTAGTCATCACACTTGGGTTATCTGCCGTCAGGCAGTCCCGCAGCCGGCCTGAGTTCCAAAGTCTTGGTCCGGCGTCGGTTGCGGTCGCTTCTTCCCTGACATCAGTGCGACAGTGTAAACCAGGTGGAATGCAAAGAAACCAGTGAAACTAGAGAAGCAATCAGTGGAAATCTATCAGTGCAGGCCTCAGAGGAGGTAAGTAATAATTCAAACTACCTGTAAAATGAATGAGAGAAGAGAACAGCAAAGTTTATTAAGGTTGGGAGTGTGTCTTCACATTGACATGCTTATTAGTAGCCAGTTTATGCACAGATTAGAGTAGGGAGATACATTAGCAATATAGGGGAATGTATAGAGATGCAAATAAACAGGTGGGGCCTCCAAGTGATACAAACTAAGGCAGAAACCATGGAGAGGGCTGCTTGATGGTTAATTTAGTCACAGGGATCTGAGTTACATGTATACTGTCAATTAGACAGTTAGGATTACTGCACTAGCTGGGGGGGGGCACAAGGCTACAACAGTCAGTTTTATTAACACGCTGAGAACTACTAAGAAATACTGCTAATGTAATAGCTTCACACTCATAAAACATACAAGTAGAATGCTTGGGTGGACTGACCCTGCCCTTGAGGCTCAAAATGTATATCCTTGTTTAATTTTGCAGTACTGAAACCTTCTGATTCTGTATGGGTGGGATGGTAGTCGCAGACTGCAGATTTGCTTGAGTGTGCTTTGAAGAGAGAGAGAGAGAGAGAAAAAAGAGAGGATGAAGCTAGTGGAATGAGACAAAGATAGGTTAAAGGAAGTAATGAGGAGATAAGAGGGTGTAAAAGATATAAGTCCGAGGGTAGTGTGGATAAATCAGGAGAATAGATGCTACTGCTACAGTCTGAGAGTGCTTCAACAGTTATCACATCACAGTGCCATAACTTAGTTTGGAAACAGGTTAATAAATCATGCACAATACATTTATCAGCCAATTATCCTGTGCATACAAGAAAAAGGAAAATGAACATGGGTTGGGAGGGTGGCCTAATGGTTAAGGTGTTTGCCTTACACACACAAGGTACAGGGTTTGAGTCTCACAAGGGATAATTGGCTAGGCTTGAAATGGCTCGCAAGGGCAATTAGCCTAGTACTAACCTAAACCTATACCTAAACAACAGCACAGCAGAATCAGTAGCAGAGACAACTGTAGTGCTAAATCAGTAAATACTGTTTCTAACTCCAACACTAAGTCAATTAGATTTACATTACAGTTATAACAGCAGTTGTAGTACATCATAGTTGCATAGAGACAACATAGCTGCAGTGGTAGTGTCAGTAAATCGCAATTGCTGAATGACAGATTCAACCAGTTAAACAAATAAGCAGATAAGTAAGTAGTCAGGAATCAGAAAAATGAATACTAGTTGTATAGCTCCAAATACAGCAAAAAGTAAGTATTACTTTACAAATCTGAACACTTTAAACAAATTCCTGACATCTAATGGCTTACCAGCAAGCAGAATGCAATTGCTGAAGAGGCGGCAGGCAAGGGCAGCCCATTCCTCTCTAAATTACTAAGCATCAAAAAGTGTCTGTGAACTAGTCATGAAGATACAACTTACAGAAATCCTAAGTCGTCATTGGTTTCCATTAACATACCACAGATATTGCAGGTCAGTCATAAATAACACTACATATATATTTTCATTCCATTACAGTGTTACTCTGGCATGATCCTCGGTGCAGTTGACAGACTACTGCTATGAGAGGGTGAGGAATGCCACTGGAGAGGGGCTGCCCCGGCCTGCCTCAAATCGTACCACCAGGACATATGTTGTCTTCATACCTAATGCTGACAGGTGTGGATTCTGATTACATCACAGCTGTGGTCCTGTCCTTACTGACTGGTAGTCCCTCAGGTATTTCACCATGTTGGAAAGCAGACCTGAGACCACTTTTCCTTCATATTGCAACGTCAGGGGCACTACAAGAGTGTGTCACCATGATATTAGTAATGTGGGATCTGCTGAGCACACCACCTGACACCCCTTTCTTTTAATGTACAGTTCTGCATCAGGTACAGCTGGTGCTTTAAATGGAAAGTGGGTGCAGTCTATAGCACCGAGGATGCAGGCGAAATTAGCTATAGCACAAAATTGTTGCATGGCAGTTCTTTAATCTATGACTGCTGCTGGGAAGTGGATTTAATCATCCATCTTGGTGCACACTGCTGCCAGGAAATGCATCATTCTTATGCTGCTGAAATGTTCCAGTGGCCAGTTTACCTAGACTCAGAAATATTTTTATTAGTGAGTGTAAAAGCAAAACAAAACAAAAAAAAAAAACAAAACTTTGTGTGTGTGTGTGTGTGTGTGTGTGTGTGTGTGTGTGTGTGTATATATATATATATATATATATATACACAAATGTAAAGAGTGAAAGCGATTAAGTAGTGGCAGCAGCAGTTAAGAGGTTTGCAAACTTCTTGACCTCTTAGCTCTAGATAGAAATTACAAAGTTGCTCGAACAGCAGGATTTGTACTAGCATGCATCTTCTGATCCACAACTGTGCTTCACGGTGGGTGGGAGGTGGGACTGATTCAGCAGTGGCAGCAGCAGTTAAGAGGTTTGCATACCTCTCGACCTCTTGGCTAGAGTGATCTTTGGGGAAAAAGTTTCATTTGGTGTCAGTGAAGTGCTTGGGCTGACATGGACAAACTTCTGAATGTGTCTTTGGGGGAAATGTTTCATTTGGCATTAGTGAAGCGCTTGTGCATATACGGAGAAACAACTGAATGGCTCACTGGGTGGGAATGTTCCATTTGCTGTTGGAGAATTGCTTGGGCATACATGGAAAAAGTACTGAAAGGATGACTGGGGGAAAAGTTTGATTTGGTGTTAGTGAAGTAATTGTGCAAATATGGACAAACTACTAAAAAGGGTCATGGGGGAGAAAAGAAGTTATGTCTACCATAATGTTCCATCTGTGTTGTAGAGCATTCATTCATTACTGATAGGACTTCAGTTCTGTCCTCGGAACCAATACGGATGTTACCAAGCTCACTGCAGCAAAAAACTCTCAGCTAAGTCCTACACAAAATGCTCCTCTCATAGTGTCTTCAGATCAAGTTTGCACGTCCTTATAATAAACCCCCTCATTGGTCAGGTCTGACCATAAGCTAATCACCCTTGACATCCACATCCCACCCCCCAGTAAGGAAACCTCCGTAAAAAAAAAACTTCTCCAAAGCCAACTTCATGCTACTCAAGTCAGAAGTGACAAACTTCATAACACTCACGCACATGGGAACTGAAACTTCGACTGCTGAATCCTACATTAAGGCATTGTACGAGCACATCCACTCGTGCGTGAATCGTGCCATCCCAAACAGAGCCAAGACACTCTCCTCCAAGAAAAAGAAGCCAGTCTGGTGGTCCCCTGCAATAAACAATCTATACAACAGAAGGAAGAAACTGTTGCAGAAGAGAGGAAAATCCCAGGATGCAAAAAACTCCCTTACCAGCCTCAGTAAGAAGCTAAAATCCCTCATAAAATCCTCCAAAGACAGCCACAAGGCATTCCATAGTCATGTCAATAATCTAAATGGCAATGCTCAGATCTGCTCTGAGTTACAACTGAATGGCATTAAATATACTGATCCCAAGGATATTGCCAATACCAAAAGATTGACAAATTCTGGTAATCACGGCCACACAGGTAGAAACCGCACTCTCCAAAGCTAAGACTACAGCATCCATGGGACCAGATGACATCCCAGGCTGTGTACTACATGAACTACAAAATGAACTGGCACCTCACCTAAGTGTCACGTTTAATCATAGCCTCACCTCAGGCTTCATGCTGACTGAGTGGCGCACAGCTACAGTTATCCCACTCCACAAGGGGGATCCATCTTGGATCCCGGGAAAGTACAGTTTTGTACCTACCATAAATGTAGATGTTCGAGTGTTCACACTGCTGCAGTCATCACACTTGGGTTATCTGCCATCAGGCGGTCCCGCAGCCGGCCTGAGTTCCAAAGTCTTGGTCCGGCATCGGTTGTGGTCACTTCTTCCCTGACGTCAGTGCGACAGGGGTATAAAAGAGGCAGCTGACGCCATTTTCTTCAGTTTTTCTTGCCCCAGATGTCAGGTGCCCCCAAATAGGAAGGCAATACATAATCCTAAGTAAATTACATAAGTAGAAAACAATAGCTACAGCTGTAAGCAAATACACAATATAGAACTACATCATATAGAGTGTATAAAAAGGGGGATATAAATAAAAACCCAGGTAAGAAGAGGGGATGGTGGGAGGGTAACCTGGACTGCAGCAGTGTGAATACTCGAACATCTACATTTATGGTAGGTACAAAACTGTACTATGTTCATCATGTTACACTGCTGCAGTCATCACACTTGGGTTGAATCCCAAAACTAAGGCTGGGCGGTTGGTATTAAACAGGGTTTGGAGAAGCTAGTAGGCCCTGCAGAACTGCAGTGGCAAAGCCAGCTCTGGTTTTTGAGTATAGAGGTAAGTGGTTGTGCTTGGTGAAGGTGGGCACTAAACTCCAAGTTGCAGCCTCCAAAATATCCTTGGTTGGCACCCCTCTGAGAAAGGCTGCTGATCTTGCTGTAGCCCTGGTGGATTGGGGCCTACTAGCCCCTTGTGCTATCTCCCTCCCCCAATACTAAGTCTATATATTAGAATCCTGCTGAGCATGGAGTCATCTTTAAATTTTTAGTCTCCCAGCAGGACACAAGTGCTCTTCAGCAATTGCATTCTGCTTGCTGGTAAGCCGTTAGACCTAAGGAATTTGTTTAAAGTGTTCAGATTTATAACCATGACTATCACAGAACTAAGTCTAGTCATAATTCTTTATAATATCACAAGTTATCACTCTAACAATATCCCTAAACTTAGTTGCACAACACTACATTATGCACTATCCTATACAGACACCACACATTATAATATATGCCCAAAATTGTTCAAGAACTACATAACAGACCAATTCAGAACTAAACACATTCTCTCATTCCTACTCCAAAAAAACACAGTACTTTCTCACACTCATCACCAAACCAACATCTGTATCACAATTTTAACACCAGGCTCACCATAAGTGGGGATATCCACCCCAACTCAGGCCCAAATCCATCCTATCCAACACAAACTGCTCCAACACAAATTTCAGAACATACCACCCCCACTATCTTCATCCCTGGGCAAATCGACAACAGCAGCAAAACCAACCATCTTTTAATGTTAAATATTAATATTAGAAGTACAAAAATAAAATACATGAACTCCAGGCCACAATAGCACACTACTCCCCAGACATAGTTGCTTTAACAGAAACATGGCTAAATAAAAACATAGCTAACTCAGAAGTTCTTCCTACCAGCTACAATATCATTAGACAAGACAGACCACTTCGTAAAGGGGGTGGAACTGCCTGACTGTATAAGTCCAACTTAACTGTACGTCAATTACCAAACTCCTAACCCTCCCCCAATAATTGGGACATACTTATCTCACAACTTCACTTTCACCCTAAAAAGTAATCACCACAGTTGTGATCTATATTCCACCTGGTATTATACCTACTAGCCTTGAAGACTTCTTATCCTGGTGTTTTTCCACATACTCACAAGAAACCCTTATTCTGGGGGATTTCAACCTAGATTGGTTCACCTGCATATCAGAACCACCAAGTAATCTAATAAATCTCCATGTCTACCAGCAAATTCCAACTAGATGTGATAAAAAATCTAAAAGGGAATCCATCCTTGACTGGGTCCTAACTAACAACCCCACATTGTACCCCCATGCAGGCAGTCTCCCAGACACCTTAAGTGACCACAACATAATATACCTTATACATAGTAGAACAAGCATATGCAAAACCACTAACTATATATTCACTAGAAACACAAAAAAAATCCTCTCCTGAAGTCCTCAATATTTTACTCTGTAACTGTGACTGAACCCCCCCTAAAAACCCTCCCACTTGACCAGGCTGTTGCATATTTCAACAAAACATTTCTACAACACCAAGACACTGTTGCTCCATTGTGCAAAATCAAGGTTAGAACCTCTGCAAACCCCTGGCTCAGTAAAGAAACCAAACAAATCCTCAAGTCCAGAGACACTGCCTGGCTTTACTATCAAAAAAACAAAGAAACACAAAGCCTAACTAAGTACCAAGAACTGTGCAACCGTGCAAAAAAATTGCATTTGGCTGGACAAAAAGTCCTACTACACGACATTACAAACTAAATACCAACACAACCCCTCCAAAATTTTGGAAAATTGTAAATTAGCTACTAAAACCCACCTAAAAGGCTACCCCCAAACTAACCACCCCTGACACTAAAGTTCCCATCAAAACACAATTCAACTGCCACTTTGTGAACTGAATTCTGTCCTTAGTATCACAGGACAGTTCCTTCCTCACTACCCCCCCCCCCCAACACAAATAACACTAATACAAGCTTTACCCTCAAAACAGTTTCCACCACTTCAGTCAAAAGCATGCTCTCCAAATTAAAAACCTCATCAATAGCAGCCGACCTACTCCCCAGCTATTTCTTGAAACTCACAGCAGATGCTATTGCTATCCCAATCTCCACTCTCATAAACAGATCCATTGTTGAAAACTATGTGCCCAAACTCTGGAAAATATCCTATGTTACACCCATGCATAAAGGCGGGACCTCCACTGAACTTGATAACTACAGACCCATTGTTTTACTCTTCCCCCCTGGCCAAAATCTTTGAAAAATGCATCCATACCCAGGTGCTAAAATATCTCCTAGACAGCAACATCTTGTCACCTACTCAGCATGGTTTCAGACCTGCCCATAGCACCACTACAGCCCCCCTCTGCTTCATAGACATAGTAAACCGTCTCAAAAACGAAGGCCTGCAGGTGTCAACTCTTTTTTTGGATATGTCCAAAGCATTTGACACAGTCTCGCACCAAATCCTGCTAAACAAACTAAACCAATATCACCTATCAAATTCCACTCTTACTTGGTTCCAAAGCTACTTAACTGACAGGTACCAAGCTGTGAAATGGGAAAATTCTCTCTCCTCAGTTGCCCACAACTATAGGAGTCATACAGGGTTCTTTCTTAGGACCACTACTATTCACAATCTTCACAAGTGACCTCCATACCTCTACACAGCATGCATCTATCATTCAGTATGCAGATGACACTACCTTAAGCTGTGCTGCACAAAACATTCCCACCCTCCTGCAAACAACTCAACTAGTATTCTCTGACGTTGAAAACTACCTTACCAAAGCCCAACTTATCCTCAGTCTAAAGAAAACTCAGCTTATGATTAGAACCAGTTCTAACAAAAACACTGAAAACAGTCAATTCACTATCTACTCCACAAATGCTACTCCAATTGCTCCAGTGCCACAGGCTAAGCTATTGGGAATAACCATAGACTCCCACCTAAAATTTGATAGTCATCTCAACTTAATTATTAAAAAAGTACATGCCAAACTGGGGTCACTCTATCGTATCAAGCCATTTCTTACCAACAACACAAGATCAGCCATTGCTCGCTCCCAACTTCTGTCCACCCTACTCTGTGCATCTCCCATTCTGACTAATCTCAACAAAATTGAACTAAGCAAAATGGAAGCCTGCTATAACAGAATTGCCCGCTTTGCTGCAAATTGCTCATATAGAACTCATCACTGCACTGCTTTGAGACAGCTCCACTGGCTTGAACTACCCAACCTCCTAGGCTATAATCAGCTCTGCCTCTGTCATTCGATCTGTTACCTCCCCAATAAGTGTCCTGCCCTCAAAAACCTAGTGCAACATCACTCAGCCAAAAGGCCTCTTAGATCATCAAGCAAACTACTACTACTAGAAGTCACCAACAGCTTTGGAGATGCACTATATAGTAGTTCAGTGGCTAAAAAATGGAACTCTGTCCCCACTAGCATTCAAAACACATTATCCAAAGCCTCCTTTAAAGACCTCATCAGGCAACATCTCAAGCAAAGTTGGCAGTGCCATGATTGCTCCCCAGGCTAGTGAAAGCTGATAAGGTGCACATACTAAACCTAGAGTACTTGATAATAGTTTTTCAGTCTTACTCACAAAGACTGGCTAATCTACAATGTGTCTACTATACCTGTGTACTATGTATGTATTCTACCTGTGTTCCAAATTTCAGCTGTACACCACAAATCTATTAATTGCCTTTATTTTTAAATTAATATTTTGTTTGTTCTCTCCACTGTAACTGTTGATGTGCTGCATACCTCTGTAAAAACATGTCTTGTGTAATTTGTCTATATACTGATCATGTCTAAATAACTAAATGCGTCTGTAATTTTTCTATGTGGAGCTTTTCTCCCTGGGCCTTTTTGGGTCATTCAGACACCCCTGGTTAACAAATGCAAAATAAAATAAAAAATAAAAATACATTTATAGCTCACTGAGACCGGTTCCGTTTTATCCATATGTTATTACTGCATATGGGGAAAATCTCATTGTCAGTGGTGGTCTTTAACCAATCTCTGTATGTATGTTGTTGAATTCTATCCCCATCCTTTATGTCACAGACAGATCTTCTTCTTCCGGCTTTTCCCGGTTAGGGGTCGCCACAACGGATCACCTGTCTGCTCATGATTGGCAGTGGAGTTTTATGGTGTCGAGTTGCCAGCCCGGTGCCCAACCTTCCACGGAAGGCACACACACACCTAGGGCCAATTTAGAGTATCCAATCCACCTAAAGCATGTCTCTGGGATGTGATAGGAAACTGGAGCACCCGGAGGAAACCCACGCGACCACAGTGAGGACATGCAGACTCTGCACAGAAGGCACCACAGCCGAATATCGAACCGGAGAACCTCTTGCTGTGAGGTGGCAACACTAACCATTTACCAAAAAAAAAAAAAAGGACTGACAACATGTATAAGCTGATTAATACAGACTACTGATAACATTGGTATATGATAATAGCAGTCTACTCCACCACAATGTCAGCAGGTGACAGGTTACCTTTGAAGCTAGCTGTACATCAGCTGTACCTTTAAGTAAGTTAGAAGTTTGCTAAAACAAATGAACACACTAATTAGGACTGTCCATAGAGATTCATGCGATAGAACATAAATAAATAAGGTATATTACTGTGCAGGTAAATTAGTAGATAGTCTTACCACAAAAACACAAGGCAATAAGGGAAAGAAAGGGTAGAAATTGAATGCCATCATGGAAGTATCAAATAGAGAAAACTGTAAATTAAGACAAAAAGTGTCACTGTTAGAAGACTATAGAAGAGAGAATAGATCAACAAAAATACTCAGAAAGATAGATGTAATAAAAGCAGTGTGCAGTATCAGAACAGATCCGGATCTGTTGTGCACTATCGCAAATAAACTAAAAATATCAGCATAGGCTGAAAAACTTAAGAAGATATGCAGATAAATATAAAGGAAAAGTACAAAGTAGATTTATTGATGACCCAAAAAAAGTTTTATAGAGAATTGGGAAACAAAAGGAATTGAAACACCAGCAAAAAAAGAAGTAATAAATGCATTTTCAGGAAATATCTATGAAGATCCTTTGGAACATAACAAAGATGCTAATTGGATAGAAAAAGTAAAAAAAAAAAAAAAAAGTTCAAATGTACAGGATATGAAATGAGATGAAGTAACAGCCAGAGATTGAAACAAAGTTAAGAAGAGCTCCTAACTGACAAACCTCAGGCCCAGATGCAGTACCTAACTTCTGGCTAAAAGTATTAACATCTTTACATGAAAATTTAGCCATGAATAAGAACTATTTATATGAGTACCCTGAACAGACACCAGCCTGATTAACAGGAAAAACAATACTCCCTACTTCAGTGTACCTTCAAGCTATCCGAAAAACTGTATACCAATAGCTTGCCTTCCAATGACGTATAAACTACACACTGGAAATGATGCCGACAAGAGTTTATAGTCATTTAAAAGAAAACTCGATTGTGGCAATAGAGCAAAAGGGTAATAAAAGAAAGGCATATGGAACAAAGGATTATTTGCTGTTAGTCATAATGGAGAACAGTAAAAAGGGGAGGAATCTCTAGGGCCATTAGCCTATTAACCTCATATGAACATACGAGTCAGTACTCATATCCGTTAGATATACCAAAAGTCATGCACGCACACGCATACACACTAAATGGCAAGATCTAAGTGAACTAGCTTAAAATTCAGCTCATTGTATGCAAACGCATGACACTCCAATGCTGTTGTTTAGCTTAGTAAAGGTGGGGTCTTAAGGTAGTAGGTAACACATTTGCTGGAAGCTAACAAAACAAATATCAGTCATGATGTAACAAGGAAAAGCAGTGATCCCTGGAATGTAGTATGAGCAAAAAACAGCATTTCCATCTCGATAACCATTTCTGTTATCTCAGACACAGTACCTCCTTACATTCCAAATGTCTTCACCACATACCCGTAATAATCGACATAATCACTACCCCCCCCCCCATTTTTCAACATGGGTTCAGAGTGTCATGTGTACTATTGCAACCTCTTTTGATTCAATACCAGTGTCCTACCGTCTTTGAGAGACATGCCTGAGTGTTACAGATCTTCTCTCTCAAAATCTATCCCTCTCTTTGCTGGACGCCTTCATTTCCTCTTCCCTGTTTCTCCAAAACCTCTTCACCACATTGACTTCTGTTTTCCTTGCACATGTGTCTGAAACACTATAATATGTTTGTTTTGACCTTCTTTGCAACTGAAGCTACTTTGGGTTCTGCAGTGATGTAGTCATTTATGTGCCCCAGTGTGCGCATCCATCCATCATGTAAGTCACTTCAACTCCATCACTTCCATCTTCCGCAACTGCTAAGCCTTCACTGCCCAGGTGAAGTGCTGGTCATAATGTGGGTTTGGACACCTTACTTTTCAGCTTATTTGACATTATTCTGTCACACACACTACCCTTCACAGTCTGTTCCACTTGGCTGCAGCCCCCCTGATTCTAGCTTTGACCTCTTCATTCAGACTTGCCTTCACCTCAACCACCCCTCCTAGGTACTTGAAACTGTTATCCTGTTCTGCTATCTTCCCGTCATTCTCAGTGTTCTGCTTCTTCTGATTTCACCATTTGCTGCTATGACAACTGTCTAGTCTGTACTCAGTTTCCTTCGATGTGCCTTCAGTTTTGCATTCATACCCCAATCATTTACTGAACGTCTTGCTCACACTCATCTTGTAATGCCACATCGTCTGTGTACATCAGCTTTGTTGATCTGTCCCCTCCCAACAGTTTGCTAATGTAGTCCATCACCATTATAAATGACAGTGAGCTCAGAGGTCAGCCTTGATGTACACCCAACCCCATTGGGAACTCCTCTGCAAGTCTGAATACTGTTTTAGTACTTGTGCCACTGGGTCCCTTGTGCATAGCCTGCACTAATTCTATCAGTGTTTCTGGGACTTCAGTACATTACGAGACTGCCCAAATCAGCTTTGTCATACGCTTTCTCCAAGTCTGGGAATGCTCATTTGGACTCTGTTCTGATCTTCTTCTCCACTATTTTTCTGACTGCCAGCATTGGACTGAGCATGCTACTTCCTGATCTGAATTCTATCTGTTCATCTCCTGTCTTACTTTCTGTTTATATTTGTCTATCATTCATCCTTTTCTGCACTTTTTTGAAGTCTGACAGGAGTTTGCTTACCTCTATATTGCCTGCAGTCGTGAATGTATAAGGTAGTGAAAAAAAAGCCAACGACATCCAGGAGCTTAATGTGAGATGGCATAACAAAGGACAGCATAGCAAAATTACAATCTCCTGCATCACCATACATGTTTAGACTGAAGTTATAACCACACTAACCTATGAATAACAGCAAATTGATTGAGCTCTACATAAAAATTGCACAAACACAAGAAATCGATCAACATCTCAGTCCTCCACTGCATAGGCTGATAGTGACTGCAAGTTGTCTGTATCATGCAAACCAAGTGTTTGATAAACTTTGAGACACTAAGTGTTGTCATCATGGACTACTGTGATAACTCTACCCAACTAGGCTAATGGGGACTACTGTCACTAAGAACCTGAATATGTACAACTGTATGCATATATGCAGAAATCCTTATCGGAAAGTTACAGTTAAACACTCACAATCCTAGACCTTTAACCTCATACAAGACTGGACTAGTCTAAAAGTACACAAAATGCAAATACATACATGCGTGCACAATAAAACAGACGGTTAAATCCCATGGAGTGTATTATTATGGATCTCATACTACCACATCAGTGGCAACCACCTAAGCACACAACCTGTGGTGAGAGATCTGGGTACTCAGGTTGACAACAATCTCACATTCGACCATCATGTGGTGGCAGTGGTCAGAAAAGCCTTTTATTTGGTTCATCTCATAAGTAAAGGTATTGCATCCATAAAAAGGGAGGTTATTACCTTTCTGTACGCCTCCCTCATTAAGCCAATAATTGAATATTAATGCCCCATTTGGGTATGTACCTCTCCAAACACCTGCACAAACTGGAAAGGCCACAGAAATACCTCACAAAAAAAATCCATGGCCTCCAACACCTCTCCTATGCGGATAGGCTTAAATCACTATCACTCTACTCGGTGTCATACAGATTGCTTAGAGTTGATATGTGTCTTGCCT
Source organism: Protopterus annectens (assembly GCF_019279795.1). Lineage (NCBI taxonomy): Eukaryota > Metazoa > Chordata > Ceratodontiformes > Protopteridae > Protopterus > Protopterus annectens. Next base: position 1,104,326,020 of record NC_056735.1, on the reverse strand, counting down.
ACACAACCCACAGACTCAGTGTGCCAATAAACCACAGCCCATAAAGCAAACCAACGTACCCAGCACACTAGTCATAGATGACTCTATAGTCAGGCATACTGATGTCCACTCACCAGGCTAAACAAGGAGAAGGTTACTGTCAGCTGCCTCTATGGTGCCAGGATCCACCACATAACCCACGTACTCAGGTCACTCCCCAACAAGTACGACTCTGTCATTGTTCATGTTGGTGTGAATGACCTGAGACATACCACCCTGGACTACATGAAAAGAGACATGGAAGAGCTCTCTGATCTTGTAGCCCAGGCAAGTATGATCCTGACCCTGAGTAGCATCCTGCCATCGCCCAGAATGATACCACAATACAAGGCAAAATTATTAACTTCAACAACTGGCTAAGCTTCTGGTGTCATTCTAAGAGGATCCATTATCTGTCTGCCTGGTACTACATGGTCGACAGACCACAATGCTTTGCCAGAGATGGCCTGCACCTATCGCCCCTGGGATTCCAGATACTAGCTAAGGCTCTTGCCGCCCCTATAGTGCCTTTTTTAGGCAAGGTTCAAATGACAAATTCACCACCGTAACAGGAACTGGCAAGCAAAACCTGAGGGTAATGCTACTCAGTGCTAGAAGTCTAAATCTCAAAATGCACTCACTCAAAGCAGTCCTTAAAATGGAGAACATAGATATCTGTGCAGTGACTGAGACCTGGTTTAATGCTCTAGAGAGCACCCCTGCATTGCCAGGCTATAACTCATAACGCACTTTTCCGCCATCTAATCTGAACCAGAACACCAAAACGCGGAGGTGTGTCCATATTCATTAAAGATACCCCCACACGTCCAGGCTAGTTGCGCAGCATAATGCATCCGAGGTTATCCAAGTGCAACTAATTCTGGGCAAAACTGCAGTCCAAATTGTAGCTTGCTACACATCCCCCACCATGCCCCAGAATTCCCACTCCTCTTTTCTTGAAATACTGAAAAATATTAGGGTTCAACCAAACACCCTAATAATGGGCGATTTCAACTACCCTACCATTAACTGGGAAAACTACTCATGTACCAACTCCTTAGCTCAACGCTTTCTGGAATTCATAAACTCCAATGCCCTGGATCAACTTATCCACACCCCCACCAGGGGCAACAATATCCTAGACCTAGTCATTAACATGAGTGACCAGTGTTCCACACCTGAAGTCATCTCCTCGTTGGTCAGATCCGACCATTAGCTAATCACCCTAGATATCTGCATCCCGCCCCCACCCACCATTAAGGAAACCATGGTAAAAAATTTCTCCAGAGCCAACTTCATGCTTCTTAAGACTGAAGTGGTGAACTTCATGACACCCATGCAGATGGACAATACAGTTACAACTGCTGAATCCTACACAAACGCACTCTATAAGCACTTACACGAGTGCATGGATCGTGCTATCCCATACAGAACCAAGATGCTATACTCCAAAAAAAGCAAGCCAATCTGGTGGTCCCCTGCCATAAACAAACTATACAACAGAAGGAAGAAACTGTTGCAAAAGAGACTAAAATCCCTTGAGTAGAGGAGCTCCCTGGTCAGCCTCAGTAAGAAGCTGAGATCCCTTATAAGATCCTTTAAAGCTAGCTACGAAAATAAAATCACCACTGATTATAAGGGCAGCCACAAAGCAATTCTATAGCTATGTCAAGAATCTCAATGGCAACACCCAGACCTGCTCTGGGTTGCAGCACAACTGCATGAAAATTACAGAACCAACTGATATTGCCAACATCCTGTCAGATAGGTTCAGTGCTAACTTTACCCCCTTCTCACCCCCTAAAGGGCCCATATCTATACAGGAAGAATGCAGAGTCCCTGTAATCACATTTATGCAGGTAAAAGCCGCACTCTCTCAAACCAAAAACACAGCATCCATAGGACCGGACAACATCCCAGTCTGCGTTTTACACGAACTTCTGAACGAAGGGGCTCTCCACCTAAGCACCATGTTCAATCATAGTCTCACGTCAGGCTTTGTGCCCACTGAATGGCACACAGCAACATTTATCCCACTCCACAAAGGGGAAGCCACCACTGATCCTGGGAACTATCGCCCTATTAGCCTGACAAGCCTGGTCTGCAAGGCCATGGAACGTATCATCATGGAACTCATAAACAAAGCCATTGGTAACCTCCAAACTATGGACCTCCACCCAGTTCAGGTTTGTGAAAGGCAGATCATGCCTTCTGAACCTGATTGACTTCTTTGATGCAGTCACCAAAGCCGCAGATGAGGGTAAGGTGGTTCACACAACCTATCTTTGATCTCGCCAAGGCTTTCGACACCATCCCCTATTCTGGAGTTGTAGCTAAACTCACTAAACTAGGTGTAAATCCCTACGTCGGAAGATAGGTTGCCAACTGGCTCACTGACAGAACCCACACTGTAAAAGTTGCTGACTCTAAATCTGATTTCAAACCAGTGACAAGTGGAGTGTCACAGGGTTCAGTCCTGGGACCTCTCCTGTTTGGTATCTACTCCTCTGAAGTACAGGCTAGCACAGAAGGCCGCTGGCTAACGAAGTTCCCAGATGACTACAAAGTAGTAGCCATAGTTGTCTCCAAATGATGTGGACATCCTACAGAAGGGGCCTCACTGAGACAGATGCCTGGTGTCAGAGGCTTGACCTCAAGCTCATTGCCAAAAAGTGCATTGTCATCCCCTTTGGTAAAAACTCTGTACCCATGAACTACCACATAAACAGCAGTCGACTTAATGCCAAATCTGTGATGAGACCTTGGGACCCAGGTGGACAGTAGTCTCTCCTTTGATAATCACATCAGCACAGTAGTCAGGAAATCCTTCTATGGCACACCTCATCACAAAAGAGTTCTCATCCAGGAAAAAAGAGATCATTGTTCCCCTCTACTCTGCATTCATTAGACCCATTATAGAGTACAATGCCCCTTTTGGAATGCACCTCACAAGACATATCTGCAGCAGGTGGAAAGGCCAAGATACTCACAAAGAGGATTACTGGCCTCAAACAGATGCCCTACACTGGCCGTCTCAAAAAACTCCAGCTTTACTCTGTAGCATATCACCTACTCCGAGGAGAGATCTGCCTAACATAGAACACTATGTTAAACCCAGAGCTGTTGGACATGTTACACCTAAAGAAATCTCAATCCCTCCGAGCTACATACTCTAGGGACCGTTTTTGCATTTAGTTACTTGTAACACATTGCACTCAAGTTACCTGGCACTTGCTCACTAAAGCAATTATACAAGTCAGCACTAAAAATTAAAAGCACTACACCCTCACTCCCCACTGGCCCTTGTTTTCAATTAAGGATTTCCCAATATTATTCTAGCATGTCCAAAGGTCAGTTGTCAATCTCCTGTCCGGTCCAGCTGGTGAATCTGGGAATCTTGAGGCAATGTTATAACTGCCTCATGTACACAGACAACCCTCTCCTCCTCCCACATAACACAAATACTTGCGAGAGATGCAGCTATTTAGCCAAACTGGAGGCTGAGCTCTCTCAACTCAGGACTGGCAAGACCAGACAGGAGGAGAGGGCAACTACACACACCACAAAACCAGCCTCACATAATGCTACCACTCCACTGAATCAAACACATAAACACACAAAGACATACTCGGAGGCTCTGAGTAAAAATTTACCTAAACAGCAGAGGCCTCCAAAGCAGACACCCAAACAACTGCTACCTCAAGACACCCCACAAGCAACACATAAACCACAAAAGCAGTGTGCAAAGCAGTCACAGCCCTTAAGGCCAAATACAACACCAAACATACTTGTCATAGGTGACTCCTTAGTCAGACACACTGACGTCCCACTCACCAGGCTGAACAAGGAGAGGGTCACAGTAAGCTGCCTATCGGGCTAGAATCCGCCACATAACACAAGCACTCGGGTCACTCCACGGCAAGTACAAATATGACACAGTCATTGTCCATGCTGGTGTGAACGACCTGAGACGTACCTCCCTGGACTACATGAAAAGAGACATAGAGGAGCTCTCTGATTATGTAGCCCAGGCAGGTATGACCCTAACCCTGAGCAGTATCCTTCCTTCACCAAGAATGATGCCACAATATAGAGACAAGATGATCAGCTTTAACAATTGGCTTAATGTCTGGTGTCATTCAAAGGGGATCCAGTGTCTGTCTGCCTGGGATGACATGCTTGACAAGCCACGCTGCTTCGCAAGGGACGGCTTGCACCTGTCACCCTGGGATACCGGATATTGGCTAAGGCTCTTGCCACCCCATAGTGCCTTTTTAGGCAAGGCTCAAATTCTAAACCTACCACCCTAGAAAACAAAAATGGGAAGAAACTGAGGGTAATGCTGCTCAATGCCAGAAGTCTAAATCTCAAAATGCACGCACTCGAGGCCCTTCTCAGTATGGAGAACATCGATGTCTGTGCTGTAACTGAAACCTGGTTCAAGGCTCCTGAGAGCACCCCGGCACTATTAGGTTTTACCTCATATCATGCGTTCCGGCCCCAAAACCCGGACCACTCCACAAAAGGAGGGGTGTATCCATATTCATAAAGGATACTCACACCTCCAGGTTGGTGGCAACGCATGAAGCTTCGAAACCATCCAGGTGCAACTAACCATAGGCAAAACTGCTCTACAAATTGTAGCATGCTACAGGCCACCCTCTCAAACTCAGGAACCCCACACAGCCTTCCTGAAGACACTGGAGGGTATAAATGTATCTCCAAACACCATCATATTGGGTGACTTCAACTACCCGAATATAGACTGGGAACATTACTCAAGCCCTAACTTTCTAGCCCAACGGTTCCTGGAGTTCATAAATTCAAATGCCATGGAACAGCTAGTCACTGTTCCCACGAGAGGAGAAAATATACTAGATCTCATTGTCACAAACATGGGGACAAAATGCTCCACACGAAGTATATCCCTCATTGGTGAGATCTGATCATAAACTAATCTCACTGGAAATCCACATCCCGCCCCCACCCCAAACAAAAACGACCATAGTGAAGAACTTCTCTAAAGCAAACTTCACACTACTCAAGACTGGTGTGGTATCCTTCAAGGCCCCTGAGTCAGAGGAAACCACAACCCAAGCTGCGGAAGCCCTTACAAATGCCTTCTATGAACACCTCCAGGACTGCATGGATCAGGCAATCCCAAATAAAACCAAGACTCTTTCCACAAAGGGCAAACGTCCAGTCTGGTGGACCCCAGCCATTAACAAACTTTACAATAAGAGGAGAAAGCTATTACATGATAGAACAAAATCCATAAAAGGGAAGTCACCCTGATCATTATTAGTAAAAAATACGAGCACTCATAAAATCAACTAAGGCCAATTTTGAGAGAAAAATTGCCATGGATTCAAAGGACAATCATAAGGCCTTTTTCAGCTATGTTAGGAACCTGGGTGGAAACTCACAGATATGCTCAGAATTAGTCCAAAATGATACAAAAATCACTGAACCCACAGACATTGCCAACATACTGGCAGACAGGTTCAGTGCAAACTTCACCCCCCTCTCCCCCCCCTAAAGGAGAGATAACTATCCCAGCCGAGTGTAGCCTCCCGTACATCTCAAATGCACAGGTGAAAGCTGCTCTCTCTAAAGCTAAAAACACAGCATCAATGGGACTGGATGGTGTCCCCGGCTGTGTGCTACACGAGCTAAATGAGGAATTAAACCCGCACATAAGGCAGCTGTTTAATCTCAGCCTTACCACAGGATACGTGCCCAAGGAGTGGCGTACGGCAACTGTGGTCCCACTCCACAAAGGTGGCGCCTCTACGGACCCTGGTAATTACCGCCCCATAAGCTTAACAAGTCTAGTCTGCAAAGCTATGGAGAGGATCATAATGGAGCTCATAAACAAAGATATAGGGGACTTGCAGACATTGGACCCGACCCAGTTTGGCTTTGTCAAGGGAAGATCATGCCTTTTGAACTTGGTCGACTTCTTCGAAATAGTCACCAAGGCCATTGATGAGGGAAAGGCAGTCAGTCCATACAGCCTACCTTGACCTTGCAAAGGCTTTCGACACAATACCCCACTCGGGTATTGTAGAAAAACTTACCAGCTTAAATGTAAACCCATATGTCACAAGATGGGTTGCAAACTGGCTTAAGGACAGAACCCACAGGGTTAGAGTTGCTGGCGCTGTGTCAGACTCCAAGCCGGTCACAAGTGGTGTCCCACAGGGCTCGGTCCTTGGCCCCCTATTGTTTGGCATCTACTTCTCAGAAGTACAGGCCAACATGGGAGGACTTTGGCTGACAAAGTTTGCAGACGACTGCAAACTGGGCGCCATAGTGGTAAGTGCATCGGACACGGATATCCTTCAGAAGGGACTCACGGAAACAGATAGCTGGTGCCAGAGCCATGGCCTGAAGTTAAACGCCAAAAATGTATAGTCATACCCTTCGGGAAAAACAAGGTAACCCCAAGCTACCATATAGGTGGCAATCCACTAAGCACAGAAGAGGTTATCAGGGACCTGGGGACCCAGGTTGACAGTGGCCTTTCTTTTGACACTCACATTGCTGAAGTGGTTAGAAAGACCTTCTACATTGCCCACCTGATCATGAAGGGATTCACATCCAGATCTAGTGAGGTCATTGTTCCCCTGTACTCTTCACTTATCAGACCAATGATCGAGTACAATGCCCCATTCGGGATGTATCTCACCCGACATCTGCAGCAATTGGAGAGACCCCAAAAGTTCCTCACCAAAAGGATAAAGGGACTCCAAAATCTGTCATATGCTGCCAGATTGAAGAAACTCCAGCTCTATTCAGTCGCATACCGCCTGCTCAGAGGTGACATGTGCCTGACATACAAGGCCATGTCCAACCCGAGTTAATGGACATGCTCCACCTCAGAAAATCCAAATCCACCAAAACCACTAGAGCAAGCGACTTAAACCTTAGCACGGATATAAATAGGACGTGCTGGAGGGATAGATTTATCACTCAGAGACTCCCTATGCTGTGGAATAAAATCCCGGTCCATGTGAGGCAGAGCACCTCGCTGACTCTGTTCAAGAGAAATCTAGACCTGTGGATGGGAGATCGTAGGTTTACCCCGGGAATCATCTCTGTGTCACTGCTGGACAGAGGCACAACAAACTAATGGGCACAGTATTTTTTCATATAAGGGGTGGCGTAAGCCACAATAATTTGGGCTAGGCTTATAAATGCCTTAGGGCAGATAGCCTAGTATAAACCTATGAACCTATGAACCTTGTCCCCACAATAAACAGAAGATGCTAGAGTTATAGATTCCTGTCCCAGAGACTTCCTACACTCTGGAACAAGCTGCCCATCTATGTCAAGCAAAGTTCCTCATTAGCACTCTTCAAGAAAAATCTTGATAAGTGGATGGAAAATAGGAAATACACCCCGGGGATCACTTCTGTGGCTCTGCTCGACAGGGGCACAGGAAATTAACTTTCTTGGGTGGCGTGTAAGCCAGGGAGCCTTGTTGGCTAGGCTTACTTAGGCCCTTGGGCCGATAGTGTAGTACCTAATAATGAACAAGGCAATATCGGACCCTGCCATACTAGAGATGCTCCATATCCGTAAGTCTAACTCCTTGCGTATTACCCACTTGATATGCCTAAATCTAATGTGTGACATAAAATAAACCTGCTGCAGAGACAGATTAGTCTCCCAAAGGCTGTCCCATCTATGGAATAGACTTCCCATACATGTCAAACAGAGTACCTCACTGATGCTGTTGAAGCGCAATCTTGATGAGTGGATAGAAAACCATGAATTTGTCCCAGGGGTTCCACCTATATCCCTCATTGACAGGGGCAACAGGTGTTGACCGAGGTTTCTTTTTTGGGGATAAACCCTTGGCTAGGCTTGTAAGGGCCTCAGGGCCATTAGTCTAGTAACCTCCTATGATCCTGTGATCAAGAAACAAACTGACCAACCACAATGTATTCTGTTAAAACAAACATTGAAATAAAAATCAATCAAAAATGGTGGATTATCCCATCCAAGAGTAACTAACCACCCACACACCCGCATCAAAGTTAAAATAGGAAACCTCTGAAATAAACAAATCAGTAAAATGTTACGACATAATATTAGCGAAGTACCTTGCGCTTAGCTCTGCACAGATATGGATGTGTTGGTAGTGACTGACAGAGGAAAATGGGCGTGGACATGCCTGATGAGTGGCCGGCATGCTAATTCGCATGGCACGTCATGTAAAGGTGCTTAATATTCACACACGCAATGAACTCTAACCCTGTAAAGCAGCCGTTAGTTGCACAGTTAAACAGGAAGAAAATATTACATGTAAAGTTGTTCAATCTCGCCATTCATTCTTCACTGATCGGTTTGGAGCCAATCCTCGGCTCTGACACGGCTGACTAGCAAGCTCAAAGTTCTTCAGTAGCTCAAGACCCAACCCCTTATCCCACAATGCACTGGTGGAATTACCCCAGATCTAGTTTGCCGTGGCACGGATCTCTTGGTTTCCAGCGTTGCTCGAGACTATTATTGGGAGTTTTCAACTTTCAGCAAGTTATAGATTTCAGTTTTGTATCTTTTACTACTATATATATATATATATATATATATAGTACTATCTAGTTGGCAGTTGTTTTCTCCCCTTTCCCCAGTAAAATCTTTGATTGCCTTCGGCCTTTTGGCCTTAGGCCCTTTCTAGTTGTTAGTTAGTTACCCTTTTGGGAGTTTTGATATTGGATTGCCTTAATCCTATTTATCGTTACATAGTTAAATAGTTGGTTACTAGTTGCCTTTTTGGGCTGTGTGTAGTTAGATTTCCTCTTTAACTTTAACTATCTCATAGTTAAATCGTGCGTTTCCATTACATTGGATTTTGTGAATAGTACTGTGTCTGAAGAGAAGGAAAAACATCCAAATTCTGGGTTTAAAAAATTCCCAGACTGCGGACAGAAGATGAATGTTACGGATGCCCATGTGCAGTGTGTTTACTTTTTGGGTGAGGTGCACCTGCAAGAGTCATGCAATATCTGCCACTCCTTTTCCACTAGAGTGCTTGCAGAAAGGAAGAGGAAGTTAATTGATAGGGGTATTATCAAACACCCTTTTTCAGAGGCATTGTCTGACCAGGATGGGGCCAGCAAATCGTCCAAATCTTCCTCTGAATCCAGGACTAAGAAAGGAAAAAAGTCGGAAAGTGTTGTGACTTCGGCTCCACTGACTTCTGAGCCGACAGTCTGATGTTATTCGTGTTTCACTGTTGCAGTCATTACATTTGGGTAATCTGCTGGCAGGTTGCCCTCAGTCAGCCTGAATTCCAAAGTCTTGGGTCCTGCGTCGGTTGCTGTCTTCTCTTCCATGACGTCAGGTCGTCAGGGGTATAAAACATGCAGCCGACGCCATTTTCTTTAGTCTTTCTTGCCTCGCGGTGCCCAAAGCAGAAGAATTTTGCAAGTGCCGGTCGGCCGACTACTGAAATATTCAAGTTTGAGTTTCAGAACCGAAGTCTTCACTAAAGCTAAGTACCCCGTTGGGGAAACTTTTTTCTTGCTTTTTACCAATGTCAGAAAAAGTTAATAATTGTATTACTTGTGGGAAGCAAATACCTCATAAGGATTTCCATTTATACTGTATTCCTTGCCTAGGCCCTGATCACAACGTGCCTGGCTGTCAGTTTTGCGCTAGATTTAACCAATTCACTATTAAGCGTCGGTATATTTTTGCATCAAAGTATTTTGGAAACAGATTTAACTACCCAAAAATGTCGTCGGATAGCAATCCGACTACCGGAGTACATAAAAAAATGCAAAGAAAAGGACAGAGAAAGGCAATCGAGATCCAAAACCGATGACGAAACTTATCCTAAACCAGTCGCTGGTTCGTCGGTACTCAGTGAGGTGCTTTTGCAGCCCCTGATACCCGCTACCTTCGAGTTGCAGGCCTGTACCGACACCCATGTGGAGTCCAGCATGCCGCAAGATACTCGAGGTATTGAACTGACGGATGTATCTCCCTCGGATGGGTCCGGAGCTGCTGAGCAGGCACCGGCTTCTGAGGGTGTATTCAGACCTCAACATTTATATATCAAATCGACGACAGCTGCAAAACCAAAGGCAAAGACAACTTCTAAAAGTAAAAAAAACAACGCCTGAGCCACGTGCACAGGCCTTTATGCCTAAAAAAACAGATGATCAAAACGGCTGAAGACCTTATTACCTTGATCAGGGGTACCCAGCCCCCTCCAGATAAGAGGCCTAGGCAAGACACTGATTATGAATCTTCAGATCAGGTTTCTATTTCTTTTGATTCCTCTTCTGATCAGGAATTATCTATACTTCCCTATGAGGATTCTGATGCTGAGGAGTCTATTCCATCTGCATCTCCTCCAGATGATTATTCATTTGGAGAAACCTTGCATACTTTGAGGGAGCATTTTCACTGGGAGAGTCGAGACTTCTCAGAATCAGAAAAGAGGCTCTGGGATTTCCTTCTTCACCCTCAGCACAAGCCTTTAGCCATTCCCCCTGTTTCAGGCATTGTGGATGATGTGTTTTCGGAGTCAAGCTTGACCCCTGACTCCTTACCTCCGGCTCGCAGTAAGCCTGACAGATATTACAGGGTCCCTGACTCACATAAATTTTTATTTAGAAACCCTGCTGCTGACCCTGAAACTATTTCATAGGGTCCAAAGGGAGTTAAGGCCTTAACAGCAAAAAAACCTACCCCCTCTGACAGAAATTCAAGGGCACTAGACAGATGGGGAAAAAAGGTTTATACATGATTTGATGAATATGCTTCACCTCAAAAAATCTAGATCCCTCAGAACCACAAGGGCGGGAGACTTAAACCTTGACACTGTTATTAATAGAACGTGCTGGAGGGACAGATTCATCACCCAGAGACTCCCTATGCTGTGGAACAAAATCCCGGTACATGTGAGGCAGAGCACCTCGCTGGCCTTGTTCAAGAGGAATCTTGACCAATGGATGGGGGATCGCAGATATACCCCAGGGATTACTTCAGTGTCACTGCTTGACAGAGGCACAGCAAAATAATAGGCATAGTTTTATTCAAACTAAAGGGGTGGCGAAAGCCAAATAACTATGGGCTAGGCTTATAAATGCCCTTGGGCAGATAGCCTAGTATGAACCTATGAACCTATAATCTGCAACCTTGGCAGTAAGGGCCTTAAACCGTCAATTTCACATGCTTAAGTACCAAAAACATGTTATGGGATTGCTGAAACAGAAAATTATGTTGATTTCAGAATGTGCAGAAAATAAAAAATTGCAGGAGTTATTGCATTCAGCTGAACAAGTTGGAAAGCATACTTTTCAATGTGGTTTTGATTCCTTAGAGGCCTCCTGCAGGGCCACAGTTACTGGATCTGTGATTAGGAGGCATGCCTGGTTAAAAGAACAAAATTTGCCTGATCATGTTAAAGCTAAATTGCTAGATGCACCTTTTACAGCATGATTCATTGTTTGGTATTAAGGCAGAAGAGGTTTTAAAGAAAATGGAAGACAAAGCTAAGTCTATTCAAACTGTTAAAGACTTCTTACAAGTGCAGCCACCAAGATTCAGTAGGCACTGGCCTACAAAAAAAATGGTCCTTTCCTGTGTCAGACAGAGCTCAAAGGGGCAAATCCAGATGCCCAAAGGGTTCCAGATACCAGGCACAAGATTCATACAGGTCAAAGCAATGGGGCGCATCTACCTCCAAATCAGGGGGAGATAAAGCGCAAACCTACAGAAAACAGTCCCAATGACTTCCCTCTGCCTACACCACACACTTATCTTTTGACAGTACCCTTAGGGGGAAACTTAGCACTTTTTGCTCAAATTTGGCAGTTAATAACCCAGGACAAGTGGGTACTAAACATAGTATCATAAGGATACAGATTCCATTTCCACACTCTGCCAATGACAAACGGTTGGCCAGATCAATGGGCAGAGGCACAGAAACAGGTTATGTCCCTCATGGATATGGGGGCCATTCAACCAGTACCAGAACAGGAAAAAGGACAAGGTTTTTACTCAAGACTGTTCTTGGTACCCAGAAAGGGCAAGGCCTGGCAGCCAGTACTGGATTTATCAATTTTGAACACATACCTGGACGGTCCAAAATTCAAAATGCTGACTTTGCAGCAGCATCTGCCCATGCTGGACAAGAATGCTTGGCTGGTGACATTAGACCTAAACGAAGCATACCTGCATGTCCCAATAAGACAGTCGTGCAGAAGATACCTCAGATTCAAGGCTGGCTTAATGCATTACCAATTCTCTGCACTGCCCTTTGGCTTATCTACTGCACCCAGGTTCTTTATAAAGTGCCTGGCACCAGTAATTGCATTTTGCAGATAAAGACGTATACAAATATATCCTTACTTGGATGACTGTCTCATTCAAGCAGAGAACAAGGACACTCTTCTTCGACACCTGGCATTTGTGAAAAGGCTTCTAACATGTCTAGGGTACACTATAAATGAAAAGAAATCACAACTGGTACCCTCTCAAAAAATAACATTCCTGGGTCCTGGGTGCAAGCTTGAATACAACTGCCCAGATGACTTGCCTTACTCCAGACAAACAAAGGCAACTGACGACTTACTTCAAACTGATGGCAACAAAAACCCAGTCTTCTGCAAGACAAATTCTGCAGGCTCTGGGCTTCATGGCATCCTGCATCCTACTAATTCCATATGCAAGACTGCATATGAGGAAACTTCAATGGTACCTAAAAAGTTTATGGAGTCAACATTCACACAGTCTGGAAGCAATGATTCCTCTCATTCCCTGCCTGAAACAGGAGTTTTTATGGTGGGCAAAGGCCTGTCACCAAAACATGGGACGGCCCTTCACTCTACCCCCTGCCAGCCAAACCTTAACAACAGACGCATCAGATTATGCTTGGGGGGCTCACATGGCAGGAAGATTCATTCAGGGCATATGGGCACCAAAACAAATGCATCTACCTACATATCAACCAGAAAGAGATGCTAGCTGTTCAAAATGCCCCAACAGCCTTCAAGGACATACTTCATCCAGGACAACTACTGATAAAGACGGACAACACCACAGTCATGTGGTATATAAACAAGCAAGGGGCCACACACTCATACCCCCTTTGCAGATTAGTCATGGCACTGTGGGACACAGCTTTGACCTACTAAATACATCTTCAAGCTCAATTCCTGCAGGGAAAACAAAACACTCTGGCAGACGATTTAAGCAGAAACCTTATGGATTCTCACGAGTGGAAGCTAAATCCACAAGTCTTCAGCATGATAACGGAGAAATGGGGGAGCCCAGACATAGATCTATTTGCCTCTCCTGAAAATTATCAACTGAAAAGATTCTGCACAAGGACTTATCACAGACTAGCATGGAAAGTGGACACCCTATCCTTCAGTTTATGCCTTTCCTCCTCTGCCTCTTCTACCCATGGTCGTCCTAAAAGTCAGACAAGAGAAGCCAAAGATGATATTAATTGCCCCGGACTGGTCCCGCCAATACTGGTACCCAGTCCTAAGGAACTTGTCTCAATACCCAGCTTGGACTTTGCCTCAAACACCACAACTACTGTCCCAGCAAACAATCAGATGCTGCACAATCAACTACAGACTCAAAACCTGGCAGCATGGCTAATCAGGTAATCATACAAACAACACCTCTCAGTAAAGCTGTGATTGATGTCATTTTGGAAGCCAGAAGGCCTAGTACTAGAAAATCTTATGCTGACAAATGGAAGAGATTGTGTGCTTGGAATCAAGCACAAGGAACTGATACAGCAGAACCAAATATTCCTCGGATATTACAATACTTAACTGAGATGCTTGACAAAGGCCCATCTTTCTCATCAATCAAAATCCATGTTTCTGCCATTTCGGCTCATTACAACACAGAGCCACCAATGTTTTCTCATCCTTTACTAAAGCAGTATCTTAGAGGAGCCAAAAATTTAAGGCCTGTAGAAGATCACCATTACCTGCATATACTGACTTGCCGGTGCCGACTCTTCCTCTCGGGACTTCGGCTGGGGTGAGCTCGGCTCCTGCCTCGGGCTCTGAGCCTATGGCTTTGGTGCGAGAGGGGATCTCGCTTCGGATCCACCGACTCCTTCTCATCGGAGCTGTGGTGCATTCGAAGCCGCCATGAGGCGAGTGTTGTCTCCTAAGATTTCCTCATCTCAAGGTCTGGTCTCTTCTTCCGCTAAAGTGCCTGTGTCAGTTTCTGTTTCCTCCAGTCATCCCAAGCGTTGAGACCCAGAGCCTCAGGTAGCCCCACTGGGCACTCCCTGCTCTTCTGAGACCTCTCCAGAAGTTCCCCCTGAAGATGTCCCCAGGAAGAGATTATGCAAGAGGAGGCATTTGGACTCCCCACAGGAGTCTCTCACATCAGACACCGACTTGGATGAATCCAAAGGGTCCCCTAGATCCCCCTCTGAGGACATCTCTTGTGCGGAGATTCTTGAAATTCTTAGGCAGAGGGGTGATTGGCACTCCAAGAGTCCTACTGAGGACGAGTCGGTTTTCCTGAAGGCGTTCGGATCTCAACCTTCCACCTCTTGGGTATCCTCCATTCTATGATGAGCTTATGGATCTGGTCTCTCATAGGGCGTGGTAGTCACTAAAATCTATGGAACCTGTTCCTAGGAGGTCTAATAAGTTTATTTCTGCCCCCGTGGATAAGTCCTTTTTGACCAACGGAGTCCCTGTTGATGCCATGGTGGTGGTGGCAGCCACCAAAAAGGAAATGTCTGAGACTTCCTCGTCTATCTATCCTCCTAACAGAGAATCTAGGATCATGGATAGATATGGGAAATGCATGTTTAGTTCAGCGACTTTCTCACTCAGATCACTGAGCTACTTGACCCATTTTACCAGACTGCAGAGAGATCTCCTTAAGGAATTGGGAAATACTCTTCAGGGTGCTGTAGCTACGGGTGTATCCGACAAAGTTGCCACCCAGTTCGCTACCCTTAATTTGATAGTCAACTCGTCCATGCGTCCCGTATCTTACGCAGCTGATGGTTCGAGTAGAGCTGCCGATACAGGAATTGCTCTTCGTAGGCATGCCTGGATGCGACTCTGTTCCTTCGCGGAACCCTTCAAGTCTTCCTTTACGAATACCCCATTTGATGGCTCATCCTTGTTTGGGCCAAAGGTGAAGGAGACTTTGACCAGGTGTGAGCAAGAGGGAAAGACTCTGTCTGCCGTCGGAGTCCATTCTTCCACCCCCACTCGACCCTTTCCTAAAGGTCAGAGGGGAGGAAAGATGTGGTTCCGGAAAACCCAAGGAGCCTTTCAAGACACACGTGGAGAGCCCCCCTCCAGAGACAAAGGAGGGGGTTACAATGGAAGACGCTGCCCTCGCGGCAGAGGGGGTCCGCAACATCAGGGTGACAGAGATCACTCCTCTGGGCAGTCCTACCAGCACTCCTGAGGGGAGGCCCGGCTGTCCTACTCTAGAGGCAGTCGGGGGTCGCCTGTCATTGTATCTAGAAGCCTGGCTAGATATAACAAATGACATTTGGGTACAAAGTATCATTTCCAGAGGGTATTTCATACTATTCTCCACCCAGCCCCTTCCCGTCAAAAAAATCCCGGATGTTCCACCCAGTCACAGGGACAAGCAACAATAGAGGTACGCCGATTGCTAGAAGAAAGAGTCATCCAGCCAGTCCCGGCAGACCAAACAGGATTTGGAACTTACTCAAGATTCTTTTTGGTTCCAAAGAAAACAGGGGACTGGAGACCCATTTTGGATCTCAGCAGATTCAACCAATTTGTGAGAAAAGAGAAGTTCCGAATGGTCACACTACAGTCCATACTTCGTTTTTAGGGAAGGACAATTGGATGTGCTCAATCGATCTCAAGGATGCGTACTACTATGTAAAAATGGCCAGACCATCCAGGGATCATCACCTGCATTTCCGGCTGGGAGCCCATCATTATCAATTCCGAGCTCTGCCCTTTGGTCTCACTACAGCCCCCAGAATGTTCACCAAGTGCATGGCAGTAGTCACGGCTCACCTGAGGCGTCTAGGATTCCAGGTGTTTCCGTATTTGGACGATTGGCTCCTTACCTCCACCACCAGGCATCAACTTCTTAAAGCGAGAGAGGTTATTCTGACACTCTGCGATTGGCTAGGCATTAGTGTCAACTTCAAAAAGTCTACCTTGTTGCCATCGCAGCATATAGTTTTTATAAGGACAGAATTAGACTCGTCAACCACCACTCTTCATCTTCCACCAGAAAGGATTTGTATTCTTCGCCAACACATCATTTCCTTGGTATCAAAGAACAGAGCACCAGCTGCAGAGGTATTGAAAGTACTAGGATTGATGGCAGCAGCAATTTTGGCAATCCCGTTAGCAAGGATACATATGAGAATCCTTCAATGGCTTCTATTCACACAGTGGTCTTACCAAGAACTTCCAATGAGTCACACGATCATGATAACGAATTCCTGCAAGAAGGATCTTCAGTGGTGGTTGACGTCTCTTCATGCCGCAATAGAACGTCCCTTCATGCTACCCCCTCCAGTTGCCACTGTCACCACAGACGCTTCCCTGGTAGGGTGGGGAGGCTTTTTCAGGGAAAGACTGCCCAAGGCACATGGACAG
Organism: Protopterus annectens; assembly: GCF_019279795.1. Lineage (NCBI taxonomy): Eukaryota > Metazoa > Chordata > Ceratodontiformes > Protopteridae > Protopterus > Protopterus annectens. Next base: position 1,104,309,389 of record NC_056735.1, on the reverse strand, counting down.
ATCAAGAATCACATCTGCATATCAATGTCCTGGAGATGAGAGCAGTACTTCGAACGCTGCAATACTTTCAGGGCTCTCTTTCTCTAGGGACAATTGCAATACAGACAGACAACATATCAGTGGTCTGGTACCTCAGCAAGCAAGGTGGGACCAAGTCTTATCCCCTTTGCCGAGAAGCCCTCAGAGTATGGCAGTGGGCAGTGTCATCCCAGAGCTTTCTGTTAGCAATGCACATCCCGGGGAAATCCAATGTCATAGCAGACAAACTGAGCAGGGCAATTTTATTGCCCCACGTATGGTCTCTCAAACAAGAGATTGTGGACAGGATTTTCCGCGAATGGGACCAGCCTTCCTGCCAGTCATATCAACAACAAATGCAGAAGCTATTTTGCCCTGATTCCCACACCAGGTCACTCCCCGAGGGATGCTGTTGTCCACGATTGGCCCCCGGGTCTCCTGTACGCATTTCCCCCATTTCCTCTGATACCCAAATTCTTACAGAAAGCAAAGTCGCTGGGATGGACGATCATCCTTATAGCCCCTCATTGGCCTCGGCAGATTTGGTTTCCGTTTCTTTACCATCACATTCTGGAAGACCCATGGATCCTGGACCCAGTTCTGGACATATTGATACATCCGTCAGGGGGTCTTCATGCATCATTGCAGACACTGAAGCTAACCGCTTGGCTTCTCCAATTCCCCACATAACCAGGCTTTATAATCTCTCCCATGACACTAGTCAAATTTTGTTGGCTTCCCATAAACCTTCCACTAGAAAATTGTATCGTATTAAGTGGAAGAGATTCTCCATTTGGGCTTCTTCCCATAACATTGACCCTTACCAAGCGCCATTGTCTTCTATTTTGCAATTTTTGACAGAAATTTTCAACAAAGGAGCAGCGGCTGCTACGGTGCGAGTACAATTAGCTGCTGTATCTAATTTCCATCTAGGGATCGATGGATTGAATATTATGGCTCACCAATTGTCTAAGGCTTTTCTAAAAGGATCTTTTCACATGAGGCCTCCAGTGAAGACACCTTACTCTCCCTGGAATTTGAATTTTATGTTACCTCGCATCATTCTTCCTCCTTTTGAGCCTGCATCATCTTGTGAACTAAAATTTCTATCCCCACAGAGTGTCAGAGCTCCAAGCCCTATCCATCAAGCCCCCTTGTATGGTCTTCCATGCTGATAGAGTATCTGTCAGGACAAATCCATCCTTTTTGCCTAAAGTATGTTCTGAGATTAACATCAATCAAGTCATTGAGTTGCCCGTTTTCTTCCCTAATCACACCAACAAATTGGAATATATGCTGCACAAACTCGATGTTCACAGACAACTTAGATTTTATTTAGACAGAACAAAAGACATTAGGAAATCCGATCAGCTTTTTGTATCTTTTTCTGAGGCCAGGAAAGGTTAAACCAGTTGCCAAAACAACCCTGTCTAAGTGGCTGTTGGATTGTATCACTTACACATATTCTTGTCATAACATGCCCTTGTCTAGTAAGGTGAAGGCTCATTCAACCAGAGCAGTTTCTACCTCTTCAGCCTTTCAAGCCAAATTACCTTTGGACAACGTCTGTGCCGCAGCCACATGGTCTAAACCTCACACTTTTATAACTCATTACAAAGTGGATAAGGCCTCAAGGGACAGGACTTAATTTGGTTCTACGGTTCTGAAGAGTGTACTTCCGTGAGCTACCCAAGATTAGGGTGCCAGGGATGCTACCCATCAGTGAAGAATGAACAGCGAGATTGAACAATTTCACATAAAGAAGTTATGTACTCACCATAAAGTTCCATGTGAGTTGTTCCATCTCGCCTTCATTCTCATGGCCCTCCCTCCTTCCCCCTCCTGGCTGGCAGTTGATCTGGAGACTGTCTTCATCCTGGTTTTTCAATGTGTCTTCATTCCTAGGCAGAATAATTATTGTACTTCTATATGGTAAGCAGCAAACAAGATCTGAGGTAATTCCAGCAGTGTATTGTGGGATAAGGGGTTGGGTCTCGAGCTACTGGAGAACTTTCAACTTGCAAGTCGGCCGTGGCTCCGAACCCATCAGTGAAGAATGAAGGCGAGATGGAACAACTCACATGGAACATTGTTGAGTACATAACTTCTTTTTTTATTCTCTTTTTTCAGGGGGGCAAGCCCCACTGCATCCCTCACACCCCCTGCTTCTTTACAGATGTGGATGCCTTAAGGACAGGTAACCAGTTAAGCACTGAACAAGTGCTGTGCAATACTGCTGCTGCCATCTTCTTGACATGTTTTCAGCCGGTAAAATCAATGGATTCTGTTGATGTTCATCGTGTTTCACTGCTGCAGTCATTACTCTTGGGTTATCCTGCTGGCAGACTACCCGCAGTCGGCCTGAATTCCAAAGTCCTGGTCCGGCGTCGGTTGCTGTCGCCTCTTCCCTGACGTCAGTGCACCAGGGGTATAAAAGATGCAGCCGACGCCATTTTCTTCAGTCTTTCTTGCTGCACGGTGCCCGAAGCAAAAGCAGTTTGCAAGTGCCGGTCGGCCGACTCCTGAGATTTTCAAATCCAAACTTCAGAACCAAAGTCTTCATTAAAGCTAAGTACCCCATTGGGGAAACTTTTTTCTTGCTCCAGACCAACGTCAGAAAAAGTTAACAATTGTATTTCTTGTGGAAAGCAAATACCTCATAAGGATTTTCATTCTTACTGTATTCCTTGCCTAAGCCCTGATCATGACGTTGCTGGCTGTTGATTTTGTGCTAAATTTAACCAACGCACTATTAAGTGTCGGTTCGATTTTGCATTTCATTATTTTGGCCGCAGATTTAACTATATAATGCCGTCGGAACAGCCGACGACCGGAGTTTACAAAAAACGCAAGGACAAGGAAAAGGATAGGCATCCGAGGTCCAAAACCGACGACGAGGCCTCCGCTAGGCCAGTCACCGGTTCGCCGATTCTCAGTGAGGCACTTTCGCAGCCCCTGGCACCCGCTACGTCAGAGCCACAGGCCGCTTCTGACTCCCACGTGTAGCCGAATGGGCCTCTGGATACTCAAGGTATTGGACTCTCGGAAACCATTCCCTCAGATGGGTCCGGAGCCGCTGAGCAGGCATCAGCTTCTGAGGGTGTCTTCAGACCTATACAGTTATATGTTAAGCCAACTTCAGCTTCAAAGGCAAAGACTAAAACAGTTCTAAAGAAAAAGAAACAAGTACAGCATTCTCCTACTCAGACTTCCATGCCTAAAAACAGATGCTTAAAATGGCCGAAGACCTAATTACTTTGATCAGGGGTTTTATTTATTTTATTTTATTTTACATTTGTTGACCGGGCTAGTCTAGCTGGATATATTTCCATTTTCAGTAGAGGCCCGGGGAGAAAAGCTCCACAGTATATACAAAAAAACCATACAACATTTGAAGTCAAATACAACAAAAACACCAGGATAAATGTAAAGACAATAAAGAAAAGTTAGCATGCAAAAACAATTTACAAATAGGAACTAATATCATTACCTATAAACAAACTAAACTACAGAGAAGCAAAAAATCAGGAAAAGGTGAGTAGGGAGGAGAAGTGGGAGGAAAGTAAGAGTAAAGTAAAAAAGAAAGGATAAGAAAGGATTAAACAAACTTTCAGTGAAGAGGAAAAGAGGTAAGTGAAAAAAAAGATAGTTGTTCAGGGAAGAGGGAGAGAGATGCGGGGGAAGTAATGAGATAGAGAGGGGTAGAAATTTAGTCAGGTTTAGTGCAGGAACAGAGCCAGTGACTTTTCAAGTGTTCTTTTATTCTTTGTTTGAAGAGGGGCAGTGATGAGATTAGTGTTATGTCACTGGGTAGTAGATTCCAGTTCCTTCCTACTGTACTAGAAAAAAAGAGAGTCACCAGCTGAGTTACTGGACTTTGTTAATTTAGTCATAAGTTTTCTAGAAGAACGAAGGGAGTTAAGATTATTGTATGGTATTAAAAGTTCTGAGAGTATAGGGGTGTTTGAAGGCTGGTGCAGTATTTTGTGGGCAATGTTCAGTTGGGGGATGAGCAGAAGGTTTTGGAATTCCAGCCAGCCTAGTTGTTTCAGGTTAATACAGTGGTGGGTTCTGAAGGGGCTGCCAGTGGCGAAGCGGGCGATGTTATTGTAGCATGTAGCCAGTTTATTAAGGTTGGCTTTCTTAAGGTTGGTAAATATAGGTGAAGCGTAGAGAAGTGTTGACAATAGATGGGAGTGGGCAATCTTGGCTCTAGCAGATTCAGTTAGGAAGGGTTTAATTCGGTATAAGGATCCTATTTTTCTGTTGACTGATTTAATGGTGTAATTAATGTGTTGATCAAAAGAGAGATTATTGTCAATGGTTATTCCTAACAGTTTTGTTGTAGGATCGGGTGTGATAACCGTGGCATTATTAGAGGAAATGGTGAAGTGTAAGGAAGGGGATCGGGTGGTGGGAGTAAAGAGAAGAAGTTTAGTTTTTTTGGCATTTAGTAAGAGGGAACGTTTGTAGAACCATGTTTCAACTGAGTTGAAGATCTTTTGAGTAAGTGAGCAGAGTTCAAAAGGAGAAGAAGCAGAGCAGATAAGGGTAGAGTCGTCTGCATATTGGATGCAGGTAGCTTGAGGGATAGCAGAGTGGAGATCATTAATGAAAAGGGAGAATAGAAGTGGCCCAAGAATGGAGCCCTGAGGGACACCAATGTTTATGGGTAGGGGAGAAGAGAGTTGATTTCCCCATAGAACTGCTTGTTGTCTGTTGCTAAGGTAAGATTTAAACCATTTAGTGGCAAGGTTGTCAAAGGAGAGGGATTCAAGTATGTTAATTAAGGTGGAATGGTTGACCATGTCGAATGCTTTGGAGAGGTCAATAAAGAGAGCAGAAGAGAAGGTTGTTATTACGATTCTTATCGATGGTTTCTACAAAAGATAAGAGAGCAGTGGTAGTACTGTGATGAGGTCTAAAACCATGTTGACAGTTTGCTATTATGTTGTGCAGAGTGAGATGTTGTAGGAGTTGCCGGTGAATACATTTTTCCATAAGTTTTGCTAATGGGGAAAGGAGAGCAATTGGTCTGTAGTTGGAGTAATCGATAGAGTTACCCCTTTATGTAATGGAATAATATGGGAAACTTTCCAGATCTCAGGGACGGTTCCTTCTTGGATTGTCCTATTTATGAGTATGGATATAGGGTATGCAATCACTTTGGCAGCCCTTTGGAGGTAGAGAGATGGGAGCTTGTTAGCTGAAGGAGTACAAGGTTTAAGTTTGTTAATAAGTCTGTGGATAAATGATGTGGGGATAGGTTGTAGTGTAAAGTTATAGGATGGGTCCATAGGGTTACTTGGAGGGGAGACATAGTTGATGTTCATTTGTCTGGCTAGGGTTTGGATAGAGTCAATAAAGAAAGAGTTAAAAGTATTAGCAGTTTGGTGGGGGTTGTCTGGGTCAGCATTAATAGGGGTGGGAGTTTTGGTTGTTCCTGGGGAAAGGAGTTTATTGATTGAAGACCAGAACTGTTTGGGGTTGTTATGGTTTGTTTGTTGGAGTCTACAGTAAAAGTTTTTTTTGTCAGTAATAATTGCTTTTTTTGTCAGATTTCTAAGCTGACGGAAGTGGATAAGATCAGGGTTATTTCTATGGTGTCTCCATAAAGCCCATACTTTGTTTCTGGAGAATTAAGTTTTTAGTTTCTTTAGAGAGCCAGGGGGCAATGTTCGGTTTCATTCTGACAGTACGTTCGGGGGCATGTTTATCAAGAATGGATAGGAAGGTAGTATTAAAGTATAATACTGCATTTTCCAGAGGAAGTGTTTTTAAGGGGTTCCAGTTACATGAATTTAGTTCAGCTTGAAATAAATCTATGTTAAAATGTTTGGTTGAGCGAACTTTTCTAATGTTTGGGAGGTTTGGAAATTCAATTTTGTCTCTTGTAATATAAGTCAGACAGTGGTCACTGATATCATCTGGTAGGGTTCCTACATCATAAAATTGTTTGTGTCTGTTTATAAGTATCCAGTCAAGAATGCTGTCTTTATTATTAGGCTTATTGATTCTTGTGGTTGAGGTCATGGTTTGGGAGAAACCATGGAGGTTAATGTGAGAAATAGGATTTTCAGCATTAATACTTTTCCAGTCTATGTTAAAGTCACCAAGAATTACAGTTTCTTGGGGGTAAGTAGTGGATACCCAGTTGAGAAAGGCTTCTAAAGTGGGTATATTGTTACCAGGAGTGCATTACATACAAATTATGTAAAGCGCTTTCTTAGAGTTCAGTTGAAGTTTTGTAATAATGATTTCTGCTTTGCTATCCTGAGTTGGGTTTACAGGCAGGGTGGAGATATTTAAATGATTCTTATAGAGGATTGCAACTCCACCACCTTTACGTTTTAAATGGTCAAGTCTAGCTATATTATAGCCGTGTGGTAAAATGGCAGTATCTTTGGTATCAGGTTTTAGCCAGGTCTCTGAGAGGCAGAGGATATCGAAAGAGTGGTTGTCTAGGAGTGCATGAAGGTGTGATACTTTGTTATTTAAACTTTGAATGTTGAGATGACCTATTAGGAGAGTATTATTAGTTTTTGATCTAGAAGTTCGGGATGAGGGGTTTCTTGGTCCTGGGTTAGGATGGATGTCTCCATCTTGTAAGGTGAGATAAATAAGTTTAGTTAATGAGTTGTTTATTAGGTGGATTTGAAGCTTCAATTTTTTGTCAGTAGTTAGGGCATAATTAATATGGGAGAGTCTATCGTATTTGGATAGAAGGTATCTGGGGGTGTCGGAAATGATGGGGTATGAGTTGAGAGTAGTAGAAGGGTAAGTTAAGGTTTGTTTTTGTGTGTAGGTAGGATGGATAAAAAGTTGATTTTCAAAGAAGGTAGGCTGAGAGCAGGATAGTTAAGAGTAAGAGTGAGAGTATAGGTATAGTAAAATGGGTGGTAGGCATTATAGAGGAAAGGTAAGGTAGAGGCAAACAAGGCTAAACAGGTAAGTAGCAAGTTTCAGGAAGTGAAATACGAAGGAAGTAGAGTAGGGAGTGTGTAAGATAGGATTATGGAATCTTGAGGGCAAGATGTAGAGAGAAATAACAGGTTGAAATAATAAGGGAGGGTAAAAGGTCAGGGAGAGATATTGGGATAAAAGGGGGAGAGGTGAGGGGTGGGGTTTAAAAAAGAGAGGGAAAAAAGATTAAAGCTGATAGGACAGTAGAGGTAGGGGGAGTGTGTAGAGATGTTTAAGTGTAGGACCCCTGGGGGTGGGTGGGAATTGGGGGTAGGGAGGGGAGCGGAGTGAGCCCGCAGGGCGAACGGAGCGGGTTGAAACAACTGGAGGAGAAACAGGAGAAGAAACAATCAGAAATACAGGTAACTGTAGGTAAGTGAGGTAAGGCGTGAGTATGAGAAGTTTAGTATGATACAGAAGCCAAAGGAATGAAAAGTAGAGTAGGGAAAAATAGTGTTTCAGCACAAAGGAGAAGTAGGAAGATGAGCAGGTCAAGAACAGTACAGTATAGAACAGATTGCAGGGGTAGGAAGGCAGAGAGAGGCAGTGTAAGAGGATGGAATGAGGATGAGGATAGAAAATAGGAAGAAATATATTGCATATACAGAGGTAGGACAGAGTAGAGGGGTAGTGAAAGGAATAGTATAAGGGTGCCACCTAGTGGGCAGATCTAGTAAATGTAGGAAAGTGAGTGGGAGAGCTGTTTAGAGAAGAAATATGGAAGGTGAGATGCAAAGTAAGAGTAAGTTAGTGTAATTAACAAGGAGTGTTGGCTGTAGGGCAGCTGGAAGGGTAAGGTTAAGGCTGCTGTATACTCAAGCTAGTAGCTAACTATAGGGCCCTGATAAAAATAGTAGACAGGGGTCTATTATGCAAATGTGACTAAGTCCATAACATACTTTCTTCCTTCCTTGAAGGTGGGTGCAGTGAGAAAGAGTCAAATAGATGAGGCCACTGGAGATTGTAAGGGTTCTTGTATCTCCTGGTAGGTTTTGGCTAGGGCAAGTTCAGGACAATGCAGAGCTGGGTACTTTGGGGAGAAAAGGAGATAAATGAAGAGGAGAGAGCAAAGTTAGCACAGGTATCAAGGCAGTAAAGCTAGCAATAGTTGAGATAAAAACATGCACGTTCAGACATAATTACTAATGAAATTAAATGCAATTCCTTTAGGGATTCTAGGCATGATTATAATAAAGTATGAAATTCATTAGAGGCAAGTAAAACAAGACTATAACTATCTACTGGGATAAACATACAAGCTAGGTACAAAAGAATTTCAAATTGTGAGAAAGGTAGTCTTTAAAGCAGTTCAAGCATTGATTGTAAATTTAAAGCTGTATGCAAACATCCAAGGTAGCATAGGTAATTATTTCTTTATATTATACATGGTAGTTAGCTAAGAATCTGATAATAATGCACTAGAAATAGGTAGGACTAAGGTTAGGGGGCAAGTCCAATTCAAACCTTAATGTGGAGGCTAGTGGACAGTCGCTATTATTAAAAAGTAGAACATTGAGTCGGACCACAGGTAAAGGAAGGATATGGGCTATGCACAGATTAGAGCAAAATCACTATGGTGGTTTCTGTACAGCGGTCCATCAAGATATTACATCGCGAAAGAGTATTCACAGTACGTGTAAGCTGAGTTTACATACCTTGGTATGAGCAGGTATGAAGGGATTCCTGTGAGTTCCGAATACGCGCCACGTGTGTGGCGTATTTAAACAAGCCGTTATGATTACAATGGCTTAAGGAACTATTGTTGCTTAAATAGATATGTTACTTTCAGTGCTTTATGCTGCAGTAGCTTAGAACACTAAATTCAATTTAGAAATGTTCAATAGTAACGGCAATTGATTGCAGGGAGCGAGAGTTTGTTTTCAACGAACTAGATGGTTGAAAACATCAGAACACTCAGACATAGCTTCCACGTGGGGGGGGGGGTGCATTAATAATAGCCAAGTAGGCTACAAAAGGCTTTTAGTGATATAGTTTGTGGACATCCACCGAATGGGCGGAAAAGCTCCTCGTGGCGCTGTATCAGTAGCCGTGAAGGCTGTAAACACACTGTAGGCGATACCTAACTCTTGTATTCTTACAATTAAGTTTCTCTTACTTGTTACAGGAGGGAGCCAACAACTAAAAACAAGGAGAGCTGAATATCACCTCCGTAGTTAAAAACAGCTAGCAGGCACAAACACCGCTAGGTGAGCGGACAGCAAAGGTCCGAGCAGCTTCAGCGTAAGGCTAGTGAACCAGGTGTTATACCCAGGAGTAGCGGAATACAGGGATAGTAGATAGCTGCTACTATAGGGAAAATGGATGGGTCACATCACAATAACCATAGCGACATTAAAAATCAGTATTATAGGATAAAGTAAGTTACAGCAAAGGCTGGGCGAGAGGAAAGGCTGTTAGTCCCTATGTACTGTATTACATTACCTCAATTATTAAAGCAGGAGCAGCAGGCTGGTTAATTCAAATGCTTAGCAGAGCGAGAGAAGTACTCTTCAATCAACACACTGATCTGTATCAGAGTAACAATTACATTCTAAAAGCATGTCGTTCACAACAAAAAACACTGCAGCAGTTAAACAAATAATTGTTAATCTTACAAACAACCAAGTATCCAGATACTGAGACCACTGACTCTACTTACCAGAGGCCAAGACGCTGGGGCAAGAATAGACAGCAGCCAGAGACGTACAAGAGTGAAATTAGTAAAGATGGCGCATCCCTGGACAGGGGTATAAGTAACTTCCCAGAGGGCTACAGGCAGCAATGAAAAGAAGAGGGTGTGCGACACAAAGGAGGGGGGTGAAGCTGCTGAATAAGCCACACCGGAGTGGCTTTCCCAAAGCCTAAGGTAGTTAGTAGAGATACGTCAGGAGATATAGGATAGTACTGGGAATACACAGTAGTAAGCAGGTACTGATACAAAGAGAGATAGAGTATGTCAGGGACAACTGGAGGAGAAACAGGAGAAGAAACAATCAGAAATACAGGTAACTGTAGGTAAGTGAGGTAAGGCGTGAGTATGAGAAGTTTAGTATGATACAGAAGCCAAAGGAATGAAAAGTAGAGTAGGGAAAAATAGTGTTTCAGCACAAAGGAGAAGTAGGAAGATGAGCAGGTCAAGAACAGTACAGTATAGAACAGATTGCAGGGGTAGGAAGGCAGAAGAGAGGCAGTGTAAGAGGATGGAATGAGGATGAGGATAGAAAATAGGAAGAAATATATTGCATATACAGAGGTAGGACAGAGCAGAGGGGTAGTGAAAGGAATAGTATAAGGGTGCCACCTAGTGGGCAGATCTAGTAAATGTAGGAAAGTGAGTGGGAGAGCTGTTTAGAGAAGAAATATGGAAGGTGAGATGCAAAGTAAGAGTAAGTTAGTGTAATTAACAAGGAGTGTTGGCTGTAGGGCAGCTGGAAGGGTAAGGTTAAGGCTGCTGTATACTCAAGCTAGTAGCTAACTATAGGGCCCTGATAAAAATAGTAGACAGGGGTCTATTATGCAAATGTGACTAAGTCCATAACATACTTTCTTCCTTCCTTGAAGGTGGGTGCAGTGAGAAAGAGTCAAATAGATGAGGCCACTGGAGATTGTAAGGGTTCTTGTATCTCCTGGTAGGTTTTGGCTAGGGCAAGTTCAGGACAATGCAGAGCTGGGTATTTCTTCCTTCCTTGAAGGTGGGTGCAGTGAGAAAGAGTCAAATAGATGAGGCCACTGGAGATTGTAAGGGTTCTTGTATCTCCTGGTAGGTTTTGGCTAGGGCAAGTTCAGGACAATGCAGAGCTGGGTATTTCTTCCTTCCTTGGGTTCCCATCCCCCTCCTGATAAGAGGCCTAGGCAAGAGACAGAATATGATTCTTCTGATCAAGTTTCAATTTCCTCTGATTCCTCTTCTGAACAGGGATATTATTTTCCTCCCCATGAGGATTCTGATGCTGAAGAATCCATTCTTTTAGCCTCTCCTCCTGAGGATTATTCTTTTGGGGAAACCCGGCATACCATGAGGGAGCATTTCCACTGGAAAAGCCAAGATTATTCAGAATCTAAGAAAAGGCTCAGAGACTTTCTTTTACTACCTCAGCACAGATGTCTTGCTATTCCACCTGTTCTAGACATTGTAGATGATGTATTTTCAGAGTCCGACCTGTCCCCTGACTCTCTACCCCCTTCACCTGCTAAGCCAGACAGATACTACAGGGTCCCAGACTCTCATAATTTTTTATATATAAAAACCCTGCTGCTGACCCAGAAACTATATCTCCGGGTCCCAAAGGGGTCAAGGCTTCCACTGCAAAAAACCCTGTCCCCTCCAATAGGGATTCTAGGGCACTGGACAGATGGGGGAAGAAAGTTTACACTTCTGCTACCTTGGCTGTATGGGCTTTAAATTGTCAGTTTCATATGCTTAAATATCAGCAATACTTAATGTCACTCTTAAGCAGAAAATGTTGTCAAATTCTGAATGTTCTGATAACAAGGAAATGCTGGATTTGTTGCATGCAGCTGAACAAGTGGGAAAGCATACTTTGCATTGTGGTTTTGATTCACTGGAGGCCTCTTGCAGGGCCGCTGTTACGGGTTCTGTCATTAGAAGGCATGCTTGGTTAAAGGAACAGAATCTGCCTGATCATGTTAAAGCAAAATTATTGGATGCTCCTTTGCAGCATGATACTTTGTTTGGTGTTAAGGCAGAAGACATTTTGGATAAAGCAAAATCCATGCAGACAGTTAAGGATTTCCTACAGATACAGCCATCCAGATTTAGCAGGAACTGGCCTACAAATAATTGGTCCTTTCCAGTGTCAGACAGGCCACAGAGGCAGATACAGATGTCCCAGAGGCAGATCTCAGCCCCAAGGCTCATACAGGCCTAAACAATGGGGTGCTTCTACCTCCAAAAGCGGAGAAGACCAGTCACAGCCATACAGGAAACAGTCCCAATGATTTTCCTCTGCCAGTGCCAAGCACTTATCTTTTGTCTGCCCCTTTAGGGGGAAAACTAGCATGTTTTTCACCAAATTGGCACATGATTACCCAGGACAAATGGGTCTTGAACATAGTGTCCCAGGGCTACAGGTTCCACTTTCACACCCTGCCAAGGTCAAAAGGTCTGCCAGACCTGCCACACAATCAATGGGCAGAGGCACAAAAGCAAATTATATCCCTCGTGGACATGAGGGCCATTCAACAAGTACCACAGCAAGAGCAGGGGCAAGGATTTTACTCGAGACTTTTCTTGTTGCCCAGAAAGGACAAAGCCTCGAGACCAATACTGGACCCGTCTATTCTAAACACATTTCTGGATGTTCCAAAATTCAAAATGTTGACTCTACAGCAGCTACTGCCCATGCTGGGCAAGAAGGCTTGGCTAGTAACTTTGGACCTAAAAGAGGCATACCTGCATGTCCCAATCAGACAATCTTGCAGAAGATACCTCAGATTCATAGCTGGCTCAATGCACTACCAATTCTCTGCACTGCCCTTTGGTTTATCTACTGCACCCAAGGTATTCACAAAATGCCTGGCACCAGTAATTGCATTTTGCAGACAAAGAGGAATTCAAATATACCCTTACTTGGACGACTGCCTTATTCAAGCAGAGAACAGAGACATTCTTCGAAAGCATCTGGCGTTTGTAAAAAGATTACTAATTTGCCTAGGGTACACAGTAAACGAAAAGACATCAAAACTAGTACCTTCTCAAGAGATAATATTCCTGGGTGCAAGCTTAAATACAACTGCCCAGATGGCTTATCTCATGCCAGACAAACAAAGGCAACGGACTTCTTACTTCAAAAGGTTGGCAACAAAGACCCAGTTATCTGCAAGGAAAATACTGCAGGCCTTGGGCTTCATGGCATCCTGCATTCTGCTAATTTCATATGCCAGACTGCATATGAGGAAACTACAATGGTATCTAAAAGTGTTTGACTCAACATTGCCACAGCCTGGAAACATTAATTACCCTCATTCCCTGCCTACAACAGGAGTTTCGATGGGCACAGGCCTGTCACCGCAACAAGGGTCTGCCATTCACTTTACCCACAGCCAGGCAGACATTAACAACAAATGCATCAGATTATGCCTGGGGGGGCCCACATGGCAGGAAAATGTATTCAGGGCACATGGCCCACAAGCCAGATGCATCTTCATATCAATCAAAAAGAGATGCTGGCTGTTCAGAATGCCCTGACAGCTTTCAAGGATCTAATTCATCCAGGACGACAACTGATAAAGACTGACAATACTACAGTCATGTGGTACATAAGCAGGGAGGCACACATTCCTACCCCCTCTGCAGACAAGCAATGACCTTGTGGGACACAGCACTGGCTTATCAAGTTCACCTGCAAGCACAATTCCTGCCAGGAAAAGTAAATACTCTGGCAGACGAACTAAGCAGAAACCTCATGGATCCCCGCGAATGGAAACTGGATCCACAAGTCTTCAGCATGATAACAAGGAAATGGGGATGCCCAGACATCTATTTGCCTCCCCTCACAACTGCCAATTACAGAGATTTTGCACAAGGACTTATCACAAACAAGCATGGAAAGTGGATGCCCTATCCTTCAGCTGGAAAAACATAACAGTATATGCCTTTCCTCCACTGCCTATCCTTCCCAAGGTACTCCTAAAGGTCAGACAAGAGAAGCCAAAAATGATGCTGATTGCCCCAGACTGGCCACGCCAGCACTGGTACCCAATCCTAAAGAGCTTGTCTCAGGGTCCAGCATGGACATTGCCTCAAACTTATCACCTACTGACCCAACAAAACAATCAGATCCTGCACAGCCAACTCAGGACCCTAAATTTGGCAGCATGGCAGATATTGTAGTCATTCAGAACACTCCTCTTTCAAAAGCTGTTATGGATGTTATCTTGGAAGCCAGGAGGCCCAGTACCAGAAAATCTTATGCTGAAAAATGGAAGAGATTCTGTTCTTGGAACCTGGAACAGGGCATTGACACGTATGTACCAAATATTCTTCAGATTTTACAATATCTAACTGAGATGCTGGACAAAGGCCTTTCCTTTTCATAAGTTAAGATTCATGCCTCTGCCATTTCAGCCCATTACAATACGGAACCGCCTATCTTTTCTCATTCTTTAATAAGACAGTACCTCAGAGGGGCCAAAAACATCAGGCCTCCAAGGAGAGCACCAATACCTGCATGGGACCTCAATTATGTCTTGGAAAAACTCACACTGCCTCCTTTTGAGCCAGCCTCAACGGCTGATATAAAATTCTTATCCTGGAAAACAGCTCTGCTCCTAGCGATAACCTCTGCAAGACGAGTCTCGGAGTTACAGGCACTCATGGCGGTGGAACCTTTTATCATTTTTCATCCAGACAGGGTTTCTCTGAGGACAAACCCTACGTTTATGCCTAAAGTGGTGTCCAGTGTGGCCCTCAACCAACCCATTCACTTGCCTACATTTTATCCAAACCCACAGAACAAGGGTGAGAGACTTCTGCATTCTTTGGACATACACAGACAGCTACGCTTCTACTTGGACAGAACTAAAGCTTTCAGAAAGACTGAGCAACTTTTAGTGGCATATGCTGCAGGATCACAAGGAAAGGCTATCTCTAAATAGACTATTTCTAAATGGATAGGTCATTGCATTCGTTTCTGCTACTCACAGCATGGCAAATCAGTGCCTAAGGGCATTAGGCCACACTCTACCAGAGCAGCAGCCACTTCAGCAGCCTTCCTCAGAGGAGTACCAACCAAAGACATCTTAGAGGCTGCAACTTGGAGTTCAGTGCACACTTTTACAAAGCACTACCATTTACCTCTCTACTCTAAGTCCAGAGCAGGCTTTGCCACTGCAGTTCTGCAGGTCCTCATTGCCTCTCCTAATCCTATTTAGTCTAGCCACCCTTCCTCAGCTTTGGGATTCAACCCAAGAGTAATGACTGCAACAGTGAAACACGATGAACATAGTACAGTTGTGTACCTACCATAAATGTAGATGTTCGAGTGTATTCACTGTTGCAGTCCAGGTTACCCTCCCACCGTTCCCCTTTCATTTGCTGGGTTTTATCTGTGCTTCTCTATTCTATACAACCTATATGGTGTATTTGCTTGTAGATGAAGGATATGATTACTTTAGTGCATGCATGTTTGTTGGCATAATCTATTTAGCCTACCCTTTTGGGGGCACCTGACATCTGGGGCAAAAAAACCTGAAGAAAATGGCGTTGGCTGCATCTTTTATACCCCTGGTGCACTGACGTCAGGGAAGAGGCGACAGCAACTGACACCGGACCAGGACTTTGGAATTCAGGCCGACTGCGGGTAGCCTGCCAGCAGGATAACCCAAGAGTAATGACTGCAACAGTGAATACACTCGAACATCTACATTTATGGTAGGTACACAACTGTACTTTTTCTTTACTTTGACACACATTTCAGTCAGGCAGTCAAGCAGAGGTCACACCACCAAACAGTTTCTCTACACTATACCGACTGTTACATTTTACTGGCTGAAAATGTGTTACGAAGATGGTAGTATCACTGTTGCACAGCACTTGTTAAGAACTGGGGTGGGGGGTGGGGGTATAATATTAGAGAAGTACTGGTAAAATGTGACAGTTGGTATAGTGTCAAAAACAGAACCCATTCATCAATATTCATTTTGGCACTTCGGCACAGGAATGAATATTCAGCAGATTCCACACGCCTCCAGAAATTGTTGGTCTGTAGGCATGTTTAGGATGGGATTTGCTACTGCGCATCCTGCAAGGTAGTACTCTAATATTATACCAATATTACAATGCATTACTGTTTAGTAAAAAAAAAAAAAAAAAAAAAGCAGAAGTACATAAAATACATAATTTGTACCCATTTATTCCTCACCATGCACCCACAGAACAGGAGCTGAAGCCACTGACTTACCACAGCCTTACAATCTCACAAAAATAAAAAGCTGGGCTTACCTGTAATATCCATCACCTATCTTTTGCATTTATGGGGTACACAGTCTTCCGATAGTAGTCTTCTACAAAGCTGACAATTTCAAAATAATTCCTTCAAAAAATTAGCAATATAGCCAATATCCATGTAACAAAGCATGGGTCAACATGACTAAAGCTTTTCACTCTGACTGTGTGTTGTATACTGAGCCAAAAATCCTGCAGGAAGTTCAAAGTATGTCGTACCCCACCAATAATGGCTTGTGTGCCGCTTTTCATAAATTGAAATTACAATCCCTTAATTGTGAAGTATTGATCGAATGGGAAATTGTCAGAACTGAGGAATGAATCTGTCTCCCCCACCTTGTTAATGTGAATGGGGACATTTTCACTTCTTTTCAGTGTCTTAAGATGAATGGAAAAGTTTTTAACTGCCTTTGCACCTACTGTGGTATTGTCATTGCCACAGAAGTTTTGTTTCAACTGAAGATTCAAGTGATTAATGAACTCCAACACTTAGTATAATGAGTCACTGTTTATAGTAAATCTCTTAAAAAGTCATCTACTGTGCCTTTCCTTAACATATAGTATAACATTTCATGAAAATCCTTATAGTAATTATACAGTGTTAGTCAAAATGTAGGTAATTATGTAAGTCATAAAAAATGTGAACTGTAGGTGAAGACTGAGATGTTTAGAGTCCTGTGTATGGGCAATGGTGACACAGATTGACTGACTACTTCAGAATACTTTGCAAATGGTCATGCAAATGATCATATTTTACTAGGATCTATGCGGATGACTGGTCACTGTCCCACACTATCCAATGGCAAGTGATGCAAAAAATCTTTCTGCTATAGTAAGTGATGCATTCTGAACTAGATTGTGTGACTACTGTAGCTATGGCCTAGTAGTTGAATAAAAGCATGCATGCAAAATAATTGTCAATACTGCTCTACATTCCAGAGTCACCTAAATTAGGAAGGTTTGTACCATGTAATAGTCTGTCAGCAGCAATTAAGCAGTGTCAGCAAACTACTGCACAACATATTAACACCTAAAAAGGGGAAACTTTAAATGGCCACAGTGTAGCCTGTTACAAAATGGTATACAACTGATGGGAAGATGCAGGTTCTATATTCTGCCAGGGGACATAAATTGGCTGATGGATAATATCACTCTCCACAACTTAGGAGCTGAAAACTGAAATGTTGAAGAAAATGGTTTACTAACTCAAGGTCTGACTGCTTGGTAGAATCACTGTCATAGTTGGGTCACATGTCTAAGTATGGTTTGTCGGCTTAGAGGTATGATTCTCACTTTGGGTGTGAGAGGTGCCAGGTTCATATCTCAGACAAGCCCAGTATTTTACCCAGCCTTGATGGAACTTTTGCACATGCACAAAACAAACAGCACCAGAAACACTGGATCCAGAGATCTGAGCTTCTCTTGTGACATAAATAGAATGTACTGAGTAAACAAATGTGTCACAAACGATCCCCACACTATGGAATAGGCTCCACAACCATGTTTAAAGAAAACCGTGATAATCTGATGGGAAATTGTAAACAGTCTGGTCTCTGTCACTTATGGATAGAGACTCTCAATAATAAACATATTAACCTACTACAACCGCCTACAAATACACACAAACCCATACTCACATACATATACACTCACACATGACCCCCAGTTAAATAAATATAAATAAAACAGTGCCACATATAGGTTCATAGGTTCATAGGTTCATACTAGGCTATCTGCCCAAGGGCATTTATAAGCCTAGCCCACAGTTATGTGGCTTTCGCCACCCCTTTAGTTTGAAGAAAACTATGCCTATTATTTTGCTGTGCCTCTGTCAAGCAGTGACACTGAAGTAATCCCTGGGGCATATCTGCGATCTCCCATCCATTGGTCAAGATTCCTCTTGAACAAGGCCAGCGAGGTGCTCTGCCTCACATGTACCGGGATTTTGTTCCACAGCATAGGGAGTCTCTGGGTGATGAATCTGTCCCTCCAGCACGTTCTATTAATAACCGTGTCAAGGTTTAATATATTACTAAAAGTAGCTTAAAATAGCCTTAAGAACAGAATGTAAACTTAAAAAAATTCTTGCCAGAAAAAAATAGTGCCAAGATCGTACATGAATGGTGACTACACTCACCAGAGTCACAGATAAGCAGTGACTTTACCAAATATTACCACAGCTTACTATTAGCTGTACTCACCAGTACCACAGATGAGCTGTGAGTTCACCCACTAGTACTGCAAATAAGTGGTTACTATATCCACCATTTCCAGGGATAAGTGTTAGCTGCACCCACCAGTACCACAGATGCGGTGACTATACAGATAGTGTCACAGATAAGGGATTAGTTCACCTATCAGCACCAGAGATGTGTCAATTTTACCTGCCGGTACTTCAGATGCAGTGACTGCATCCACAGCACCACACGCGATTGCTGACTTCATCCACCACTGCTGTAGATGTACAGTCATCAAGCCCACTTGTTCCATGAATGAGTGTGGAATGCACCAACTTGGACCACCTGTAAGTGGTGACTGAAACTGTCTCATTGTAATGAGTACTCCTTCTACAATTCAGAGAGATGGTGTAACAGACATTTTTGGAAACCCTCCTTAAGTGGTGATTTATATTTCTTCATTATTTATTTATTGACGTTTGTTGACTGGGAAAGTTCACTGGGTCAGAAACCCATTTTCAGCAGAGGCCGGGGGAGAAAAGTTCCACAAGTAAATGGTAGGTAAATGATTGACTGTCGGAGAAGTTGGGGTTGTTGGTATTAAGAGGGACATGAGAGCAGTTGGATTACAGGCTGAAAAGCATCAACATTAGACGCAAAATATTAAAACAGCAATGGCCATAAATGTTTAAAAAAAATAACCTGGAGTTGAAGTGTATTGCAGCAGAGAGAAGTACACAAATATAGAATCATCCCAGAAGCATAAAGGAAGTGAAAGCAATATACTAGTGTGTGTCTGTACGAGATGGGGAGATTAGTAAAGAATTACCTGGTTAACAAATGTAAATAAATAAATAAATACATAAATCAAAGTGTAATGCATAAGCATGGACTGTCATACCGTGACTGTATGGTATGCAAAGTCAGGCTATGAAAAGTGGTTGCCCATTTAGTAGCAAATTATCAGTAGTAGGGCAGTTGAAGACACCAGTGGAGTACTGGACAAAAACAGAGGTGGAGAATATCATAGACACATGAAATTAAGATTCAAGAACAAGAGTGTCACTAAGCCTGAGGTCAGGCTTTGGGGATATGGATGATTGATTGAGGAGTGGTAGACAGTCAGTACAAAAATGGGCCAGTATGATACAGAGCAAAGCAATGAAACGTGCTAGGAAATCAGCAAAGTAAACACTAATTTATTTATTAGTTTCAATGGGCAGTCCATTTCTAGACAGCTTGGTGGAAACATTAAGATTAAGTTGTTACACAATCACACCGTAAAGCATACCCACCTGAAAATAAAGCAATAAAACTGCTAATATAGCAACAGCAAAAAAAAAGTGACACTGCTTCTAAAAAATGTAAGGTAAAACAGTAAAATGCAGGTGTTCTGAAATGCAGAACATTCATGTGACGACACTGTTAGTGTACTCAAGCAATAACTGGTAAAATCCAGCAGGATATATGCAACATAGAATGCTCCCTGATGAAGCATTGACATCATGCCAGATGTACTTTGAGCTGGACTGCTACCTCCAAGGTCAGGTATATGTGAAGAGTTCTCAACGGGAGCAAACTGGTGTTTAATTAGTAGCAGACAGCTACTATGTTTTCTGTACATGGAAGTAACCACATTTGTACAAGATGCAGAATTCTAATCATCTCTGTAATACAGAAGTAGAATTCTGAGCATGATTCACAAGGCTTTATGCAGCTCCACTGGTGAACGACTACAACTCAGGTCCCCTGTTTTTCATTAGCAGCTTAGGCAACTGAAGAAGCTAGAGTGGAAAGGATGGGCATGACTATCACCCGTGAGAGAGGAAAGGGGCTGTCCTATTATGCAGTCCCCAAGAGGAAGGGCAACAGTGCTTGGGGTACTCCTGGGGTGTGTATTTTGCTTATCAAGCTATGGAGGTGGAAGGAGATAGGCCTTCTTTAACTGGTACACAAAGGTATGCATGTTCATAAGAAGGTACAGTGACCTCTACAAGGATGCAGGTCACATGTCCCCTACCGTAGTATTAAAAGAAAAACACCATTACTACCAGGATGCTTGTGAGGGCACAAGCAACTTGCATGTTTGCCTGGATCAGATGACTCTCACCTCTGTGCTAGGGATTGTAGAACATGGAAATGAATGTGCTAGGGATTCCAGAACATGGAAATTAATGTATCATGTGGCTACCTGGATCAGATAACACTCGTCTCTGCGCTAGGGATTCCATAACATGGAAATGAATGTGCCATGTTCAGCAGACATAGGAGCAAAAAGTAAGCAAAAAAAAAAAAAAAAAGACTTTCTATGGAGCTGATGTTCAAGGTGACCATAATGTTGCCTTTAGTTTATGTTTAATATTCTGTGACTGATTAATTCTTCATGACAATGAATCTCTTTTTTTCATGAGGTTCTGCTATAATTGTTTACATGGGAACACTTTGAAATGTAATATTTATTGCCAGCTGTTTGGTATTGACACATTTCAGTCTCATGGAGGCTTGTTATTCGAAAAATAAAGTATATATTAATAGTCTCTGGTTTATAAATTCAAAGCTAACTGTCTTTGTGGGCTATTGTAAACCCAGCCAATTTCCATTTTATGAGAGTCAAACCTTGCATCTTGTATTTGTGAGTTAAACTCCCTAACCATTATTCCAACCCACCTCTAAATGCGTAATTAGTGCTGGATTAGCAGTGCATTCAGACTCTGTTTTGAGATTGCAACTATTAAACACATTTTAGCTAGATGCAACCTTATAACTATGCCTTTATTGAAGAGGAAGCCGACTTGAACCCAAGATTTTGTACAGGGTTCCTTTTTGTGATAGGAATAGATTTTATATTAACGTGTTTGATATTTTTTGATGTTTTGAATTAATAGAAAATATTTTGACAGTGTATACTTATAACTTTTGAATTTTTGCTATAGGTTTATGTAATAAGTTTGTACACAACAAAGGAGTTATAACGGAATATTCATGTTAAAACTATTGGGGTTTGATGGATTACATGTACCTTAAGGTAGGGTAATACTGGCAAAATCAAGTATCATCATAAGAATAATAACAGCTTCATCCAGAGAACACACAAGAACATATATAAGGTGGGAGTGAATCCTCGCAGCTGCCTCACTTTAACAGCACAATATAAAAACTAAAATGTGAATTTTCTTTTCTTTGATTTTCACAAATCTTCCAAATAATCTGATCTCATATGCCAATATTTGAAACTGTATAGGAAAGTCTTTTTTTAATATATGAATACAATAATTCATTTTGAATGGCAAAGCACCACCATGACTTCAAGATGGCACCCAGTGATGGAAACAAGTTTGAGGACCTTAAAGCAATAAGGATCATTATGAGAGTATTATCAAAGTTATTTGAATGACTGGTATGGACTTACCTTAAAAATAAGTGTACTGCAGCAGAGTGGTATTTAAAACCATGATACATTTGTTCTAAACATCCAATATCCTGCCAGACAGAACAGCAGCAAACAGGATGGAATGGTCAAATGAGCAAGATGGCAGCCTAACAATTATTAGTTTACCTGAATACACGGAAAGGAACATGCTCAGGGATTCACTGTGCTAGAACATAGGTTCATTGTTGTGTACTAGGCTAATGGCCCTGGAGCCTTTATAAGCCTAGCCCATAGGATTACCCAGCATTTTATATAGGAAGAACCATTAGAGAATTCTACATGCTAGTGAATGAACATATAAGAGCAGTAGACAAGATTGATGTAAGCATTGTCTTGGTAAACCATGTTAAGCAAAAGCATTTGTTAAAAAAATAAGGCATGCTTCAAATTTATAATAATTGATGAAGTCAATGATTTTGATCATAAGTTTGATGCAGAAGATGAACTGGATTGGAGTGAATATTACTGTCAAATTAGGCTGAATGCATGTGTATACCCTGGTTTAAATGATAGGAAAAACTTTAAAGTTGTTCTTAGAAGGAAAGGGTTAAGGCATTAAGTGCTTTGTGTCACATGTTATTGTTATTAAGTATTTAAATAAGTTTGTTCATTATACAACTTGGTCTGAAGAATGTCCATGAAGGGAATGAAAGCACTTACCAGTTGGATTTTTATGTAATAGTTATTTTGTGTTTTAGCCGTTTGTTTTTTTTATTGAAGTAAAAGTATGTATATCAAAAAGCATTGGAGAGAACATAGCTTGTGTGATTCAGTATAAACATATAAAATAAAAAATGGTTTATTTTATTTTTATTTATTTATTTATTTTACATTTGTTAACCAGGAAAAAATCCAACTGGACCAGGTCCATTTTCAGTGGATGCCTAGGGAGAAAAGCTCCACGTTTGACAAGAAGAAAACAAAACAAGAGCAATACAAAACAAGAACAATACAATATGAAATAAGTATAAAAAAATACAAATGTTTAGAGGTAGACATATACAGAATCTATCACAATAACTCATATAGGGTTACATGACTATAATAATATCTTACAATATCTGTAGACAAAATATTACAAAAGAATGGTAGTGACTACATTTGCTATTTTAAATGACTGTTTACATTTCCTAGTGAGTGTACACTGAAGGAGGTAGCAAGCCAGTGTGGCTTAATTGGAAGTGAGTATATGTAAGTGTGCAAGCACAGGTGTATATGATGAGTGTTGTTGAGGAGGAGCAAAGATATACTAATTTTCAAGTAATACGTGGACAGATCCAGCTTTTCCTGAGATGTGGTTTTAATAGTCTTTTAAAGTTAAAGTTTGTTGTTGCAGAGGATATATTAGTGGGGAGGTTGTTCCATTTTTAGCTATGATGTGGGAGAAAAGGTCTTTGCCTGCAGTGTTGTTTGCAGATGTGATACTGAGGAGTGGTTTGTTTGATGAGCGGAGAGGGCGACTGGAAGAGTAGGAGGTTAGTAGCTGTTGTAGGGCTGGAGTTTTCTCTGGGTAGTTTATGATGTTGAAGGCATAAGTGAGATGTAAGTAAGATAGTAGGTGTGGGAATTCTAGCCATTTTAATTGTTTTAGTATTTGGCAGTGATGTGTTCTGAAAGGGGAGTTGTTGGTAAATTTGGCTGTTTTATTATAACATGACTAGTTTGTCCAGAAGTGATTTTTTAATATGTGTCAGGATTGGAGCAGCATAGGTAAGTGTTGATAGGAGGTGAGTTTGAGCTAGAGTGTGTCTTGTTTTGTCTGTGAGGATGTTTTTGTGTCTATAAAGGGTTCCCATTTTTTTATGAACTTTCTGGATAGTTTGAGCTATGTGTAGATCAAAGGATAGCTTGTCTATTTCTATCCCTAGGAGCATTATGTGGGTGTATGGGGAAATGATAGTTCCATTTTTTGATAAGAGAGAGAAATCAGCGGGAGTACTTTTAGTTTTGTTAGGGGTAAACAGGAGAAGTTTTGTTTTGTTGGGGTTTAGGATAAGTTGGATGTCTGTGATCCAAGTTTCAATGGCAGAGAATGATTCTTGGGCTTGCCCTAGCAAGGTGTTGACAGATGGGGCTGCACAGATTAGTGTAGAGTCATCTGCGTACTGTATTAGTGAGGCTTGTTTGGAGGCGGTGTGTAAATTGTAAAATTAGAGAAGAGAAGTGGGCTTAATATTGAGCCTTGTGGTACCCCTATGGAGTTAGGGAGAGAGAGTTGATTTTGCCATTGCACAGATTCTTTTCTGTCTGATAAGTAACTTTGAACTAGGAGATAGTGTGATAATTAAAGGATAGTGAGTGGATAGCATCCAATAGTTTAGGATGTGAGGCCATGTCAGATGCCTTTGACAGGTCCAAAAAGATAGCATATACATAGTTATTGTTGTTTCTATGATAGTTAACTTGATTGGTAAAGGAGTGAAGGGCAGAAGTTGTACTATGGTGAGACCGGAATCCGTGTTGGGTGGGGGAGAGAAGATTGATTGTTTTCAAGTATTGCATGGCTTGGTAATGTATGCATTTCTCCAAGAGCTTGGATAAGGGGGATAATATAGCTATAGGCCAATAGTTGGAAAAATCATAAGATTTTCCACCTTTGTGCAGAGGTATAATGTAAGATATTTTCCATAGTTGAGGTACATAGGCTTCTTGAATGGACCTGTTTATTAGGATCAAGACTGTGTAGGATAGGGAGTCAGCTGCGATTTTTAGGAATTTTCCAGGTATTATGTCTGCTGCAAGAGGTAGTAGGTTTTAGGGTGTGGAGGAGCTGTTTGATTTTTAGATGTAGGGACAGGTGAGAGAGAGAGAAAGATGGAAGATTAGTAGTGCTGGAGGGAGGGGTTCCTGCAGTTGTGGCTGATACGTTGTTAGAGTTATGTATTTGGCTGGACAGAGTTTGGATTGAGTTTATGAAATAATAGTTAAACTGGGAAGCTGTATCATTATTGTTTTCATTGGAGGTGGAAGGGGTGGGGGTAGTAATAGTGCCAGGTTTCAGTAGGGAGTTGATACTGTACCAGAACCTTTGGGGATTATTTGGGTGTTTGTTTTGGAGATCAAAGTAGTAGTTTTGTTTGTCTAGTTTAGTATGTTTTTTAGCTAGGTTCCTGAGTTGGTTATAGTTTTGTTTAGTTTGATGGGTGTTTTCCTGTTTCCATTTCTTCCAGGCCTTGTCTCTGGTTTTAGTAGGGCTCTTGTGTCCCTGCTTAACCTGGGAGCATAGTTAGTTTTAGTTTTGATCTTTCTCTCTGGTGCAATGGAGTTTAGAACTGAAATGAATGTCTTATTAAAGTACTCTACTGCCTGATCAAGGTGAAGGGTTTTTAGTGGCTGCCAGTTGCATTGCTTTAGAATTCTATTTAGGTTGTCTGTGGTACAGTTGCGATCATCTCTGATTAGTCTATAAGTAAAGAATTTTTGACTAGTTGTATATTTCCTTAGGAGAAAAGTGGGCAGATGGTCACTGAGTATATGTGGTAAACAACCAGTCTGATAGTGGTGTTTAGGGTTATTGACTAGTGTCCAGTCAATAATGGTTTGTTTTTGGTTTCTTTTATCAGTTCTGGTGGGTTCCAGAATTAGTTGGGTGAAGCCATAGAGGTTTATTTGGTTGGTGGGGTTGCTGGAGCTACAAGCTAGCCAGTCAGTATTAAGGTCGCCTAGTAAGATTGTTTCTTGAGGGGAATTCAGATTAAGCCAGTGAAGGATTTCTTCTATGACTGGTGAATTATTTCCGGGAGGGATATAGCAGCACAGAATGTTAATTGTTTTATTCTTGTTTAATGATAGGGTAGAGGCTATGATTTCAGCATTAGGAAAAGTAGGTAGAGGGGTATGGAATGGCTTTAGGATTATTTCATTTTTAAACAGTATTGCTACTCCACCACCTTTCCTATTTGTTCTATCTTGCCTTATGATGTTGTAACCTGGTGGTAGGATTTCTTCACCTGGGATATGTGGTTTTAGCCAGGACTCAGTAATAGTTAGAATATCAGGAGAGTAGTGAGTAATAAAAGCTTGCAGTTTGTTGGAAATACTTCTAGCGTTGATGTTAATTATTAGGAGATCAGTTTGAGATCTTTTGTGGAGATCAGAGGAAGAGGGTCCTGGGTTTGGGTGTATGTCACTAGCAATAAGGAGTACTTTGCTGAGTTTGAAAAGGTGTTTGATGGCATAGGTTAGGTTAGTGAGGGATACATAAGCTGCTTTTTTATTGATGGTTGATAGTGGTTTGGACTTTGGGGTGTGTAGGATAATACTACTGTTAAACAGTGTTGGACAGACTTTGAAATGTATGTGGGGGTGGTTGGATTTTATAGTATGTGTTGTAACAAAGGAGGTATTGTCTAGGGGGATGTTTGTTTGTATGGATGTGGTGTAGGATAGGGAAGTCAGGGCAAGTAGGAATGAGGGTAGAATGATTTGCATTGTAATTTAAGTCGGAATGGTAGTAGGGTGTTGTGAGGTGGGGTTGGGGTGTGGTTTGTGAAAGGTGGTAATTGATAATTGGGACTGATAATTGGAGGAGGACTTGAGTCAGGTGATTATGGATATGTATAAGTTTAGAGGTAGTGGGGGTGGTTGATATTTGGGAGTAGGGTAGGGGAGCAGAGTGAGCCCGCAGGGCGAATGGAGCGGGGGCAAAACTAGCAGAGGTGAGCGCCAAAAAAGTATCAGTGGTTGCAGGCAAGGGCTGTGCACTGATAGGCTGTAGATGATAATTTAGTTAAGTAACTTTATAGGCTAAAGTTTGAGGATGTTACTTAGGGTAAAGTCTAAAAACAGACAGGGTAAGAAGGTAGACCTGGAAAGGACACTATAATGAATAGCTTGGACCAGAAAGCCTTAATAAAGCGGTGTGGCTCTTTGGGAGGATTTCTGGCTGTTTGCTGCCACCTACTGTAAGAGCTAGGGAACCCTGCGAGTGTGCACGCTGTTGGGGCTCAAACTAAAAATCACAATTATACTTAGATCAGCGTGAGTAGGGAGTTAGATAACATTCCCTTCTTAAAGGACCAAGTAATTAAACAACAGGAGCTTACATGCGCTTCAGTTTGCACAGAGCACAATTTGCTGGAAGACTATGACCTCAGTTTATTTTGATTTATTTTCCCGATCATTGGGTTGCTTTCTTTCCTGAGTGGGTGGGAGTATAGACATCTGAATGCGCTTCAGTTTGCACAGAGCACAATTTGCTGGGAGACTAGGACCTCCGATTATTTTGATTTATTTTCTTATTTTCCCGATTGCTGGGTTGCTTTCTTTTCTGAGCGGGCGGGTGGGAGTATAGACTGAGCTAACAGCGTACACACACTGCGTTGGGAGTGGAATCCATTCAAGTGGATGAATGGTCTAAATATATATATATATATATATATATATATATATATATATATATATATATATATATATATATATGATGTTTTAACAAAGAAAGTCTGGAGTAAATAAAAGTAGAATTTGTGAAACTAAATAGATAAGTTATTAATCTAATCTAGAAAATAAATATAAAGAAGCGATAAAATGATGCGGTGTATCTTAGAAAAGGTAAGGAAAGTAAATACAGCTTGAAGTCAAATGGAATAAATGAAAAATGGGAAAGATAAAACATTTTTATTGTTAGAGGTATTACATCTCTAAAATTCCTAACAAAATGCTTATAAGACATACAGAGAAGTATTAGTTTTAGGCATATTACATGAAATGGATTGGTTGCAGAAGGATGCTATAAAATTGTATTATCACAACTGATTCTAATAGAAATTTCAAAGCATATAGAATGTTTTCTAGGGAGCAGGTACAACACATTTCCTCTTGAAAAATATTATTAAAAACTATCAATTAAGGTGCTGGTCTTTTTGACTAAATCTATTGGAATCTTAAATAAAAATTCACAGCAAAAAATGAATTAGTATCAACAGTATATTACATTTAGGTGAGATTATGCAAGATTTCTGTACACCAGTCAAACTAGAGCTAGATCTACAAATTTTACTATTTTACAGAGAGCCCGAAAGCATGAACAAATTTCCAGCATTCCCAAAATAAGTAAAGCACGGATGTCTCCAAATCCCAACAGTAACAAAATATCTGCTAATATTTACAGACTCAGTTCATTAATTCAGATGGAATTCAAAATGCATGCAAAAATATTGGCAAATGAAATTGTTAATACACTACCACCTAATCTCTAAAGAACAGTAGTAGTCTATCAAGAATAGACTAGGAGTACCTGATCTGATTACATACAGTTCAGTAGACTCTCCAAAGAGTGACACAGTTAACCCAGACTATTGCACAATATCGATAGTTTCATAGGGCCTTTGACTTGGTTAATTAGGACTCCATGCTGGAAATGATGATCTTTCAACAGGAATGCATGCATGTGTGTGTGTGTGTGTGTATGTATGTGTGTGTGTGTGTGTGTGTGTGTGTATATATATATATATATATATATATATATATATATATAGATATATATATATATATACACACACACACACACATATATATATATATATATATATATATAAATGTGTGTGTGTGCGTGTGTGTGTGTAAACTAATATATATGTCCTGAGCCATCAGCTTTTTTTAATCAATATTCATTACACTTTATAAGGGAATGTGGTAAGCATGTCCTCTTTTTTTTCTTATTTGTCTAAGTAACTAGTATTGTCTCTGTGGTCTTCAGACAATTGTGTACTGTGGAGTTCTCGACCAGTCAACAATATGCCCATTGTTATGAATATTTTTCACAAGTTTGTTCATTTGTCAGGCTTTTGTAGTAGCAAAGATAAAACACTTGTTTTCCAATTACCTAATCTGACTGAGAGAGAAGTAGGTCTTCCTTTTCAGGGTTGTATCTGAATATCCTTGCTTGGGTATAACATAAACCACAACAATGGAAGATGCATTGACAAAAATGCAAAATGTCTTCTTCTCATATCAGATATAAATGTAGTAGCCAGGAAGTCTATTGCCTTCCTTTCTCAGTAGGAATGTAAATGATTAAAATGGTCTTCTTGAAGTTGTATTTCTTCTTAGACATTTGCCACAACTTCATTTTCAAGCTGCAGTTTAAAAATAATTCAGCAAACCACCTTTTTTTGTCACACATCTCATCTAAGAATTAGTAGAAAGAAAGTTTGTATTCTTACTGGGTATGGCAAATTAGACTTTTGCTAAACATTTTTCAGTGTACAATTTCAGCTACTAATAGCAACAGTCAAGAGCCAGATTCCATTCTGGAATTATAGGACCATTTCCCAAGCTACAGCTAATTCATCCAGATTCATTGTTTGCTAAAAATGAAGCCAGCAAAACATGGAACCTGACTGCTCTAGAAATCTGGATGAAAGCAATAGCATCAGGCAAGATGAAAGGTCATGCTCACGTACACACACAAGTAGAATATGAGATTCAGAAAGGTCAACAGAAAAATATCATAATCGATGCAGCAAATAATGCTGGCCACACAATTTGTAAGTGATGTAGGATACCCAATGGAACAAACTATAGAACTTCACTGGACTTCAAGACTAAAGTAGTATCACCACTATTTAGTGTTGGCAATATTTACAAATATCTTCAATTCTTAATAATATACAGCAAAATTATTACTCAGGACAATGGGCTTTACACCAAATGACAGTTTAATTTATTGCACAGTTTCTCCAGACCACAGTATATTGGTATGATGTCCTTCAAGGATGCATCTGCAGTCATCACATATGGGTTGTCCTGACTCAGGCAGCCCTTCGGTCGGCCGGATTCCAAAGTCTGGGTCTGGCGTCGGCTGATGTCGCCCTTTCCCTGACGTCACAGCGCCTGGGGTATAAAAGCATCAGCCGACGCCATCTTCCTCAGTCTTTCTTGCTGCGTGGTGCCCGAAGCAGAAGCAGTTCGCAAGTGCCAGTCGGCCAGCTCCTGTAAATTCGCTATCCGAAGACATCAAAAGCTAAGTACCCTGTTGGGGACCCTTTCTTGCCTCAGCCGATGTCAGAAAAAGTTAATAATTGTTTAACTTGTGGGAAACAAATACCTCATAAGGATTTCCACTCTTATTGTCTTCCCTGCTTAGGCCCAGACCACGACGTCTCGGCCTGTTCAGCCTGCGCTTCCTTCAACCGACGCACTCTTAGACGTCGGTCGGAGTTCGCAGAAGAGTTTTTTGGGGATAGTTTTGCTTACAAAATGCCATCGGAAACCCCAACATCACATTTAGTTAAGAAACGGAAAGACAAGGACCGACACACGCGGGCCACGGTTTCGGCTGAAACCGCGGCTAGGCCTACCGTGAGTGTCTCAGTCTCGGCTGATGCAGAGTCCTTGGAACTTCCGAACCTTGAAATAATACAACCGACAGCCTCGGCCCCGGAGGCTCCTACCGAGTCGGTTACAGAATTGCCTTCCGAAACTGGTGTACTGGAATCTTCCGACACCATACCTTTAGACACAGCTACACCAGCATGTGGTGCAGCCAGGCCTCCTGCATCCATGTCTATTAAGGCCTTCACCAGGGCTAAAGCTGCTAAACACACTAAAGCCATGCCTCCCAGAGTTATTCCTCAGGGACCTTCTTGTAGTTCACAGATTCTAACTTTAGCAGAGGACCTTATCTCCTTAATTAGGGGCTCTCAGCCTCATCCGGACAGGGGCTCCCAACCCCCTCTAGACAAAAGGCCCAGGATGGATCCTCCTGATCCCCTTTCCTCAGAGGAGGCCTCTGTTGGCTCGGATCACTCAGACTACCAGGAGGAGGCTTATTCGGCCTACTAGGATTCGGATGCAGAGGAATCTATTCCCTTGGCCTCCCCTCCTGAAGATTTTTCCTTTGGGGAGACCCTGCACACTATGAGAGAGCACTTCAAATGGCAGGGCCAGGAATATTCTGATTCTAGGAAAAGACTAAGAACTTTTCTTCATTTACCTCAGCATAGACCTTTGGCTATTCCTCCTGTTTTAAATGTGATTGATGATGTATATTCTGACTCTAGTATGACCCCTGACACTCTGCCTCCGGCCCCTGTTAAGCCCAATAGGTATTACAGGGTCCCGGACACACATAATTTTCTTTATAAGGCCCACTCTGCTGACCCTGAAACTATTTCACAGGGCCCTAAAGGGGTTGCAGCTGTTACTACCAAGAACCCACTCCCCTCTGCAAAGGAGTCCAGGGCATTAGAGAGATGGGGTAAAAAAGTGTATACTTCTGCCACTCTTGCTATGAGGGCATTAAATTGTCAATTTCACATGATACAGTATCAAGAGTATTTGTTAGAAGAAATGCATAAGAAATTGTCTTCTTCTGAACCCCTTGACCGTAAATCCCTTCAGGATCTGGTACATAACTCCCAGCAGGTTAGCAACCACTTCTTGCAGTGTGGTTATGATGCATTGGAAGCTTCATGTAGGTCAGCAATGACAGGTGTTGTCATACGCAGGCATGCTTGGCTGAAGGAACAATCTCTGCCAGAACATGTTAAAGCTAAGTTGTTGGATGCTCCACTGGAAAAGCAAAAGTTATTTGGATCCACTGCTCAAGATGTCCTAAAGAAATTTGAGGAAAAGGCAAAATCTGTACAAACAGTCAAGGATTTTCTTCAAGTCCAACCGCCTAGATTCAGCAGAAACTGGCCTTCCAAAAATTGGTCCTTTCCGGACACAGAAAGATTTCAAAGGGGCAGGAACAGGCGTGCCAGAGGTAGAGGGCAAGCTAGGGGCTCCTACAGAGGCCGTCAATGGCAACCTCCAATCCAGACAGGCAGTTCAGGACCTGCAACTGCTGCACAAGGACAAACTCAATGACTTTGCTTTGACTCTGCCAACCAGGGCTCAATTAGAAGCACCTTTGGGCGGAAAGCTTTCTTTATTCTCAAGCAATTGGCACAACATTACAAGAGACAAATGGACACTCCAAATAATAGACAACGGATACAGGTTCCATTTCCACACATTGCCAAAAAGAAAAGGCATGCCAGGTCTGCCACCAAATCAAAGGGCAGAGGCTTTGAAACAAATCTCAAGCTTACTACAAATGAAAGCCATAGAAAAAGTTCCTATTTCAGAACAAGGCCAAGGATTTTACTCCAGGCTTTTCCTTGTTCCAAGAAAAGAGCATCAATGGAGACCAATTCTCGACTTGTCCGTACTGAATACTTATCTCATTGTGCCAAAATTCAAAATGCTGACTCTACAGCAACTCTTTCCCATGCTGGGCAAGGGGTCTTGGCTGGTTACTCTAGACCTCAAGGAGGCATACCTGCATGTCCCTATCGGACAAAGTTGCAGAAGATACCTCAGATTTCTTGCAGGGTCAGAGCATTATCAATTCTCAGCATTGCCCTTTGGCTTATCTACTGCGCCCAGAGTATTCACAAAATGCCTGGCATCAGTAATAGCACACTGCAGACTCCAGGGGATTCAAATCTACCCATATCTGGACGACTGCCTTGTACAAGCGGACAACCAACAAACTTTGATAAAGGACTTAAATTATGCCATCAATCTTCTACAGGCCTTGGGATATGCAGTCAACATGCACAAATCAAGACTTGTTCCATCCCAAAGAATAACCTTTCTGGGTGCGGATCTAGATACAACCACCCAAATGGCTTATCTCACAGAAGAAAAACAAAGTCAACTACCGGATTACTTCAAGAATCTGACAAGACAAACCCAGCTGACTGCAAGGAAAATCCTGCAGGCCCTGGGTTACATGGCATCCTGTATTCTTTTGATTCCACAAGCAAGGCTACATATGAGAAAGCTACAGTGGTACCTAAGGAGTTTATGGACTTAGCACAGTCACAGTTTGGAAACTTTAATCCCACTCATTCCATGCCTTCACAAGGAATTTCTGTGGTGGGCTCAGGCCAGCCAGTCCAACAGAGGGTTGCCCTTCACAAAGCCAAAAACCTCCCAAACGATTACAACAGATGCTTCAGACCTAGGTTGGGGAGCACACATGGAGGGCAGAGGTATCCAAGGACAGTGGTCACGAAAGGAGCTACGCTTGCACATAAATCAAAAAGAAATGCTAGCAGTGATGCATGCAATCGAGGCCTTCAAACTCTTTCTGCATCAAGGCCATCTACTAATAAGGACAGACAACACCACAGTTATGTGGTACATAAACAAGCAAAGAGGTACCCATTCATACCCTCTCTGCAGACTGGCAATGAATCTATGGGATCTTTCCTTGAAACTCAATATACAGCTACAAGCTCAGTTTGTGCCAGGGAAGGACAATACTCTGGCGGACAGCTTAAGCAGAAATATCATGGATGCACACGAATGGATGCTGCACCCAGACATTTTTCAACAGATAACACAATCTTGGGGAAGCCCGGACATAGATCTATTTGCATCCCCCCACAATCACCAACTGAAGAAATTCTGCTCAAGGACATACCACCCACAAGCGTGGAAAGTGGACGCCCTCTCTTTCAGCTGGAGAAATCTGACAGTGTATGTATTTCCTCCTATTCCATTAATGACCAAGGTGTTACTGAAGATCAGGGCAGAGCAGCCAAAAGTGATTCTGATAGCTCCGGACTGGCCAAGACAGCACTGGTACCCACTGCTAAGGAGCATGTCACGTACAAAACCATGGCCCCTACCTCTATGGCCATTTCTACTGACACAGCACAGATGCAAAACTCTACATTCCAACCTGAAAACATTGCAACTAACAGCGTGGAGAATACCTTGACTCCTCCTCAGGATAAGCTATCCCAGAGAGTGAAGAATATTATTATGGAAGCTCGCCACCCTTCCACAAGGAAGGCATACTCAGCAAAATGGAAAAGATTTCTCATCTGGAACACCACAAAGGGCCTAGATGCGACAGTAATGAACATGGCACATATCCTGGAATATTTGGCAGAAATGTTCCACAATGGGCTATCTTACTCTTCTATTAAGATTCATGCTTCAGCAATTTCAGCAGAGTACAATACCGATCCACCTGTCTTTTCTCATCCTCTCCTAAGACAGTTTCTAAGAGGAATTAAAAACATCAAACCTCCTAGGAAACCACCTCTACCTGCTTGGGACCTTAACTATGTGTTGGAAAAACTAACACTGCCTCCATTTGAACCAGCAGCATCTGCAGATCTACAGTACCTTTCATGGAAGACTGCTTTCCTTCTGGCAATAACCTCAGCAAGAAGGGTTTCGGAATTGCAGGCCCTGATGGCAGTTCAGCCATTCATTATTTTTCACCAGGACAGAGTTTCATTAAGAACTAATCCTACCTTTATGCCAAAGGTGGTATCCAGGGTTTCATTGAATCAAGCCATTCACTTACCTACCTTCTTCCCAAATCCACAAAACAAAGGGGAGAAACTGCTGCACACCCTGGACATTCACAGACAGGTGCGCTACTACTTGGACAGAACTAAAGGTTTCAGAAAAACCGACCAGCTGCTGGTAGCATATGCTGCTGGTACTCAAGGAAAAGCAATTTCCAAACAGACAATTTCAAAATGGATAGGAAATTGCATCCGCTTTTGTTACTCATTTCATGGAAAGACTGTACCAGCTAACATTAGACCACATTCTACAAGAGCCACAGCCACCTCCACAGCCTTGGGGTGGCTACAAAAGACATTTTAGAAGCTGCCACATGGAGCTCCATGCATACATTTGCCAAGCATTACAATTTACCTTTATATTCCAGATCCAGAGCAGGCTTTGCTACGGCTGTCCTGCAGGGTATCTTAGCTACACCATCCTTTTCCTAGTACCTCCACCCCCAGATTGGCTATGGTATTCTACCCATATGTGATGACTGCAGATGCATCCTTGAAGGACATAGTACATTTTTGTACCTACCATAAATGTAGATGTTTGATAGGTATGCATCTGCAGTCAGGTTTACCCTCCCTCCTTCCCCTCTGTGGTATTCCTAGGGTGCTTACCTCTCTATTTGCTAGCTGGGGGGATCTATTATGGGGTATTTGTTTTTACATATACATATATATAGATATATATATTTTTGCAAATGTTTGGATCTTTTATTGCATTTTTCCAAATTTAGCCTTCCTAGAGGGCACCTGGCATCTGGGGCAAGAAAAACTGAGGAAGATGGCGTCTGCTGACGCTTTTATACCCCAGGCGCTATGCTGTCGGGGAAAGGGCGACATCAGCCGACGCCGGACCCAGACTTTGGAATCCGGCCGACCGAAGGGCTGCCTGAGGCAGGACAAACCCATATGTGATGACTGCAGATGCATACCTATCGTACATCTACATTTATGGTAGGTACAAAACTGTACTTTGTGTCACTTGAAGTATCACACAAAACGTGAAGAAATTTACTTACTACGGAAAAATGGGACAATGTTTCGGAAAGATTCATGACAATGTAGCTATGACTAAAATGTTAAAGCAAAGTGAGATTAAAATTTATCTGCTAAAATTTTTTTTACTTTTTTTTTTTTTTTTTTTAAGTAATCCATTAATAGCAACATTTTCCCACTGAAGTGGAAAGGCACAGACAAATCAGTTCAGACAAATGCAGGTGATCCACCTAGCTGCAAATTTCATCAACATTTGGCACTGTCCAGATGTTAAGAAAAAGTAAAATAATGTTATAGGATGCATTTACTGTGCTGTAAAAACATTTCCCAGATTATTCTGTCCTGTTACTTATTGGGCATACCCAGATATAATATTCCAAACAACTTTGCTTGAGAATAACCTAATTTATTGCTTTCACAACATTCATATTCTCAGACTATGAAAATTGCATCACATCTGTGGCACATACATTTTATTTTTTGCAACAAATTTAAGATGGATGCATAAAGATAATGATAAGAAAGAATGACTGGAGTACTGGATTATATTTGTTTTTTCAATAAGGATAAATTGTAATCCTCCAAGCTAGAAAATCACATATAAATATTTATTAAATTTTGTTGTTGATTGTTTTCCTTTTCTTGTTTGCTATGTTTTTTCCTTAATGTACAAGATTTCAATAAAGTCGTTTTAAAAAGGAACACATCAACATCATCGTCATCATACAGATTGCATTTTAGGGATTGCTCTGCTACAGCTCTTTCTCCATGATGACAGATTTATAAAATTAAGGATGAAATACAGTTATTCACTGTTGCTGGAATTATATGCCAGAAATATCATCTAGGCTAAATTCATATGTCATGAGTAAAATTTTAAACATATCCTGCAGAGGTGAGAGAGATAGGTGGTGTACTCTGCGAGTCTGCAGTCTCTCTGAGGTCTCCTTTCAAGTGAAAGGGATAGCGTGTTACAACCAGCATCCTTCAGTTGCATTGGTTGGAGAAGGAAAGGAAACTGTTCTTCCTCTTTAGCAGAGTCTTTCAACACATCCTGATATTTGGGGGATGCCAGGTCTAGGTGGTAATTTCTTGTGATACTACTTTGGCTTCATAAATAAGAATCCAATACAGTAGGACAAGAGTCTTTTGGAGGGCCTAGACTGTTTCTTTGTGAACTTTCCAGTCTTCTCTGATACCTCTAGTTCTCCTGCAATATTTTGTATGCCCTGCTAATTACCCCCCCACACCCCCTGCAGTTTATTATAAGTACTAACGCTGAGATCACACATTCCCCTTGGAAAGGCAGTATTTCCCTACTCTGGGATTGTTGATTTCGCAGACTTGTCAAATACCTGTCTGTGTTGAACAAATGGTGTCACTCTACTGGTTGTTGGAGCACTTGCCGTTCACTCTGTGTGTGTGTGTGTGTGTGTGTGTGTGTGTGTGTGTGTGTGTGTGTGTGTGTGTGTGTGTGTGTGTGTGTGTGTGTATATATATATATATATATATATATATATATATATATATATATATATAAAATGTGTGTGTGTGTGTGTATATATATATATATATATATATATATATATATATATATATATATATGGATTCACTTCAGAACTTCAAATTTCATGTGGTCCAGACCGTATGATCAAAGTTTTAGAACTTTGAAACTCTGAAATAAATCCAAAAGGAACACAAAACCATGTTTCTCAATGTTTTTGCAGGGGGGCAAGCTACCCATACCCCTGCTATTTAAATATACCAACTTCGAGATCACACTATATCGAGGAAAAGGGATCATTTCCCATTCCATACTGTATGTAGATCTCTGTTCAGAATTTCGAAGTTCTAAAACTTTAATCATATGGTCTCGACCATATGAAATTCAAGGTTTTGGGAAGTTGAAATTCTGAAGGGAACCTCTATATATATATATATATATATATATATATATATATATATATATATGTACACAAAGATATATAATATATACACAGACACAAATATATACATGCACATACAAAAATAATCACAAACACATGTATGCAATGACACACACACAGCTATATGTGTGTGTGTGTGTGTGTGTGTATAGGAGCCCTTCATTTGTTCGAACTTTCAAATGTTCAAAATTCATATGGCCGACATCATATGAGCAAACGTTTGAAAGGCCGACAAATGATAGCGGAGATCCTGCTACAGTGCGGGACTGTGAGATTCCCTGTTCCTGCACTGTAGTGCGATCTTGGAGTCAGAATAATTAAGTAGCAGGATGTGTAGGGTGTTTTACTGTGTTTACAGGTGGGTAAATGGTGCTTTTTCAGGATGTCGGTCTTTTGGAATGTCGATCATATGGTGTCAGCATTCTGAACGGTCGAGATTCTGAAGTAGACCCATATATATATATATAGATATATACATATATGTGTGTATATAATGTGTGTGTGTGTGTTTGTGTGTATGTATATGTATGTGTGTATATATATATATATATATATATATATATATATATATATATATATATATATATATATATATATATATATATATATATAGATAGATAGATCTACGTGAGAACAAAAACCCACTTACCAAAGACACCAAGACATCACCACCAAACTTACAGTTTACGCAGGGAAAAGAAGCGGTCAGCCACAGACAGACACACACATTATGTATATTACATTTTATTTATATGTATATATCTGCACGCACCCACACAGAGACAGAAAAGGGAGATATTAAAACTGGAGCAGGCCCAAGAAGGAGCCCTGGGACACTCTGCTGGTCACTGGTCTCTTGTTGGAGGTGTTGTCACTGATCCTGACTTCTTGGATCCTATCTGTGAGCTAGCTAGCAATCCAATGAGTTATCTAGTTCTGAGAGTTTGACAACAATACTTGAGTGGGGTATATTATATTGAATACCTCGGCCAGGTCAAGGTAAGTGGTATGCACTATTTTCTCCTCATCTATAGCCATGGTGACCCTGTCAAAGATCTGAACAGGTTAAGTAGGCAAGGCCTTCCCTTAATGAAGCCAAACTGGAATGAGTCCAGTTTCTGTAGTTTGCCAATGTCCTTGTTGATCATTTCCATGATAATTCTTTCCATTGCTGTACATATAAGACTAGTCAGACTGATGGGTCTGTACTTCCTGGTGTCAGCTTATGGTCCACCCTTATGAAGAAGGATGATTGTTGTGGCCCTCCATCTCCTTGCATGTAACAAGTTTTGAGCCTGTAGTTGGACTGCTTCAGGTGGTACTGTTAGATCATGTTTTGTGCTATTTAGGAGACAATGGGATATTGTCAAGGCCATTGAAGCACTGATTTTAGCCTTAGTGAGTCCCACCGGGACCTGCTCCCTATTGATAGCTGGTTGATATGCTAGAAGGGATTTCACAGGGGATGGTGGGAGGTAAAGTTAGAGCAAGATTTATCAGCCAGTAGATTTGCTGTGGCACCAATCATTTGTCTGTATTAGATCTTCCTGAAGGGTGTTCTCATTTTGGGGATTCATTGACTGCTCCCAGTTTGCAATCATCTGTGAACATGGTCAGCCAAAGGCATTTGACATTGACTTTGACATCTGAGAAGTCCGTGCCAAACAGCAGTGCGCCCAGCACTGAGCCCTGGGGGACTCCACTGGTGATCGGCCTTTTTGTGGATGTGGCCTCACTGATTCTATCCTCTGGGGTACTATCATAGAATTAACTAGCTATCCAGCATGTTATAAAGGAGTTTCTACTTAGTTCCACAGGTTTGTTGACAGTGTCCAAGTGGGATATTGTATCAAATGCTTTACGCAGATCTAGACAGACAAATATGCATGTTTTCCTCTCATTCTTTGTCTTAATAATGTTTTTAAAGGCATGCACCAGATTCAGTAAGTATGTGTTTCCTTTGACAAAGACAAACGGAGAAGAATCCAGTGTCTAGGGGTCTCCTATGTCCTTGTTGATAATGACTGCAAAAACTCTTTTCATGACTTTGCAAGTAAGACTATTCAGATTAATGGGTATGTAGTTTGCAGGATTTATTGCAGGTCCTCCCTTATAAAAGGGGTTGGCCATTGCAGACTTCCATTCATGTGGCACAAATGATTCCAGGGGTCCTAATAAGTCATATTTTAGACTATTCATGAGGCATCCTGAGATGTTATTGGGGCCTTTTGGGGCCATGTTCTTGGCTTTAGTGAGCACATCCAGTACATGCACCCTAGTTATAGGTGTAGGGGTTATTTTTGATGGTATTTTGGTGGGATTGTTGGGGATAAGAGGGGGTAAACTTGGAACTGAATTTGTCCACTAAAGGTTTTGCTGCATTCCCAGGGTCAGTGAAAGTGGCACCATTAACCTTCAGTTCAACACATTGCTGTGTGCTGCCCTTGAAGTTTCTAACATAGCTGTAGTAGGCCTGATGGCTATCTTTCACCTGAGAGGCTAGCTTAACTTGAAAGTTGATTTGTTTGACCTAATTAGTCCTTTTAGTTGCCTATTTACTTAGATATGTATGTTTAGCTAAGCACACACACACACGTAGGTTAACCTTGAAAATGTTGAAAGGCATATGTTCAAAACTTGGATAGTTGAATAGACTGTCCAGGTTCCTGGAACACTGGAGTATTGGTTGAATTCACTTTAGCGAATGCCAGTGTGCATTCAGACATCTGATGTCGAAGTTTTGATAGGAGATTGCACTACAGTGTGGAATGATACGTGTGTGTGTGTGTGTGTGTATATATATATATATATATATATATATATATATATATATATATATATATATATATATATATATATATACTTTCCCTCACTGTAGTATGATCTTCGAGTTTGTATATATAATATGCATGAGGTGTGGTGGGTGTAGGGGGGCTTGCCCCCCCTGCAAAAGGTTAGTTGAACATCGCCGGATGTTCATGTCAACCTGGTAATGTTGAAAATGTGAAAGTACAATGTGTCGATGATATCAGTGTCGACAATTGGTGTAGAAGGTGTGTATGTGTGTGTGTGTGTGTGTGTGTGTGCATAAGAAGGTGGTGTCTGTGTGTATGTCTGTGTGTTCATAGGTAAGTACTAGGCTATTGGCCCTAGGGCCTTTATAAGCCTAGCCAAACGGTACCCTGACTTTTGCCACCCAAGAAAATTATTTTCCTGCGCCCCTGTCAAGCAGAGCCACAGAAGTGATCCCCGGGGTGAATTTCCTATCTCTTATCCAATCATCAGGATTTTTCTTGAAGAGTGCTAATGAGGAGCTTTGTTTGATATAGATAGGTAGTTTGTTCCAGAGTATGGAAAGTCTCTGGGACAGGAATCTATCCCTCCAGCATGTTCTGTTTATTGTGGTGACAAGGTTTAGGTCCCTAGAGCGTGGTGCTCGGAGGGATTGGGATTTCTTTAAGTGGAGCATGTCCAACAGCTGTGGTTTTGACATAGCTTTGTATGTTAGGCAGAGATCGCCTCTGAGTAAGCGATAAACGACAGAGTAAAGCTGGAGTTTTTTGAGACAGTCTGCGTAGGGCATACTGTCCACCTGTGTCCCGAGGTCTCAATACACTTTCGGTGTTAAGTATACTACTGCCTATTTGGTAGTTCATGGGTACAGATTTTTTACCGTAAGGGATGACAATGCAGTTTTTGGGATTGAGCTTGAAGCCATGGCTTCGATACCAGGCATCTGTCTCAGTGAGGCCCTTTTGTAGGATGTCCACATCTTTGGGAGTTTTGATTATGTCTCCTAGTTTGCAGTCATCTGCGAACTTTGTTAGCCAAAGACCTTCTGTGATAGCCTGTACTTCAGAGAAGTAGATACCAAAGAGGAGAGGACCTAGGACTGAACCCTGTGGTACTCCACTTGTCACTGGTCTGATGTTGGATTTAGAGTGTGCTACTTTCACAGTGTGGATTCTGTCAGTGAGCCACTTGGCAACCCATCAGTTGACATAGGGATTTATACCTAGTTTATTGAGTTTATCTATAATTCCAGAGTGGGGGGTGGTGTCGAAAGCCTTGGCGAGATCTAGATAGGCTGTGTGAACCACCTTACCCTCATCTACGGCTTTGGTGACCGCTTCAAAGAAGTGTATCAGGTTCAGGAGACATGATCTGCCTTTTACAAACCCGAGCTGGGTAGGGTCCAGAGTTTGGAGATTACCAATGTCATTGTTTATAAGTTCCATGATGATACGTTCCATGGCCTTGCAGACCATGCTAGTCAGGCTAATGGGGCAGTAGTTCTCGGGGTCCGTGGTGGCTTCCACTTTGTGGAATGGGATAACCGTTGCTGTGCGCAATTCAATAGGCACAAAGCCTAAGGTGAGGCTATGATTGAACATGGTACTTAGGTGGGGTGCCAGTTTGTTCTGTGGTTCATGTAGAACGCAGCCTGGGATGTTGTCAGGTCCCATGAATGCTGTGTTCATTGCTTTGGAGAGTGTTTTTTTTTTTATCTGTGCAGCCGTGATTACTGGAATTTTGCAATCTTCCAGTATAGAGATGGGCTCTTTAGGGGACGAGAGAGGGGTAAAGTTAGCACTGAACCTGTCTGCCAGGATGTTGGCAGTATCAGTTGGTTCTGTATATTTAGTGCCATTGTGCTGTAACTCAGAGCAGATCTGAATGCTGCCACTGAGATTCTTGACATAGCTATAGAATGCTCTGTGGTTGTCTTTAGAATCAGTGGCGAATTTTTTTTTCATAACTAGCTTTGGAGGATTTTGAAGGATCTCAGCTTCTTACTGAGGCTGACCACAGAGTTCATCCAATCATGGGATTTCACTCTTTATTGCAACAGTTTCTTTCTTCTGTTGTAGTGTTTGTTTATGGCAGGGGACCACTGGTTCTGTTAGGGATTGCACAATCCATGTATTCGTGTTAGTGCTTATAAAGTGCAATTGTATAGGATTCAGCAGTCGTACCTCTATTGTCCGTCAGCATGGGGGTCGTTAAGTTTGCCACTTCTGTCTTAAGAAGCGTGAAGTTGGCTTTGGAGAAATTTTTTACGGTGGTTTCCCTAATGGGGGGTGGGGGTGGGATGTGGGTGTCTAGGGTGATTTGCTTGTGGTCAGATCTGACCAATGAGGAATTGATCTCTGGTGTGGAACACCGGTTGCCCATGTTGGTAATGACCAGGTCTGGGATATTGCCACCCCTGGTGGGGGTGTGGATAAGTTGATCCAAGGCGTTGGAATTTTTGAATTCCAGAAAACGTTGAGCACGAGAGTTGGTACAGGAGTAGTTTTCCCAGTTAATGGTAAGGTAATTGAAATCGCCCATTATTAGGGTGTTAGGTTGTACCCTAATATTTTCCAGTGTATCAAGAAATGAGGAGTGGGAATCCTGGGGCATGATGGGGGATTTGTAGCAAACTACAATTTGGATTGCGGTCTTGCCCAGAGTTAGTTGCACTTGGATAATCTCGGATGCATTATGCTAGGCAACTAGCCTGGAGGTGTGGATATCCTTAATGAATATGGACATGCCTTTGCCTTTAGTGCTTCGGTCCAGGTTAGGTAGCCAAAGGGTGTGGTATGAATTATAGCCTGGTAATGCAGGGGTGCTCTCCGGAGCCTTGAACCAGGTCTCTGTCACTGCACAGATGTCGATGTTCTCCATTTTAAGGAGTGCCTCGAGTGAGTGCATTTTGAGGTTTAGACTTCTAGCATTAAGTAGCATTACCCTCAGGTTTTGCTTGCTTGTACCTGTTACGGTGGTGAATTTGTCATTTGAATCTTGCCTAATAAAGGCACTATAGGGGTGGTAAGAGCCTTAGCCAGTATCCGGAATCCCAAGGGAGACAGATCCAGGCCATCTTAGGCAAAGCATTGTGGTTTGTCGATCATGTCATCCCAGGCAGACATATACTGGATCCCCTTAGAATGGCACCAGAAGCTTAGCCAATTGTTGAAGTCAATCATTTTGTCCTTGTACTGTGGTATCATTCTGGGTGATGTCAGGATGCTACTCAGGGCTAGGGTCATACCTGCCTTAGCTACAAGATTGGAGAGCTCTTCCATTTCTCTTTTCATGTAGTCCAGAGTGGTATGTCTCAGGTCGTTCACACCAACATGGACAATGACAGAGTCATATTTGTACTTGTTGTGGAGTGACCTGAGTGCATGCATTATGTGGCGGATCCTGGCATCTGACAAGCAGCTTGTTTAGCCTGGTAAGTGGGAACATCAGTGTGCTTGACTGTAGGGTCACCTATGACTAAAGTGTTGGGTACGTTGTTTTGCCTTATGGGCTGTGGTTGAGTGGCACACTGAGTTTGTGGGCTATGCATTATTTAGGTTGTTTTGGGGGGGTGGAGGTTGCTTGCGTTTCTGCTTTGGAGGTCCCTGTTGCTTGGGTAGATATTTTTTGAGAGCCTCTGTGAATGTAGGCATGTGTTTTGTGTTTCTTTGTGTGTGTTTTGGTGGTGTAGGTTTTGAGGGATTATGTGATGAGTGTGGTGTGGTGCAAGTGTTTACCTTCGCCTCTTGACTGTCTAGTCCAATCTTGGGTGAGGAGAGCTTTGCTTCCAGTTTGGCTATATAAGTGCATCTCTCACAGGTTGTAGTGTTGGGTGGTAGGAGGAGATGGTTGTCTGTGTACATGAGGCAATTGCTGCATTGCCCCAAGATGCCCAGATTCATCAGGTAGACAGGAGAAAACACTGGGGAGCTGACCCTTAGACATGCCTGGATAGGTGCTTATATATTAAGTGCTAAAAACTGTTTTCCTCTAGACAAGTTAGGAAAGTTGAGTGCTGTAGTAATTTGTAGCTTATTTAGTGCTTAAAATGAGTTCTGAACAAGTGCTGAGCTCAAAGAAACGGATTTGAGTGCTGAAACTAGAAAACTAGCTAGTTCTAAGAAACAAAATTAAACTAGAAGGCTTCCCTCCAACACAAAGGCTTGGAGGCTCAGAAGCTTACAAAGAATCCTGAATACAGCAAATCTGTATTTGGACAAGACGACTTACAGGAAAGGCAGGAAACAAGCGTATAATTTTTTTTTTGTAAAGTGGAAAGGGGAAAGGAGGAGCAGAAACTAACTGGGTTGGCCTTCTCAAATGTTCTCCCTGGATTAGGTAGAATGAGGTAATGACACTAGACTGGGACGAGTGTCCCAGATCAAATTTACAGTAGGGGCGGGCAACTGCAAAGCCACCAAGTATAAACACAGGATGCCAATAGGGAGGGTGGGAAACAAAAATCAGAACAAACAAACCCAACCAGATGCTTAACAGTTGTAGAAAATTCTAGTTAATACCTCACACACAGTGAAACTAGCTAGCAAAGTACATGCAGACAATAAAAGTGCTTTAAATAACTCAGAAATAAGCAAAAAACTGGATACTTAATGTTATATATATCACAGATTAGTTAGCTTAGAGCCCTTCCTCCGATTAGCTCACTGTGAAATGGCAGAAACACTCACAAGTTAACTTCTTAAGTAACAAAGTTGAAACCTGAAACAACTTTAAAAAAAGCTTGAAAGAACCAATGAGGTGTTTACTCCAAGGCGTAGTCCAGGCAACCCCAGTCAGCCAATGACCACAAACAATTCACTCACTGAAATGCTATATTGGCTTTGGCTAAGCTATGATGGCCTGGAACATATGCTCAGACACACAGCCTCTCCTAACACAACTAGGTCCAAAACACAAGCTTGAATATGGACAATGCTACACTACCAACACTACTTGGGTAGAAAAAAAACTGCAGAAATATTTAAACTTGTGTAACAGGGAGATGTGTATGTGTGTGCTGGTGTAACAGGAAAGTAGCTGTGTGTGTGTGTAAAGTAGGGAGGTGGGTGTGTGTGTGTAAGAAGGTGGTAGGTAGATAATTACATAT
This sequence comes from Protopterus annectens, assembly GCF_019279795.1. Lineage (NCBI taxonomy): Eukaryota > Metazoa > Chordata > Ceratodontiformes > Protopteridae > Protopterus > Protopterus annectens. The sequence goes on along the minus strand of NC_056735.1, from coordinate 1,104,264,680 downwards.
CTCTCAACTGTTCCTGATTTTCAGTGACTATTTTGACTGAAATTGTAGCTCTGTCCCTCTATATCCCACCTAAAAGTGGTGACTTTTGAAGAAAAGGTGATGAATTATACTTAATAATGGCAATTAGAGTTGGACTACATTTACTTTAATAAATGATTATTCACTCATGTTCTCTCATTTTGTCAGTGTCTCAAGTTAATAATACTGATATTTGAGAAGTGTCCCTGATTGGTTGAGAGGTGTGTGTGTGTGTGTGTCATATCCTTTAGAAAAATGCAGACTTAACACAAATCCAGTTATTCTAACAATTTTCTAAGCTCATGAGACCAGTATTTATAGTCCCGGAGTTAATAAACTCCATGTCAGAATAGCGCAAGCACTACACGGAGTACACCATGCCCATGTCTGCAGCTCCCCCTCGGCAGCGCACCTTGCATATTAATGAAGTTGTGCTACTGAGGGAGAGCCATGTACACGGTTACTGAATCAGTGTAGAGGGTGTGTTACAGTGCTCCGAGATGTGTAACACACCCCCTGCACTATCAAAGTGCCGTACGGCACTAAAATATCAAATGTAAAGTGTGTCCTGGCCAGTATTAAAATATATATGTAGGGGGTGTGTTAGTGTCTGTAACACCCCCCCCCACTGTACCAGTGCCATATGACAGTGAAATTAAATGTGAAAATGTATTGTCCCTATTGTGTATTTGCATGGCATTTAGTAATAAACACATGCCAGACATCTAAAAATAGAAATCGGATGCTTTTAATTTTATCAGAAAATATCACGTTTAAGTATAGCTTAGCAGGTTTGTGCAGCATGGCCAGGTGCTCACCAGTGCTTAAACGTAAATAAAGAGCTATATAAAACAGTATAGCTGTGATCACCATAACTTTAGTAGCTGAATGGTTAGAGTGATGGCCTCATGTCAGTAGGTGCATGGTTTGAATCCTGGCCATTCAGCTTTTTACATGCGATATGGATATGTTGTAAATGTTTTTTTTTTTATTATTATTATGTAAACATTGAAATTTGTTACCAAAAGCCCATTTTCAGTGGAGACCTGAATATAAAAACCCCAGTTACACATGTCAAATACATTAAAGTTGCACTACCAGATAACGTAGTGAAATGCGTATGTTTAGTGATATAAAATAAAATAGTCATTATAACGACAAATAGTTTCAGTACTTTTTTTTATGTACGAAAAACTCTAGTTTCTCCGTAACTAAGCTCTGCTAAAACCAAGCCAAACAGTGCTTAAACAGTGTTTGCATTAGCTGTGTGAAGGTTATACTAATGTCTGCGCCCAAATGTACTAGTGCATAAACAGCTTTGCTCAGCAAGGTGATAAGAATTCATTAAATAAATGTCCAGACGTACAGTAATATTCCAACTTAATAATACAAAACTGTTTATTGGTGTTACGGCTGTATGCCTGGTATGTCTGTGAATGTCTGCTGTTAATGTAACCCCATGCCTACCAATGACTGCAGGGTAAGTGTAAACTCTCTGTACTGTGCACAATGCATGTCTCTCAAGTGTCGCGCTGTCACGGATAGTGATCACTGTTGCCAAAAACCTTGGGGAGAGACAAACTCTGGTTGAAGTATGCCAGTAGCACACACACACCACATCAGTGCACAAAACACCTTGGTAGTCATGTATGTTCCCCTGACGTAATAGTCCTGTGTTGTTTTGTGTTTGTAGGTGTTACAGCTTGGCCCATACTGTCCCATGTGGATAGCTTGAGAGGTATGTATGTGCTACAGAAGCTCTAGGGTACTTTTAGACATAAAGTAAGGGTAGATGTGTAGAGTATAGAGCGGTACAGTTGTGAAAATTATAGCCTATACAGTTGGTAATGGAATGTCTCTCTGTCCCCGTACCCCTTATCTGCATCTTAAATTATTATTGTTATATTATGGGTATGTTTTCATTTCCACATATGTTGTGCCTTGTGTTGTATTATTTTGTTTATATATTACATTGGTTGCCTACTAACATACCTTATTGGCATACCAATTTTGGCCTTTTGCCGTAACTGTTACAATACTGACTGTTATTCCATTTGTGCCTGTGTTCTGTATGTTATGCAATGTTATTGTTCTGGGTTACTTGGAACACCCATGCATTCTGTTATAACTATCGTTGAAATGTTCTGTTCGTGATTAACCAATACACTTTGACAAACCTCAACAACATTGCATGATTGGGTAGGCTGGTTCCAGCAGATTCGCCTATCCCACTTCATCAGGCTGCGGCACCAGGTCCCAGCACGTCTGAGACACAACCTGGAGCTGCCTCCTCCACTGGTCCTGCACCATCCCCATCTCAGGGGATGAGGCCTATCCACTCACTGGGCGCGGAAGGGAACCCGTCACCCGACATCAGTTTCCAGGGCTGGTACGCAGGGTCATCCAGTGTGATTTGGATGATTGACTGAGCCAGATCGAGGGCAGACTGGAGCTCAATCGTGAAGGCGAGGAAGCAAGCCTTCCTATCTAAAATGTTTTTGTTTGGTATGTATAGCAGTTAATAGTTTATTTGCTGACTGGACATGGGAAAGAGAGAGAGAGATTTGATATGGTTCAATATTTATGCAAAATTGAAAGCCAAATTAATCAATACAAAAAAGGCAGTCTCAAAGATATTCAAAGAGAAATACAGGCAAAGGCATCCAGATAAGGAAAATTTCCCAATAAAGAAAATGATATCACAAAGAAGGAATATAAAATAGAAAATTAGTAAAGTTGAAGTTAAAACATGGAAGCTGAAGTTATGGAATGCCTGCAAAGTGAAGGATTTGGTGCTGAAGATCTAACACAGGTTACATCACAGCATGCTGGAATGAGTCCCCAAAGTAAAGGGAAACAGGAAGATCAGTAGACATCTGAAGAAGATTTAATATGGTGCATTATTTATGCAGAACTAATCAGTACAGAAAGAGAAGCAACAAAGATATTTGAAGAGAAATACAGACAAAGGAATCCGGACATGGAAAACTTTACAATACAAAAATTAAGAAAACAAAGAGGAAAAGTAGAAAAGAAGATTAGTAATGGAAAAGTTAAAGAAATAGAAACAGAGGTTATAGCATAGCTGGGAAGTGAAGGATTCAGGGTAGAAAATCTAATTCAGAAAGCACCACAGCAGCATAGAGCAATAGACATCCAAATTAAGGAGAAACCAGTGGAAAGGGAAGCTGCCGGTCAGTTGCTATATGAAGATGCTTTGGAGCCTTCCACAGGAAAGGAGTATCAACTTTCACCTGAAGCTGGGCAGGAAACTGTGGCAACTCTGGAGCAATTAATGTTGGAGTGATAGGCTAGTGAGTCCCATATGACAGCAGTAGATGACACGGGACGAAATTGAAGAAAATGTACCACAACAAGATGGTATAGAACTTTCTACAGAATGCCTGCAGAAATGGAGAACAAAAAATGTGCTCTCAGTTTAGAAGAAAAATGAGCTAAGAGAAGAGGTGCTTGATTTAATAGAGAGAGGCATATTAAGATCAATGAAAGAAGTAGACTGAAGAAGGTCACTAAATCCCCAAAAGTCAGAAATTCGTTAAAACAAATGAACACTGTAATTAGGACTGTCCATAGAGATCCTTGTGCTATAATAAAAGTAAATGGGATATGTTACTGTGCAGCTAAATTAATAACAGGTAAAATTCTACCACAAGAACATAGGGTAATAAGGGAAAGGAAGGGGCGAAATCGAATACTATATTGGAGGTATTGAATAGAGAAAACTATAAAGCAGTTCAGACAAGTAGTGTCACTGTCAGAGGACTATAGAAGAGGAAGTAGATAAACAAAAATACCCAGATGTGTTAAAAGCAATGCACAGTATTATAACAGATAGAGATCTATCATGCACTATTGCAAATGTTGTTGTTTGTCTTTCTGCTTTTCCCGGTAAGGGTTCACCACAGCGGAACTCCGGTCCGCTAATGATTGGCAGTAGATTTTTACAAAATGCCGAGGTTCCAGCTCAACGCCCAACCTTCAATGAAGGCACACCCATTTACACACACATGTCTTTCGAAAGCTACCCAACTGCGGGGAGGACATGCAGACTCCACACACAAGGCTCTTCCAAGCCCTGCCGAGAATCGAACGGGAGAATCTCTTGCTGTGAGGTATCAACGCTACCGCCATACCACCGCGGCGTGTAAAACATCAGCACAGGCAGAAAAACTTGGAGGAAACACAGATAAAATAAAGGAAAGGTACAAAATAAGCAATCTATTGATGACCCCAAAATGTTTGACAGAACTTGGAAACGAGGTAAATGGAATTGAAAGACCATCCACAAAAGAAGAAATAGATACATTTTGGAGAAGTATTTATGAAGATTCTGTAGCACATAACAAAGATGTTAATTGGATAGAGTAAGTAAAAGAAAGTATAAGAAGTTCAAAGGTAGAGGATATGAAATGGGATGAAGAAACAGCCAGAGAGATTGAAACAAAGTTAAGAAAAGCCTCTAATGGGAAAACACCAGGCCCAGATGTAGTAACTAACTTCTTGTTAAAAGTATTAACATCTTTGCGCAAGATTTAGCCACGAGTAAGAACTATTTATATGCACACCCCGAACAAACACCAACCTAGAAAAAGAATGCTCGTGCTTAAGAGTGAACCTGCAAGCTGCCCTAAAAAGTTATAGGCCAATGACTTGCCTTCCAGCTATGTATAAACTATACACTGCAACTGATGCTGACAGAGTTTATTGTCATTTAGAAGAAAACTCAATCATGGCAATAGAACAAAAGAGCAATAAAAGATAGTCATATGGAAAAAAGGATTATCTGTGGCTAAATAAAGTCATAATGGAGAACTGTAAAAAGGGGAAGAATCCAAGTATGGTGTGGATTGACTACAGAAAAGCATTTCATAGTATTGCACATTCATGGATAAAAGAGTGCTTAAAAATGTATAAGATGCACCCTGCACAGATCAACTACATTACAGTGACCATGAAACAGTATCAGACCACTTTGCAATTAAGCCACGATTAAAGGGGACATTATCGTCTTCGATTATCATCGTCGTTACGCATATTGTAATCAAGCAGGAATGGAAATCAAACCAGAAGTAAATAAAAATCAGGCAGCAACTGAATGTGCCAAAAACAAAAGGAAGTATAAAAGAGGAAGGATCAGATGAGAAGACAAGAAATGTGGGAAATGCATAAATATAGTTGCAAGTGTGGAAAACTCTTGGAATAACCTCATGTTGATCAGAACTGAATGCAGGAATGGTTAAGGAGAGATTAATATAAAATAAAAAATGAAAGGTTAATTTTGGTGGCCTAAGATAGTGGATTATGTACACATTTGTTTACCAAGTCCATTGAACTTGATATGAAGAGAGCACTGTGTTTCTACATCAAAGCCTTTTAATGAGGACTCACTGTGCATTCAGATGGCATTATCTTCATTACGTGTATTGTGCGTTCGGATATATAATATCTTGCATTTCTATGCCAGTGTTTTAAAGCTAAACTATCAGTTACTTCTTTCATGTAACTGGATATAAGACACGTAATCATCTCAAACTTATTACCTTCAGATGTCCACTTTTGGGTTTTCACATACTAGTTTTCTATGCATCACACCAGTTTTTATGATTTCATATGCTTTTAAGATGACACTTTGTAGGAAGTATGAATCAAAGCGGGATTTAAGATGAGGATTTTCATATAAAATCAGTAAAAGAAGCAGCCTGCCCATTAGGACAGTAATATGCTAAAACTCCTTTTAAGTGGCCAGCATTACAAAGAAGGAATGTTATGCATTCTTCTGTGGCTAAATTAACACTGACCAGGGGTAAAGCTTGTTGGTCTGCTCCTCATGTTTTTGAAACATGTCCACTTAAAGTTTTGAAAACATCAGCACTAAAATCCTGTTGACTGTTACTGTTGTATATTCCATAATTCACCTGGAAGACAGGAACTTCAAAACCTGCTTGGATCACTACTGCTGGGTACAGCAGTACCCGAGATTGTACAGCTGCTTTTATTGCAACACAGTTTTACAGCAACCCACCAACAACTGGTATTTTAAATGGGACAGTAATTATAGTCAGGTCCTAGATTACATTTCCATAATGCTTCATAATGCCTATCCCAGTGTTTACTGACTGATCAAGCTTGAATGCACTATAATAAGAGGCTTCAGAGAATGAGCCTAGCAACAGTGGTTTTGTCAGATAGCATCAGTGTGCACATTAGGTATTGTGCAGCCTAGTGAGTCATAACAGATTAACTAGTTTTCAAAAAAATTTCTCAGGGAAATACATTTTAAGCATAATTGTATACCTTCAGGATGGACAGCATTTGGCAATACCGGGCCTTCCAGAGGCAATGAGATTATCCAGTGTGGTGTCAGACCTGAAACACCTTTAGGTGATGTGGCATTGCTCACTACCTTCCACTTTGTTGGGTTCTGTGTTTACATTGTGACAAAGAAAATTCACAAAGCTTTAGCATCTGTGTCTGCTAAGTGGTATCAAATGTTAATACACAATGATAGACTTATTTTTTTTCCAAGTGTACAGACGTGATATGCACAGAACTGTGTATCTGCAGTCTGTACTACATGTATAAATTCTATGTCTACCTTAAGGGTTCATTAGCAATATATTAATAGTGGTATTGTGGTAAAACACTGGTTGGAACAAATGTGTGACTGCTGGACTATAACGAAAAGATGTACCAGTCGTAATGTGTGTACCTTTATGGATAAAAGTATCTGACGTGAAGAGACATAGCCAGGAATAGTTTTAATATTTTTGGACAAAATAGCTAACTTACTTCCAGAGAAGGTCATCTAGACAAGAATAAAATAAAGGATTACTTCATCACGCGGTGTTAAAACTTCTATAAGTAAGTTCTGTCTGTCTGACCAATCACATGCCAGCACCTACTGTATATTTTACCACACTCTTGGAATTCTAAAGACTTTCACTTCAAATGAGACTGCTAGAAAGCAGATGCTTGCACTTTTTGACCAAAGAGAAAAAGATATGAATGAGAACATTAGTGGAGAATCTATGCAAATGCATGGTGCCAGTGTGGAAATAGAAGGGATGAATGATGCTGCCTAGATACAGTCCACAAGTAGATTATCTGAGCCGCAGAAAACTTGTAGTATTAAGTATCAAATGGTCAGGTGGCAGGCAGTATAAAAACACATACTGGAAAGCCCAACATGAATAGCCCTGCTAGTACAGCTGTGAGATGGCAAGAAGGTGCATTAGTAAGCAAACAAGAACAATGCAGGACAACCTCCAAGTTTGAACCAAGCACCACAGCAGGAAACGGAACGGAACCAGCGTTACTTAAGAAGGTGCATTAGACACTTGCTAAATATGTCAAAAAATGCAGCAAGATATCTAGTTACTGACAAGCATCCATGTCTGTCCTCCAGACTAAGTAATGTAATGTGCTGGACTGCACTCATAAACTGATAGAGGTATCATTGTACAGTATGAATATAGCTGTGCCAGTAAGTAACTACACAAAAGCCTTCAAAGAGTAAAACACATACAAAAAACACATAATAAAAACGAAAAAAGAAAAGTATTCGAGTGTCCATGACCTGGTGCATTTTCGTTTTATTACTTTATTCAGACTGTATTGTTTATAGTCCTTGTCCTATAATGCACCTGCAGAGTAATCTGAGAACTGTAACATGGCAGAAAACTGACTCCCAGAGTGCACAAATGTAATGAGATGCAAATGAGGGATGTTATACTGAAATGGTTAATGAGGCCAGTGCAGTAGAAAAAGTCCACTAAGTGCTGCTCACTCCTACTGTCCGGATAAACACTATACACAACTACTGTCATGGAGACATGCTGGGTGTTTGAGAGAGAGATGAGGCGTATCTATACATGGTATACTCTGTAGGAATATACTTCTACCTGTCCAGCATGTGTTAGTGTTACAGTGCACACTACAGACACAATAGTCAAAGCTATTCTTCACTAGTCCTTTCCCTTACTTCACTTTCACTGAATTTCTGAGCAGTAATTGCATGGTCTATCTGACAAACCCACAAATACACCTAAATGCTCAATGTTCAACATCAACCAGTATACAAGTATCTTTTATACTGTAATAGCTGCCTCTACTTTCACAAGAATGTAGTCTACTAAGCAGTTTGTGTACTGGCTTATTAGTACATTTGAGTTAATGCAATTTGTGATCTTGCTGTATTATGTTATTTTACTTCTTTTTGTAGATTTCTTTACTAGGGTTGCCACCTTTTCAAATGGCCAAAGTGGGACATTTTTGGTACAAACATCAGATTTTACACGCCGGCACATACCCACGGTCAGTACAATGGTTAGAACTTAACTTTATTGCCTAAATAAAAGCTTATTCTTGTAGCATTTTAGTTGCTTATTCTGTTTCTTATAACATTTAGGTATTTTAGATACAAAATAACTGTTTTATGAAACTATTACATAAAATATAGGAAATAATTTTGTCCTAAAATATCAGGACATTTGCCATTTTTACAAGTTTTTGTCAGGACATAACTGCCCAAAGAGGGACTGTCCCTCGCAAAGTGGGACAGGTGGTAACCCTATTCTTTACTGCTTATTTCTTTAATGAATGTGATGGTTGGTTACCTTGCTTTTCTTTTCTGTTCCATTCTTGTCTTGTTGAAATTAGTTTTCTTCTTTTAGAATGGCAGTTTTGGGTGTAACCTAATAGCAGGAACTTGTGTTCAGTTTCATAGCCAATCAGATAGGTGCTTAGATAATATCCATATTGTAAACTAAACTCAAGTCAAAGGAGGTCTTGGTCACTGTATTGACCAATGCACAGTTCATGGGCAAAATCCTCTGCCTGTCATGCATGATTCTTAAACCACAGACTGAAATACATGGCATTTTGAACAGGAGTTCAGTATGAAATATGTTTTAGTAGAATGCTTTGTATCCTACCATGGGCACAGCAAAGTGGTAAAGGATTACATTAAAGTGTGCTGTCACACTTTTGGTATACACCTCGATCCTTAGTAACATAAGTGCTAAGATGTGTTTTCTGTCCTAGTTCACTAGAATTAGGTGGAAAATTCCTAAGTAAAAAGCTTTGTAAACATTTTATTTCATACCTGCCCACATAATTACACTGATTCCCTCACTGGCATCACGCAAGAGCTTGCATGGGGGTGCGTCATGGCTTGCATGGGGCTGCACCCATTAAAGTATATGGACGCAGCTGTATGTACCCCCACTGCTGACATCACCAACATCAAAGGTCAATGAACTATTTGGTGATATCACAGAGGGATTTTTCAGTGGTTTTTATTTTAAGTATTGGGCTATAAAACAGGTATGAATAGCAAGGAAGTGCAGCAGAGCACTGGAGGCACCACAGACCATGATATACTTTACTTCACTTTAGGGGACAGTCACCCTACTCCTACTTTTTCACCCCGTGCCTCTGTCTCTCTCTCTCGCTCTCATTCTCTTGCTGTATCTACAGCAGCAGCAGCTCTGTATTTTTCTTTTCAATCAGCAGTAACTTTCTTCCCCAGTCCAGGCTCCAGGACTTCTACAATTTCTTATTTGGCATCTGTAGCTTTCACTTAAAAAGGAGGAATATGGAAGAGTCCTGAGGTAGATCCCTTTCACAAGTAGCATATTTACCAGCAAGGGTAACTCTCTCAAATTATGTATCACATTTATACACACAGACACACACATTCGTCTATATCTGCAGTACCATGGCCATTATCCAGTAATTTCACTGGATGATGACTTTTGCAGCTGTGAGTAAATTGCCTTATAACTTTCTAGGAAATAGTCCTTGACTTTGTCTTACTCCTGGCACAATGCAAAATGCACAAAAAAATAAAACAGAGCAGCTGAAAAAGCTCTTCCTAATGCATTCACATATTGACAGTATTCTGTACTTCCCCCATCTCTAATATGTTGGCATTAATGTCCTTAGTCTTATTTCAAGGGCTGGGAAACAAAAAACTTCCTAATTCTGTGTAGTGGGGGATATAGCTATAACATCTGTGGTTATAAGGAGAATGTAAGGACTAACTGTAAAGACCTTCTGTTTTGAGCATAACACTGCACTTAAAATGCTGCCTCCCACATGGTGTCTGAGTAACCATCACAGCAGTGCACATCACATGACATTTAGTAAAATTTCTTGATCCTATTAAAATGATTTTTTTAAACTGAGCTTTAAGTTTTAGAACTTTAGCACAATTAATTTTATACATTTACAATTCCAAATAGTGTACGTATTAATCAATCCCCCAACTCATGACACACATCCCCACTGCAAAACTTACTACATATTCCAGTGCATTTAAACTATCCCCAAAGAAATGCAGAGAGGGAAATCACTCAGCATAAAGCCTCATTCAGTAGGTTAAAAGTGCTGCATTTTTAACCATTTGTCTATTATAACCAGTTTGTACTGATAACTTTATATAAAGAGACCCTTCTCTACTAATATAAACAAAATTATATCCTGTGGGATGTACGGTGAACCAATACCACTTTTTACATTCTGATGTGAGATGCATTTTCACCCCCCCCCTCGCCCTATGGTCCAAAACACTGTTTCTAAATACTTTTGTTTCACTTTCCTTTAGTCTATCCCCATTATCCATAACGTCTAACTGTGCCTTGTGCACCAACCTCGATCATTTTTGAAGCTTTCCCCAATATACTTCCACGCTTCTACAATACCACAATATGTACAATGCTGTTGCCTCATCTTTCCACACCTTCAACGCCTACTCAAATTAACTCTTCTTTCTCAGTATAAACTTCCTCCATGTTTGATATTAGTAGTATAGCAACCTCCTTTGTGGATCACCACGTTTCAGCCATTTCTCCTACTCAAGCACAATGTGCCCCATTACTCTGCTGTCAAGTTCACTTCCTTCTCCTCTCCCCAATATTTATGCAACTTTTTTATTTCTTTCTCCTTAACCCAAGAATCTTTATAAATGCAACTTATCCATCCATAACCCCTTTTTCCCATTTTTACAAAAGGTGGTCAGCGTATCACTTCAATAGTGACAATCATCTAGAGCCAAGGTTTATACCACCAGGTGGCTAGCCCTGCTGTGGTAGTTCTTTCACACCGCAAACTCACATGCATACTTACACCTAAGGCAAATTTAAAGTGTCAAATCCATTTACTGCGTGTCTGTGGAATGTGAGAGGAAACTGGAGCACTCGAAAGAAACCCATGTGAACACAGGGAAGACATGCAGACTCTAGACAGAAGGCACCCCAGCTGAGAATCAAACTGGGAACCTCTTACTGTGAGTAGATAACACTGTCTGCTGTGCCACTGCATAAATGCAGTTCAGTACATTGTAATTACTTTTGCATCACAGCCATCATATCTGCATCAAAGTTGCACTTTTAGTAAATCAAACTTAAGTCAAAGTTGCATATTTAATAAAAACACAGAGGTATCGGGTGGCTTAAATGGCCACAGCCATGTGTCTATTGCCAATGACCTTTTCTAATAGAAGCCAATTATTTTGAGATGTGCACAAGGCAGGAATGTCAGGGAGGTAATTTCTTTATTTCATAGCATTGCTGTAAACCTACAGGACAGCAGACAGCACTATCGATATCCAGCCCTTCTGATTCATCCTACCCACATCATAATTTTTTTCCCAATTCTTCACAATTCCTCTGGGCCGAATTACTATCTGCCAAGGAGCTATTGCCGGGCTGATAAGTCCTCTGGCAAAAATCCCTCAGGGCTGTCTGGCCTGTGGAAGGTGAGACCCCTCCCACTTACCTTGGCCTCCCTTACCCTTCCTGCCTTCCTCCAAGCACATATCGTACTACTGTAAATTTAAGCCCTTCAGTGCTAAACCAGCTTGCAATTCTTTATAAAAACCTGGATGCCATCTTCATACAAATGAACCCCATCCCCAATGTACCTGTCTGTCCACCAGACTCGAATGCCAGGGTGTGGAATGTACAATCCATTAATGTCCCTTAGCAACTTACCCATGGTATTATTAATTCTCGGTCTCATTCTTACCACCGCTTCAATGGACCTAGACCCCTTCTACCTTCTCTGTCCCAAGTCTGACCAACAGGTAATAGCCTGCAGCCAGCATTCATGCATGTAATTTGCCTCTTGTACCATCAAACCAAATAGTTCTTTTAATGGACTGTGGCAAATATCATTACCCCCCCCCCAAGTGCAACACCATGGCCGTAGGAGGTTTACCACTTAATTGTGCTTGTTGTAATGCCCTAAGTTGATGCCACCACATTCCTGGTACCCCAGACCAGACTGCCTCATAAGAAACTCTCTTTCCTCTTTGGAAGGATGAGACCACCCTTCCCTGGACCCAGTGATGGAGCCTCTGAATAAAGAATGACCAACTATCCAAATGTCCTTCCAGTCCAATGATGTGGGGGCAGAAACACAAAAAACAAGAGTTAGTCGTTTACACCTTGCATAGCTTTTATTAGCATTGGACTTCCACCTGCCCAGCCTCTTAATGTCAGCCTGTTATGCCCCCATTGTGTGTGCACATGAAGCTGCTCCTATTGAAAAGAATGTAACATATATCTGTGTCTAATCTGCACAACTTAACAGCCTCCCCTAAAACTGCTCACATATGACACTGTGCAAGAGGATCACCTTGCTGATGACAAAAGAATGAACCATCTAACATACTCCTGTTTGTGGCACTCCATCATACTGTAGTCAACTTCTATTCCAAAGCTTTTTCGGTGTAACCACTCTTACCCATTGACCCTTCCTTTCTTAACCCATTTTGGTTTCAGCTGCATAAACCCAAATGTCTTCCCCCAGCACATGTGCATGCCAAAGGTAAAACTGTCCATTGACCTTTCTTCTTCTTCGGTTGAATCATTTTTGCCTTTAACTGCCTCATAAAAAAACAGCAGAAAATCAGCCCTAAATAGTGCTACTTCATATAAAGAAAAACAAAACAGGTAAATGGCAAGCCATAGTTTGCATAGTACTACTAACCTTATGGGGTGCATCTTGTCAAGAATCTTGGGTGTTTGCCTCCCCCAGCCTTTAAACACTGACTGTACTTGAAATGAAGCCAAGTAATGCACAATGTAATTAAAATTAAGCCTGTAATTTTGCAACATTAGTGTCTTGTTGCCACATAATTTAATTGCCTACAACATTCTGGGGTGCCAGCATTCATTGAATATAAGACAAACATTGCATTTACAGATGCTTTAGCCTCTAATACTTGCAAACTTTCCCCTTAGTGAAGGCGTAGGACAGTGGCTGGGCTTTGTCACTATGAGACTTTTTAACAAGAAACCAGGTGTGGCTTTGTTCCATTGGCAGTGGAGACGGTCTTTTCAACGAGTACTCAAATTCCTTACGTTTTTCCTCCCCACAAATAAAAGTTATCCAAGTAATGAACAATGTTGTCCTCCCCTAACCTGTGTGCCACCAACCAAAGCAAAAAGGTACTAAACCTTTCAAATGTAGCACAAGCAAATGAACAACCCATTGGCATGCCTTTGTCCATGTAATAGTGAGCTTCAAACTCCAAGCCTATACACCCTTTGTCTTAGTAACAACGGGTAAAAATCTAAAAGTAAATCTATACCTGCTTTTACCATAAGGTCCCTCTCCCTTTCACCTTCCTAACCACATCATTAGTGAAGCATAAAGCATCAAGGCCTGTCACCGTTTATGTAATCATTCAAAGATTTCCCCTCTGGAAATGACAGCTGATGACCGAGACGAAATTCACCTGATTTCTTTTTTGGGGACTATGCATGTAGGTAAAACCTTGATTACTCTTCTGGGTTGGCGAGGAAACAGGTCTGACAATCTTCCCATTTCTAATAGGTTATTTAGCTTAGCCTTAACTATATCCAGATGGTCTTTTGCAGATTTCATGTTCTTAACAATACCTCCTTTTTCTTACCTTTTGCTGGTGTCCAGAACCCTGTGACAAATCCTTCCTCTAACAATGCCACTGCCTCTCTACCTAAATACTCCTTCAGCCACTTATTTAAATTGTCCCCTCTTACTGAAGTCGGAAGAGGGTACTATGTGCAAAATTTATTCTGGAGGCGTGACAGATGAAACCTGGCTCAGCTGCGCAGTTTGCCTTCTGGATGCCGTGCATTGATGCCTAAATTTGCATTAATTGATTCCAGTAATAGCCAATTGAGTTAACTTAAGAAATGAAATATACATAAATGTGTGTGTGTGTGTGTGTGTATATATATATATACACACACACACACACACACACACACACACACACACACACACACACCGGAACCACCAGAACAACAAATTAATACTTACCACTTTACCTTTCAACCAGTGTCAACCGAAACTATTCAAATACATCTCCTAAAGCTCAAACTCACCACTCTGGCTGCTGCTAACCTACCCTCAGAATACCTCCAAACTGCTGCACCAGCTATAGCCTACCCTGTTGCAATCCTCATCAATAGGTCAATCTTCAAATGCAAAGTGCCACACACATGGAAAACCTCCTATATTATACAATTACACAAAGGAGGTAACTCCTTTGAATTCAACAACTACCGTCCTATTACTGTTTTATCACCCTTATCAAAAATCTTAGAACGGGTCATACATACACAACTCATGAACTGCCTTCAGAAAAACAATTTGCTATCCAAAAACCAACACAGCTTTAGACCCTTTCATAGTACCACCACCGCACTACTAGCATTCACTAACAGCATTAACCAGCACAGAAATAATGGCCACCTAGTCACTGCCGTATTCTTAGACCTATCTAAAGCATTTGATATGGTAGATTATAACAAAATTCTTAACTACCCTAAAACTCAGTTTCTCCTCCCTCACATAGTTCAAGAGCTATCTGTCAAGTCGCCAACAGGCTGTAAAATGGCAGAACCAAGTATCCTCTCTACTACCAGTATCCTTAGGTGTCCCACATGGCTCCACCATTGGTCCACTACTCTTCACTCTATTCACTAATCAGTTCTCATCCTCTATGCCAAAAGCCACAATAATTCAATATGCAGATGACACCACTATCATATGTGCCGCCCCAACACTCAACACCTCCACTTCCAAACACAAGAATGCTTCTCGCAACCTGGCTTAGTGACCACCAGCTCATAGTTAACCCAGCCAAAACCAAATTGCTCCTCTTCACCCATTATAGAGCCTTCCCTCATTCAGACAGCTTCACTATCATCTCTGATAACAAAATTATTACCCCAACTACCCACACCAAGCTTTTAGACGTAGAAATAGACAATCACCTAAGATTTGACTTGCATATTGCTCAAACTGTAAAAAAGGTTCACAAAAAACTGGGGCTCCTTTATCATAACAAGCAGTCTTTCTCCAAACAATCCAAAACCACAACAGCCAGGGCACATTTACTATCCACCCTCCTCTACGCATCCCTAGTATTTACCAACCCCCATAAAACAGAGCTATCCAAACTAGAAACCTGCTATAATAAAATAGCTAAATTTGCTTCTGAATTAGCATGCAGAACACACCGCTACGTATCTCTCAAAAAACTGAAATGGTTGGAGTTCCCTCAACTACTTCAGGTCAATCAACTGTCACTAACACACAAGTTATACCATCACTCTCAAAAGATTCCAGCCCTCCAAAACCTAATACACCCCCACACCACATCAAGAACCTTGAGATCAAGCACCCTTAACCTCCTTGAAGTTATAAGACATAATAATAAGGCAGGTAAATCTATCTTCAGCTGCTACATTTCAAAACTCGAACTCCCTACCTGCCCAAATAACATAAAATAACTCAACAACGGAATTCAAAAAACTACTAACCCACCTCAAAGACAACTGGTTATGCTCTTATCTTGTCCCTGGGTAAAGGCTGAATTACTAGAAATGTATACACTCATTGGCAATGATAAGTCTAGCTTCTCACATGTCTGTTTTATGAAATATCAACTCAGGATCTAGTTCCTCACATTTAACTGTCTACTTTTATAAGTTAGGAAAACATTATAAAAATATGTACAATCCTGCTAACTACTGTTATATCCTGCTTTATAAGGCTTTAACATACTGCATGTGTTGAATGTATACATAATAGTGTAAGAGAAGTTTACTATCTGACAACTAAGAGCCTTGTAAACTGTCCATACTTACCTATGACTGTAAATCCTTTGTATATGTAATCCATCATTTTTATTAACTTGTTCATATATGATAATGCACCTCATATGTAACTGGAGCTTTTCTCCCCGGGCCTCTGCTGAAAATGAACATGTGTCCAGCCGGACTTTCCCAGTTAAATGTAAAATAAATAAATGTTTTATATATATACATATATATATATATATATATATATATATATATATATATATATATATATATATATATATATATATATATATATGGGTCCCCTTCAGATAGTCTAACTTTTAAAAGCTCGACTTTAATATGGCCAAGACCATATGATTGAACTTTTAAAACTTCGAATGCTCTGAATGGGGAATCTCCATAGAGTGCAGAACGGGAAGATTTCACTTTACCGCAATGCAGTGCGATCTAGGAGTTGGTATATTGAAATAGGGAGCGGTGTGGTGGGCGCAGCCCCTCCCCATGTGGGGGTGCAGGTGGGGCTTGCCCCCCATCTAGCAATGTTTAATTTTTTTTTTCACATATTCGAACATTCAAATGTTCAATCATGTGGTCTCGCCCATATGAAAGTCGAACATTTGGGTGTTCGATTTATGTGAAGTAAATATGTATATATATTAATAGGCAGATATACATATACACACACACACACACACACTTATAAACACATAGCTATATAGTATATGCATGCATGTATAAACAGATATACAGAAATATATATAGGTATATGTACATATATTACCCACACACATTATATATACTATATATGCACATACACCATATACATAGCTATATCTATACATACGCAAATATATAATACATATACACACATGCATACATATACCCATATATACACTTACTTACCTACATCCTCGACTCTCATACAAAATCAGAAAGTCTCCCCTACCTTGTTCACACAGATCAAGCCACATTGTTCAGACTGGGAAAGCCTTTCTTGAACAGGAATATGCTTTAAATCTATTTTCTGTTCTGTTCCACCAAGCCACTTTACATTGATAAACAAAATCGTAACTAAATATTACCAACAAATCAAAGCTAAACCAAACAACATTTTTCCTTCAACAAATCAAAGCTAGATCAAAAAGACTGATCACCTTTGTTCCCAGCCTTTTCAATCCCCTCCAAGAACAGCCCAACCCACCTTAACCCTCCTGACCTATCCTGTCCCTACCTTGTTCCCTCCCTCCTATGAAACCTGAGGCCGAGCTGACCTGCCTTGGACAAATCAGGGGTTGCTGCGACACACTGATATGCATCTTACTGGTCCCTGAGTTGGCAGAATGTCCACAATTTTTCTTTTTTGTCTCTGTCATCATAAATCATGTATCCTAACAGTCGATCAATAATGCCAGATGCTAGAATTTCATTCTTACTATTGATACTAATATGCATCATGATGCTAGAGCAGTTTCCCTATTCCTGTTGTTATGTAGTGTTCCTCTTGACTTTGTGCTGAATAATTCCCCCTTACGGACACTCCCTGCTATTGACTCTTACATGTACTCCTTACCTCTTGGGTCACAGACTGTTGCAATTAATAATACCATGCCAGACATTTGAGTTTCATATCTATTATGTAAAATAACTGTGGCTAAACTAACTTATTATATACCTTAGCGGATTAATGAATTTGCTTTCTATTTCAAGCCTGTAAGTTTTGAAATCTTGCCCCATTATAATTTACATATATATATTTGTAATATGGGTAATATTTTCAACTACCCCTGGTATCTAGTGGTGTTATAGAGTACTAATGTCCACTTCAGGAGGGTGCAGGGATTGAAACTGTTTTAGTGCCTTTAAGACATGCTAAATCATCATCCCTGGTGCCTACTATTTCACCCAGCCCACATCTTTAACTATCTTTACAGAACAGTGTTAAAAGTTGTCCCTGGTGCCTAGTGACCCTCTCCCCCACAGAGCATTTGCTCATTATTCTAAGGTAGTGTGGAGGTACGCATTTATTCATTTATTTATTATTATTATTATTATTTTTTAATTTGTTTACTGGGGTAGTCCCAGCTGTGCAGAAAGCGGCCCTTTTCACTGTAGGTTCAGGGGGAAAAGCTCCAGAAAAATTATATTACATAAAGAACAAAGTAAACAGAGATATAAAAGAATCAACAAATATAGAAACTGTAAACAGTGTCATGATTAATAGCATAAAGAGGCATTATCTCAGATTTTTTGCTAGAGTTTGTTTACATTTTAGTACTGTCTAAGTCACATGTTCACCTAGAGGGAAGGTTTTCAAAGAGCCTTTTCAGCATACTGCAGGTCAGATTACACAAACTCTCAGTGTGTGTGTGTGTGTGTGTGTGGGGGTTGTTAGATGAAGTACTAAAAGCTTAAAGTTGAAGTCTGTCCTTTTGTCTTTTCCTCCCCCCACTCATGAGCAATTAGATTAGCTGATTGACTGGATTTTACTCACCTAGATATGCTATCTTGTCACACAGACCTGGAACCTATTTAGCAATGCAGTGATAGCTACCTTGCTATGTACTTGTTTTTGCAAAGCTATGGCTAATAATTATTCAAGCCTAGGCAATATTATTTTTGTTCTATGCTTGTTGCTACAAATCTTCCCTCCACTGGCAATTATTTTTCATATGGTCTGTCATTAGTGTTGCTTGTTTGTGTGCACTTTTGCAATCATACAGATTTTGCCTCATATTACAGCACAGCATTGCTTTGGAAAGTTGTGCCTTGCAAAGAAACCTGCTGAGTAGCAAATATCCTTATATTCTAAAAGAATAAAATAGTTTGCATCTTTTATCTAAAAATATCATGCAGCTTTGGAACCGAATATAATCACAGTTCTAAAAGTATTTTTCATTAGCTGATGCTCTTTGTTGTCCTTTAGCAATCACACTGTAACTGTTTGTCTAATTGTGATTTCATACTATTGAATTTCTTAAATCACCTTTTTTCTACCATTCATTGTGGTAAAATGTTTTGAACTTTCACATCTTGAATGTCTGATTGAAGTACAGTTAGTTTACATTGATAAGCATTTCAAAGTTGAAGCAAATGCAGTCTATACATTTCCCATATTCTTTTCAGTACCATTCCAAGTATATTGTTGTGTCTTTCGGCTTTTCCCGGTTAGGGGTCGCCACAGCGGAACTCCGGTCCGCTAATGATTGGCAGTAAATTTTTATGTGCCGACTTGCCAGGCCTGACGCACAACCTTCAAGGAAGGGATGCCCATTCACACATGTCGCCACACAGAAGATGCTCTAACTGAGAATCGAACGGGACGTCTTACTGTGAGACAACAACGCTACCGCAGCATCACCACCGCATTCAACCATTCCAAGTATATTACAGTAGGTAATTACAGGGGTATTTTTTTAACTAAGGCAGTAAAAATTAAGTGCTGCAACCAACCTCTGATGCCACTGATGACTATATTTTGACAAGTTATAGTAGTTATATTTCTGTGTATGCATATATGTATGTAACACATAATCTATGTTTATATTCATGTGGTTTGAAAACAACAGCCTCTACATGTATTACTGACAGACTTGCAATTCAAGGAATTCTTGAGTAACTATAAATTCTGTATATGCTACTTATCTGATAATACAATTGCTCACTCCATCATACACCAGCCCGATAAATGCCCTGCACTCAAAAAATCTAGTCCTACCCTACTCTAATAGTAGATCATTGCGAACTAGCAAAAAATTACTACTTAAAGTTACAAAAGACAGCAACAGTTTCGGCAATGCACTCTTCACTAAACCAATTTCACAAGCCTGGAACTCGATTTCCCAACATATCCTCAACATATAACTGCAAACAAACCTCAATTTCGACACAGGAACCAACTGTGAAAACGTAGTAAATGTCAAAGAAACAGCAAAGGTTCCAAGCACGGCTTAGTTCAAAATATTTAATGGGTACAAAAAATACACAGGATAAGCACTTTCACAGACCAAAGCTCCGCTTCATCAGACCATAATAAAGCATGTCAGCAGTTACTCAACATTTAAACTTGTTTCACCCAATACAAATCAAGTCTGAGAGTGAAGTAATAATTGGCATTAATAAATACAAATGTGCAAAAAAAAAAATATATATATATATAAAAAACTTGTAGTTACTGATATGCTTGGACTGATGGACAAGAATAAATATAACCATCTCATTCATAAAAAAGCATGCTTACATATTTGGTTAAAAACTCAAACATCCTAATAAAAAAACCTTAATAAAAAGTGTTTGACTACAAAACATCTAATTCAACTTATTTAAAACCTACTAATGCTTCAATGGTCTAGCTCTGAAGAGAGGGACAGCAGATGCTGTCAGTAAGTAGAAGAGACAGTGGATCTCTAGTCCTTACTTTACTTAGTAATAGCACTTCATTCTCGACTAAACCTCTCACTTGTTTAGATTTCCCCAAATGTTTGCTTCATCTGTCCCTCATAAAATTTGTGGTTTTCTGATAATTCATTGAAAAAGCTGAGGCTATGGGGTGACAGTTTGTGGTACCGGCAGAGGGTACTGGTATATCCAGCTATGCTTCCCCTTCCAATAACATAAAAAAAAATGACTGAATAATTTCTGTGGGTAATATGTACTCACCAGTGCTTGTATATAAAAAATAACCCAGGCCCATGCTTAAACGTATCAAGGGTATCAGAACTTGTCAGAGATATGGGATGCATGGCTAGGCTTAAAAAGGCCCTTGTGGTCATTTGCCTAGTAAACACCTACACATATATATATCTATATACTTTGTAATGTCGAAATTACAGAATCTCGAACATCAGCATCCCGATGTTCAGATGTTCGAAATTTTGCAATCTCGAACATGTTCAATGGAGATCGCTGTACAGTGTGGAACGGGAACTTTACCATTCTCTGCATTGTAGTGTGATCTCGGAGTTGGTATATTTAAGTAGCAGGGGGTGTGGTGTTTCGAGATTGCAAAATTTCGAACATCTGGACATTGGGATTCCAATGTTCCAAGATTTTGCAATTTAGACATTACAAAGTGGACCTATGCGCGCACACACACACACACACACACACACACACATATATATATATATATATATATATATATATATATATATATATATATATATATGAGATGTCCTGCAAGCATTTATAAGACTGCAAGTGACTTTTCCTAAAGATCGGGAGCAGACATAAGAGACTGATTGGCTACTCTAGGCAGGACTGATCTCTAGTCTGTAGGTTCGTAGGTAGGTGCTAGGCTATCGGCCGTAGGACCTATACAAGCCTAGCCAAAAAGGTACCCTGGCTTTCGCCACCCAAGAAAATCATTTTCCTGTGCCCCTGTCGAGCAGAGCTACAGAGGTGATCCTCAGGGTGAATTTCCTATTACCCATCCAATCATCAAGATTTTTCTTGAAGAGTGCTAATGAGGAGCTTTGTTTGATATAGATAGGTAGTTTTTTTCCAGAGTATGGGAAGTCTCTGGGACAGGAATCTATTCCTCCAGCATGTTCTGTTTATTGTGGTGACAAGGTGTAGATCCCTAGAACGTGTAGCTCAGAGGGATTGGGATTTCTTTAAGTGGAGCATGTCCAACAGCTCTGGGTTTGACATAGCTTTGTATGTTAGGCAGAAATCGCCTCTGAGTAGATATGCGATGGAGTAAAGCTGGAGGTTTTTGAGGTCGTCTGTGTAGGGCATCTGTTTGAGGCCAGTAATCCTCTTTGTGAGGTATTTCTGTGGCCTTTCCAGTTGTTGTAGATGTCTTGTGAGGTACATACCAAAAGGCTGTACCTGAATATTGTTTGCTGGCGTTCCAACACTGATCGCCAGAGATAGCTTTAGTGGGGAGAACTGCAGAAGAAAAACTCTGAGGATCAGGAAACATAAGGAGCAGACATCTACTTAATCATTAGAGATCAGCTTATCTAGGAAGCTAATATCTAGTGCATACTTTACATAGTAATGGCTCTTGATGCTGTTATTTGCAGGGTTGGGGGGTTAATAGATCGTTTCTGTGGGTATGTACTTTTACCATTGCCCACTAGTGCCTCCACAATATTAAAAATGCTTGCTATATTAAAATGAAAGAAAAAAAGAACATTGTAATGAAAAACTTTTAAAAGTAGTCAGAACTTGTGCAACTATGCTGGAGTTCTCCAAGGGGAAGCAAAAGAGGACTGGATCAGGTATTTCCAGAGGAAAGGGGGGGGTGTAAGCTTGAATTGACTCTGATGTCACTAAGTGGGAGGTTATTAACAAAATGGGAGGTAATGATTGCAGTCTGAAGGAAGTACCTCTGTTTAAAACTGAGATAATGCCCCTTTAACACATCAACTAACATATACAGAACTTCTTCCACCTACAACATTACCCAGCAATCATCTGCTCGTCTAACACTAAATACCATTCTACACAACTATGTTCGTACTCCATCATTATGATCCAGTGAGGAAAACCCTTTCTGTCCACAACCCTATCAAACCTGCAGGGCATAATCTATACTCATACCATGTTGCTAAGGCCTGGGACTCCTTACCCATATCCGTCAGATCAGTACCCTCCCTCTAGCCCTTCCAAACAATTCTGAATCTGTTTCTGTTTTTGCTCAACCTCAAGATAATGGTATTCCTAAATAGGAACAAGTTCCTATTCATACCTTACACCTTCTTTCTCCCCCTTTTCACTCACTTCCTAACTGTATCTCGATATGTAATAACTTTTTTTCCTAACTTCATAGTGCACTTCCTGTATGTATTATAGTAGGCAAACAATCCAAACTAAAATACACCTCACAGCCAAGGTCCTCCAATACGAAATACAGTTTATTCACAATAAAAGGTTAAGCGCTTTCATCAGTAGACTTCATCAGAACCATAACTACATACAAAACCCTCACTTAAATATAAAAACCTTAATCATAATTGGATAAACTGATGACCAATAATTGAAATGATCTGTCCTTAAAGTGGAAATTCCAACTGCAAAACATAATGTGATGGAAACAATGACATACTATATGTTACTTTAAAAATATTGTCACATAAATGCAATAGAAAAAATATATATAAAACCCTGTGTTATACTAAGAATGTTTGTTGTATCATAGGAACACATAAATAACTATAAAAACATATATAATATGCATAGATGATCTGAAATAAACCAAATATGAATAATACCACTGCTGTCCCACAAATTAGAATGTTATTAATTGTAAGGCTATTAGTATGTAAACAAATGAATACAAATACATTATAATTTCTAAGACCTAAATTTCAGCTCTGATTTAATGCTAACATGATCATTGAGCCCAGGTGGAACAGTGGCATTTAAGTCTAACTGCCATCTAGCTTCAGCCCTAAGAAGTTGATTAGTCCATTCACCCCCTCTGATATCTTTACCTACTACTTCCAAAATACCAAACTGAAAAAAATGTTCAGGAAAAAATTTAATATGTTTAAATGATGCATTCTTTTCATCATGTTTAGAAATGTTGTATAGTAGTTTACCTTTAACTTTTAAAAACAGTCTAAAATCAATCTAGTAATTAAATTATTGTTATATAAGTTGTATTTGTTTTAACTAATTTTGTCACATTATGTCCAATTTAGTATAATTATTTAAACTGTAAATGCTTTGTTTTATTTTTGAGGCTTTCAAATTGTTTTCAAAATGTGTTTTGACATACTGAGGATCTTTTCTCCCTGTGTCTCCAATAAAAATGGACACCTACCCAGTTAGACTTTCCCGGTGGTGAGATGTCAGTAAACAAGTATCATACTTGACCTTACAAATGTTGCCTCTGCCTATACCTTGCTAATATAATATAATGTAATATGTAATATACAGCTTGTGATTGCAACAACTACCCAAATGAAAAGCAAGAAAAAAAAATTACACCCAGATAAGGAAATCTGTGGAAATAACTCCCCCCCCCCCCCACACACACACACACACCACAACAAAAATCATCAGACTGAAAACCAACCTATGAACCTATAAATATTGTGGGAAGAAATATCCAGGGAATTGTTATGGCTAGGCTTGCATCGGCCCTAGGGCCGATAGCCTAGTTCCAACCTATAAAAAAAAATATGAAAGCAATATTACTGGTCATTAACTACTTCATACTGCTCAACTAACCCTGAGTTTGCCTCATATTATTACCCTTCTGCTTATAAAATGTTTTGATTTTCTAGAAAATCACTGAAGATTGCAGTCAATCTATAATGTCATACATTAGAGTTTCATACTTCTTAGCCTATAGGAAATAAAAGTCTTTTGGCTTTTCCCGGTTAGGGGTCGCCACAGCGGAACTCTGGTCCACTCATGATTGGCAGTGGATTTTTACGGTGCCTAGTTGCCAGCCCGATGCCCAACCTTCAAAGAAGGCACACCCATTCACGCACCTGCCTGCATGTCTTTGACGTCACTCGACCACGGGGAGGACATGCAGACTCCACACAGAAGGCGCTCCAGCCGAGAATCGAATGGGAGAACCTCTTGCTGTGAGGCGACAATGCTAACTGCTGCACCACCATGGCCATT
Source organism: Protopterus annectens (assembly GCF_019279795.1). Lineage (NCBI taxonomy): Eukaryota > Metazoa > Chordata > Ceratodontiformes > Protopteridae > Protopterus > Protopterus annectens. The sequence goes on along the minus strand of NC_056735.1, from coordinate 1,104,239,955 downwards.
TAGCCTACAAGAAATCCATGTTGAAAAATCTGGTTATTGTCCTACTAACCATGAATTAGGGTAATTAAAAGTTATACCTGATTTTGGACTATTAGTCTAGTATAAACCTACTACTTATGCACAAAACATAGCACAGTAATACACTGAATGCATCAATCATACTTATTTCTTCTGGCAACTTATACTCCAAATTGAAGATTTGACAAATGTTGTGTCCTTCGGCTTTTCCCAGTTTGGGGTCGCCACAGCGGAACTCCAGTCCGCTAATGATTGGCAGTTGATTTTTACGTGCTGAGTTGCCAGCCCTGACGCACAATCTTCAACGAAGGAACGCCCATTCACGCATGTCTCCACGCAGAATACGCTCTTGCTGAGAATCGAACCGGACAGCGTCTTAGTGTGAGGCGACAATGCTACCGCAGCACAATAAGAATTTAAATAATCTCATACATAGTAAAGTATACTAACATGTAGCATCCTTGAGTAGGCTTGTAAGCGTATACCATAATGACTTACTGAAGCCATTTTTTTGTGTGAAGCAGACCGTTGTTTCAGTTGAGCCAGCAGGAAAACCTACCCAGTATCTGAGCAATAAAACATGGCCATAATCACTGCCACATAGAGCACCAGGAGGTGAAGTGACAACTCCAGTCTCACAACCTCTCAACAAAACTAATTCTACCTTTACGGTCAGTATCCTCAAAAGGAAAACAGAATAAATATTTTATAAAAAAAATACCTAGCTAATAAGCCACACTAAAACCTTCAACAATGACAATATCTTTTCAGCTGAGCTAAAATCCTGCAGACCAAAGCAAAAAGAACACGGTAAACCTATTAGAAATTAGATCCCCCAAGCAATCAGTGAAAAAATAGCCATTTACCTTTGTAAATGACACGTTTCCATTAACACAAATACACACACTCAGAGTGCAGGAAAACTAGCAACCTGTAAAAAATTAAACATATAATACAAAGCTTTACACTATATAAACCATGTGACATGAAAATAAGTACATCAAACATATACTATTTAAATTTCTGCAGCAATGAAACCAAACACAAAAGATCTTAAGACTGAAGTGGTATCCTTCAAGGCCCCTGGGCCAGTGGAAACCACAGCCCACACCGCTGAATCCTTTATAAATGCTTTCTACGGACACCTTCAAGAATGCATGGATCATGCAATCCCAAATAAAACCAAGAACCATTCCCCCAAAGGCAGGCGTCCTGTCTGGTGGACCCCAGCCATTAATAAGCTTTACAACAGGAGGAGGAAGCTTCTACATGACGGAGCAAAATCCTTAAAAGGGAAGGCATCTCTGATCAGTACTAGCAAACAACTACGATCTCTCATAAAATCATCCAAGGCCAACTTTGAGAGAAAAATCGCAAAAGACACTAAAGACAATCACAAGGCCTTATTTAGTTATGTTAGAAACCTGGGTGGAAACTCCCAGATATGCTCAGAGTTAGTCCAAAATGACAAAAAATGCAGTGAACCCATAGACATTGCCAACATACTGGCAGACAGGTTCAGTGCAAATTTCTCCCCCCTCCCCCCCCAAATGGACAAATGTCTATCCCAGCAGAGTGAACCCTCCCTGACATCTCAGATGCCCAGGTGAAAGCCACCCTCTAAAAAGCTAAAAACACAACATCAATGGGACCAGACGGTGTCCCGGTTGCGTGCTACATGAACTCCAAGAGGAACTAAACCCGCACATGAGGCTGCTGCTTAATCTTAGCCTTACTACAGGATACGTACCCAAAGAATGACGTACAGCAACAGTGGTCCCACTCCACAAAGGAGGTGCTTCTACGGACCCCGGAAATAACCGCCCCATAAGCTTGACGAGCCTGGTCTGCAAAGCTATGGAGAGGATCATTTTGGAACTCATAAACAAAGACATTGGGGAACTACAGACACTGGATCCTACCCAATTCGGCTTTGTCAAGGGCAGATCCTGCCTTTTGAACCTGATCGACTTTTTTGAAACAGTCACTAAGGCCATTAATGAGGGTAAGGCAGTTCACACAGTCTACCTTGACCTTGCAAAAGCCTTCGACACAATCCCCACTCGGGCATCATAGACAAGCTCACCAGCTTAAATGTAAACCCATATGTCATAAGATGGGTTGCAAACTGGCTCAAGGACAGAACCCACAAGGTCAGAATTGCTGGAGCCATGTCAGACTCTAAGCCAGTCACAAGCGGTGTACCACAGGGCTCGGGCCTGGGACCCCTCTTGTTCAGCATTTATTTTTCCGAGGTGCAAGCTAACATAGGAGGATTGTGGCTGACAAAGTTCGCAGATGACTGCAAACTGGGTGCCATAATTGATACTCCAGCGGACACAAGCATCCTTCAGAAAGGCCTCATAGAAACGGATAACTGGTGCCAGAGCCATGGCCTTAAACTGAACACCAAAAAGTGTATAGTCATACCCTTTGGGAAAAACAAAGTACCCACAAATTACCACATAGGTGGTAATCCATTAAGTACGGAAGAAGTAATCAGGGACCTAGGGACCCAAGTTGACAGTAACCTCTCATTTGACACTCACATTGCCCAAGTGGTTAGGAAGACCTTCTGTATTGCTCACCTTATCATGAAAGGATTCACATCTAGATCAAGAGAGAGGTCATTGTGCCCCTATATTCTTCCCTTATCAGGCCCATAATTGAGTACAGTGCCCCATTTGGGATGTACCTTACCCGACACCTGCAGCAGTTAGACCCCAAAAGTACCTCATCAAGAGGATCAAGGGTCTCAGACATATGTCATATGCTGCCCGGCTGAAGAAACTCCAGCTCTATTCAGTCGCATACCGCCTACTCAGAGGCGATCTATGCCTGACGTACAAGGCCATGTCCAATCCGGAATTAATGGACATGCTCCACCTCAGAAAATCCAAATCCACCAGAGCGGGAGATTTGAACCTCAACACTGAAATAAATAGGACGTGCTGGAGGGACAGATTCATAACCCAGAGGCTCCCTACACTCTGGAACAGAATCCCAGTCCATGTTAGGCAGAGCCCCTCACTGACTCTCTTCAAGAGAAATCTTGCCGAGTGAATGGGAGATCGTAGGTTTACCCCGGGGGTCATCTCTGTGTCACTACTAGACAGAGGCACAGTAAACTAAACCCTAAATGGGCATAGTATTCTCATTCAAAGGGGTGGCAAAAGCCACACACACTCTGGCTAGGCTTATAAATGCCCTAGGGCAGATAGCCTAGTATGAACCTATGAACCTATGTCATCAATAACAAATGGTTTAAATCAAAATCTCCCAGACGTAAAAATGTTCACCTACCTGTAATGTCCAAGTGTGTAGTCTAAACAAGTCCTATTAATTCTTCGAGCAACCATCTCCTACAAAGCTGACTGCTTCTCCAGATGACTTGCACAGACTCTACACAGCAGCTTAAACTACAGAATTTAGCCATTATCTCTAAAACTGACTCCAAAATTCAAGTCCTCTATAGCAAATCATGACAATCATTTATAATGCCATTATCACCAACCACAAAAGTAAAATTCATAAAAAAAAGTAGTAATTTAATAAAAAAAGCTGCATTAACCTCATGTCCAACCTTCCCTTATAAGTGTGAGTTCCACAACTGAGAGGAATTCTGTAGAAAGAGGCACCCACATTATTTCATAAAACAGCATACCCACCTCCAAACAGTTAAGCCAAGCCTCGTCTCCCCGCATGATGCACTTAGACAATATCTTACTTTAATAGTTTGTAATGAATGCATGAATAGATTACACTGGTTAACACATTCAGATAAATACATACATTGAAATGAATAACACATTTTAAACAGCTCAGCATTTAAACCTCTCATTCAATGAAATGAAAGTCAATACTAAGCCAGAAACCAATGCACTTAGCAACTCATCAAGTTGGATATGGCCATTCTCACCTCTGCTGGCACTCATTATTTAATCCAGTACGTCCAAGATCAAAAACACTTAATAGAAAGCCAAGGATGACTGTAGCAATTTTAGAATGATTAACATACAAATCAATTGACTCAGGCTTCTTTTACCACAAACTGAGAATTATGTTACTATTTTTGTATATTTAGTCAACATTTTAGTTAATGTAACAAACTTTTAGGAGACTGAATTTTCAGTGGAGATTTATAACTGCAGAAAATGATGATAAAACTATGTATACAGTTGTAAGTGCCCTAGTTATAGGATTGTAACACACTTGGAACAGATGTGAAAAAAAAATAATTTCAGTCAAAATCTGGGGAACCACAAATATCAGCTGCCCAAGGGGAGAGATGAAAGGTTGGCAATAAGAGGAAACACAGTCATTTTAATGGTGTGCTTCCCCTGCAGGAACCAAAACCTCTAATTGTTTGAGTTGGATTAAGCTTACAGAAACTGGCATCTCAAGGTGGCCTGAAACACAAAAGCAAAAAGTACATTCAAGCATTTTGATTGATATGCTTTTGTTTTGTTGCAGTCATGTAAACGTTACAGTCTTGAAATGCACTCACCAGTGCATATACTGTCTGTAAAATGACATGCATATACCTTTAGTCCAAGTGTTCCAGACACACTGTAAAAGATCTCACCCTTCAGTGCAGACAATACCGCACATACTCCTCCACTCCCACACACACTGCAACTCCATGGAGGTCACCCAGGAGTCACTAGGATAGCAAGCCTAAGCATGTTATACCCGCTAACTCTGTTTCCATACAAGGATGTGACTTAGTCATATGCTCATAGGATTTCCAAAGCAATAGAGCTTCAAGGACATTTCAGCTTTGCCAGTACCCACCCTTAAGCCTTTCCCCCCTTTTCAAGAAGGGCCAAGCCATTCATACCAGGGATGAATTTATGAATATCCAACCAGTTATCCCTTTTAAGGGCAAACAGTGTGTCACACTAATTTGGAGAGTAAGTTTGTTCTAGAGAGGTGGGCAAGTACCGTGTTATAATTCTGTACCTCCACCATGTGCGTTTATTAGTTGGAGTGGATTTGCATCTGTGACCCTAGTGTTAGCTGGGCTATTTGTTTTATAGATGTATAAGTGTTTTTGGATTACTAGAGCCATTGTGACCAGCAAAGCCTCCTTGTTCCACCACAGTAACACATAATAACCCTGTCCCTAACTCTAACCTGCATCTTAAACCAAAAAAAAATCTGTTCCCATAAAACTACCACTATAGAAGACAGGTGGGACTCTTACCACACGTGTGGAGGCACACACACACATATATACACCCGTAATCTGTCCTCTTACCCAATCTATCACCTAATCCTATAATACACACGCGTTCATGCACACATGTGTGTGTGTGTTTGTGTATATATGTACGAATGTATGTATGTGTATGTATGTATATATATATATATATATATATAGAGAGAGAGAGAGAGATAAATATAGATACACTTACATGCACACACATTATATTTTTTATATACATATATAATAGATATAGACACATTTGATATATTCATTACTATATAAAGCGGGACAACAGGAACTGGTGTTGATAATGGCTGACCTGAATGCAAATATCAGGGTAGATGAACAGGATATGAGGACTAAAATAAATCTGCGTGAGCGTTCCACTAGAGAGCGCGTTCCTGCTGTATGAATACGTAAACACAAAAACCAACCTCCGTGCAGGAACGCTGACTGTCTAAGTCGACAGCCACACTCTATTTCAGTTAGTATACGAAATATAGCTTCTCCGTTTCAAAGGAAAGTTAAAAAATGCATCTGTCAGCATTCCATCGATAAAGGAAACACAACTCTGCTTCAACTTCAGCTTAGTTACGTATCTCTCAAGACATCCAACGTGTTGAATAAAGACAATAGCTCCAGCTCACAGCATAAAAGGGAACGTTCTTTATTCACAGCAGTTTAACATCAGTAAGCGCTTTCACCCTACAAAGGGCTTCCTCAGACTGTACATTTAACTATGGAAGGCACAGCCTTTATATATCCTAGATACTTAGGTAAATCAACACTAGATAATCTTCTCAATTGCATTAATCAATTTGCGTGATTAGACTGCTAATCAATCTAAACAAAGTTAAAAACACAAATAACTCTATAGCAACACTTAAATAACACTTAAATAACCCTTGAATAACTCAGAGAATTTATATCTCTGTAGCTATTCTTACGTTTTACATACAAGCTTTTTCAAAAATTTTAAAACCTCTGTGCCTACCGATTGAGACAGTAATATTTAGTTCTAGTAGTACATCATCATACCAACAGATGGTGCTACTACACATTTCTCATATTCATTCCTTATGATTCTCTAAAACTCACAATGAATAAAACCACTTATATAAAACCTTCTGCATGCTTAAATAGATTCAATAAATGGTACTAACATCTTCATAATATATAATATAGTTATAGAATAAAAAGTTTATAAAATAGAATGTTTATAAAAAAATTTTCTATATTCCTAAAGACAGTTTAATCTAGTATTAAACTGACAAATCATCATTTAACTAAAGTGTCTCAGTGCTTTGAATTCATTCTCATTAAGAAAATTTTCTCCTAGTCTATTATGTACTAGTATCATAAACATAGTAACATAAAGTTTATATCTATCGTATGTTAACTAAAGTGTCTCAGTGCTTTCAAAGTGTAGTAGCACCATCTGTTGGTATGATGATGTACTACTAGAACTAAATATTACTGTCTCAATCGGTAGGCACAGAGGTTTTAAAATTTTTGAAAAAGCTTGTATGTAAAACGTAAGAATAGCTACAGAGATATAAATTCTCTGAGTTATTCAAGGGTTATTTAAGTGTTATTTAAGTGTTGCTATAGAGTTATTTGTGTTTTTAACTTTGTTTAGATTGATTAGCAGTCTAATCACGCAAATTGATTAATGCAATTGAGAAGATTATCTAGTGTTGATTTACCTAAGTATCTAGGATATATAAAGGCTGTGCCTTCCATAGTTAAATGTACAGTCTGAGGAAGCCCTTTGTAGGGTGAAAGCGCTTACTGATGTTAAACTGCTGTGAATAAAGAACGTTCCCTTTTATGCTGTGAGTTGGAGCTATTGTCTTTATTCAACACGTTGGATGTCTTGAGAGATACGTAACTAAGCTGAAGTTGAAGCAGAGTTGTGTTTCCTTTATCGATGGAATGCTGACAGATGCATTTTTTAACTTTCCTTTGAAACGGAGAAGCTATATTTCGTATACTAACTGAAATAGAGTGTGGCTGTCGACTTAGACAGTCAGCGTTCCTGCACGGAGGTTGGTTTTTGAGGATATGAGGACTGCCTGGGTCCACATGGCTGGGGCAATAGGAATAAAGAAGGAGAGCTCACTCTAGAATTCTGTCTGGCAAATAGCTTGATAGTAGCCAACACATGGTTCAAAAAGAGATAATGTCACAAGATCACATAAAAGAGTGGCTAACATGCAACTCTGGTAGACTTCCTCCTAGTAAGGAAAGGACAGTGGGGTCGAATCAGTGATTTTAAAGTCATCCCCAGTGAAACAGTCCACCCACAGTAAAAAAGCAATGGTTGCCACAATCAGCTGCAAGCAGTGGTCACAGAAGGCTTCCATTGGTAACAGAGACCAGGCTGAAGACGTAGAAGTTGATGGGAGAGAAATCACAACAGTTCTAGGAATTGCTTAGGGGGTCTAGCACCTCAACAAGAAGAGGAAATAAGTGGAGTTGAAGAGGATTGGAAGCCCCAAAAACAGCACAGAACATATATGTAGCTGAGCGAGGCATGGAAATAAGGTACATAAGGAAAGCTGGTGGAAGAATGCAGATGTCCAGGAAGTCCTCAAAAGAAAGGAGGAGTGCAGGGAAAAATGGGAGAAAGAAAAGACAGACAACACTAGGAAGGAATATTGGTTGGCTAATAAGGTTAGAAAAGGAGTTGCAATAGCAAAGAACAAGACCAGAGGCACTCTACCAACTTATGGAATGTGATTCAGTAGATGGCGCAAAGAAAGTATATTAGGTTGCAAGGCAAAGACAGAAAGATATAGAAGACAGTCAGACACCCTTCATAAAGCAGATGGAAGGAATATTTCAAGCAGCTTCTAATGAAGAAAACTACACAGAAGCTGTACTTCCCCTTATGAACTGAGTGACAGTCCTATGAGTATAGGCTGGTAGGTGGTCACTTAAGGAGTTAGGAAGTGTGCCTGAGGATGTGAAGTTAGAAGGGTTTGAGACTGGTATCCAATCCAGGGTGGAGTGCTGGATGTTATGTTTGCTATGTCTGGTAGGAGTGTTTATAAGCTGAGAAATGCCACAGAGGTTTATACTGTTTGTTGGGTGGTGTGAGGTTAGTGATCATCAGTCAGTGTTTACATCCACTAGGATAATGGTTTTGTTCTGTATTGTTTCAGTTATCCAGGCTAGAATATTTTCTAGAATGGAAATGTTTTCCCAGGAGGGATCTAAGCAGATGTTAGATGAATTAAGGAAAATTAGGGTTATTCTGCCACCTTCTTTATGTGCTCTGTCTACTCTGATAATACTATAACATTTCAGTATCTTATTTCTGGTTTTAGCCTACAAGCCTAGCCATAACAATTCCCTGGGTATTTCTTCTCACAATATTTACTTTTCTGGACCGCCATCTAGCAGGGCGACTGACGTGATCCCCAGGGTGAATTTCCTGTCACCCATCCAATCGTCAAGGTTCCTTTTGAAGAGGAGGTGCTCTGCTTGACATCTATGGGGAGTCCCTGGGTCAGGAACCTATCCCTCCAGCATGTTTTGTTCATTGTGATGACAAGGTTTAGATCCCTGGAGTGTGGCTCTGACGGATTGGGATTTCTTTAAGTGGAACATGTCCAACAGCTCTGGGTTTGACATGGCCTTGTATGTTAAGCAGCAATCACCTCTGAGTAGATGATATGCCACAGAGTATAGCTGGAGTTTTTTTAGATGGTCAGCATAGGGCATCTGCTTTAGGCCTGTGATTCTTTTAGTGAGGTATTTCTGTGGCCTTTCCAGCTGTTGTCGATGTCTTGTGAGGTACATACCAAACAGGGCATTGTACTCTATAATGGGTCTAATGAGAGATGAGGACAGTGGGACAATGACCTCCTTTTTTCTGGATGAAAAGCCCTTAGTGATGAGGTGTGCCACATAGGAGAATTTCCTGACTGTTGTGGCGATGTGGTTATCTAAGGAGAGACCACTGTCCACCTGTGTCCCTAAGTCTCTCATCACACTTTCAGTGTTTAGGGTACTGCGACCTATGTGGTAATACATGGGCACATGTTTTTTCCCAAAGGGGATAACTATACATTTCTTGGCATTGAGCTTGAGCCCATGGCTCTGGCACCAAGCATCTGTTTCTGTAAGGCCCTTTTGTAGAATATCCACATCATTTGGGGATTCAATAATGGCTCCCAGTTTGCAGTCATCTACGAACTTTGTTAGCCAGAGTCCCTTAGTGTTGGCCTGTACTTCAGAGAAGTAGGTGCCAAACAAGAGTGGTCCCAGGACTGAACCCTGAGGTACTCCACGTGTCACTTGTGTGGAGCTGGATTTGGAGTCTGCTACTTTTATAGTCTGGGATCTGTCAGTAAGCCAATTGGCAACCCATTGAGTGACGTAGGGATTAATGCCCAGCTTAGTAAGTTTATCTATGATTCCAGAGTGGGGGATGGTGTTGAAGGCCTTGGCGAAGTCCAGATAGGCTGTGTGGACTGCCTTACCCTCTTCCACAGCTCTGGAGACTGATTTGAAGAAGTCAAATCAGTTTCAGGAGACAAGCTCGGCCCTTCACAAACCCAAACTGGGTGGGGTCCAGTGTTTGAAGGTTGCCAATGTCTTTGTTTATAAGTTCCATGATAATGCGTTCCATGCCCTTGCAGATCAGGCTCGTCAGACTGATTGGACAATAGTTCCCGGGATCCAAGGTGGATTCCCCCTAGTGGAGTGGGATAACTGTAGCTGTGCGCCACTCAGTGGGCACGAAGCCTGAGGTGAGGCTATGATTAAACATGACACGTAGGTGAGGTGTTAGTTCATTTTGTAGTTCATATAGTACACAGCCTGGGATGTCATCTGGTCCCATGGATGCTGTATTCTTAGCTTTGGAGAGTGCGGTTTCTACCTGTGTGGCCATGATTACTGCAATTTGGCAATCTTTTGGTATTGAGATGAGCCCTTTAGGGGGTGAGGGGGGGTGAAGTTGCTTTTATGGTGGTCACATTGTCTATCTAGATCAAACTTTTACTCAGCTGAATCATTCTGTCATTCAGTAAGCCAGGCAGATTGGAACCTGTGGATATTTCTAGGAGTGAACACATGGCTAAGTAGCAATAGCCACTTTCATTGTTTGCCGTATAAGCACGTAGCTCTGCTGACAAGACTACCTTCTATACTGGGGCCTTTGCAAGGGGAAAACCTTGAGGATAGAGTTGTCTTAGAATTGTAAAGGCTTTGCACAGTAGGAAAAATGTCTGTCTGAACTAAGGCTTCCCAAATCATGTTAAGCCTTCCTGAATACCAGCCTAGATATAAAGATGGGACATTAATGTCTGTTAGTACAGAAATCAGAGAAGAATTTTAAGTTTTATGAAAAGTTATATCTTGATATCCAAAAAAAGAAGAAGGGTATAGTTGAATGGATGAACATTCCAAATAAAGCACGACATGCAGGTGACAAGGTCCTGTTGGAGAGAAATGTATTAGAAGAAGGGATAATCAAAACAATAGTACAGCTGGAAGCCAACAAAGCTGCTGGTCCTGAGGACTATTAATCTGAGATCTGTATGTAGTTAAAATCTTTGTTGGTATACAAGAAGTATTTGTCAAATACCATACATCTTTCTATTAATAAAGCAAAGATAACAAGAATAGTAATCCAACCCAAAGGGAGTTGCAATAGGTAAGGCACCATTTTGACCTGTTCTCCAATAAATATAGATGCTAAGATACTAGTGGAATAGTTGCCAAATAGGTTAGATAATGTATAGGCAAAAATGATAAGTGCAGGACAAGGGAATTAAGATGATAAAGTTCCAATAATTTGTTGACTCTAGCAAATTCTAAAGACATCTCTGCCATCACTGGTACAGAAGTTGGAGTTTTGGTCTTTTTAATAAACAATACATTTGTCTTTATAAACTGGATCTTCATGAAAGCAGGTGCAGATTTCAGAGTACTGTCTAACATGGTAGAAGCCTTATACAAAAATGTCGGGGTTCATTTATTATTCGATGAGAAGTTCAGAGGGGAGGCAAAAAGATCCACTTGAGGAGTACTCCACTGGTAAATAATATCCTTAAACACACTCCTGTGAAGCATCCATTCGTGGCACTGAATAAAGAACCTGCTCAGACTGTCTGCCATAATGTTCTGACCAGAAGGGATATAAACCGCCTGAAGATTCACTTGATACTTGACAGCAAGATCCCATACCAGAAGTGTCAACCAGTAAAGAAGGTTGGATCTTGTTCCTCCTTGTTTGCTGATATACCACATCACTGTGGTATTCTCTGTGAAGACCTTGAGTGGCCCTAGAGAGAAAAGAGGATGAAAGGACTGAAGGGCCAGCAGAAGAGCACTCACCTCTTTGACAATTATGTGCTCCCTCTGCTGGCCAGGCGACCACCCCCTTCTGTACTTTTAGTGACCCAAAAGGCACCTGCAACCCACATCTAAAGCATCTGTGAACAATTCCTGAGAGGGAAGAGGGGGGATGAAAAGGGATCCCTGGGTTCAGAGACAACTGCCAAATCCACTAGTGAAGTTCCTGTCTGAGACAAGGAAAAAGAACCACAAAGTCTAGACGATGTGCATGTTGAACCCACTCTGACTTCAGGAAACCATTGAAACTTTCTCATGTGAAGTTTGGCCAAAGGGAACATCAGAATGGTGGATGCCATGAAACCCAGAGCTCTCAGAAACTCCCTGGTGGTAACAGAAGCCAGAGGAAGAAGAGTGTGAAAGAAAGAAATGAGATTTAAGGCCTTTGGAGGGGGTAGGGATGCAATTATAGGCACCAACTGAATCCTGCAACACAGAAAAACATGATACTGAAAAGCAGTCAGAGAAGACTATGTGAAATTTATTGTAAACCCCAGGCTCTGAAGAAGGGAAATGCCAAAATGAAGATTTTGCAAAAGTGTTTCTGGAGAGGATGCCTCAATCAACAGATCGTCTAAGTAAGGAAATGTTTGGATCCCTTGAAGTTTGCAATAAGCAATCGCAGGATGAAGGCATTTGGTAAACACCCTTGGGGCAGTAGAAAGGCCAAAGGGTGAAGCAGAGAACGGAAAATCCCAGGAAGAAACAGAAAAATGTAAAAACTTCCTGAAAAGAGGATGGATAGGAATATGGAGATAAGTATCCTTGAGAGCCAGAGATATCATATAAGCCTTCGGGAGCAGGAGAGGAAACAGAATCTGAAGAGACGATATCCAAAAAGAGGACACCTTTAAATGTGTTTAGATGAGAAAGGTCTAGAATAGGTCTCCAAGTGCCCTCTTTTCTTGGCACTAGAACAGTTTGGAGTAGAACCCTTTCCCCCTTTGGGACACAGGCATCTCTTGAATAGTACCCTGAGTCAAGAGATTTTGAAGAAGCCCTGGGAAAAAGGGAAGCTGTTAATGTGGGGGTTGAAGAATGCCCATAAAAGAAGGGTGAAATTTCCACACCATAAAGTACTCCTGATGAATGATTGACAGAACCCAAGAGTCTTGAGTGAACTGAAGCCAAGCAGGAAGAGAAAAAGAAAGGCGAAGAGAAAGGGGCATGTGGTTGGAAGGACATGGATAGTCATACAGCATCTGGTTTATCTGGAAAGGAAGGCTTCAGAAACCCTAAAAACTAAGTAGCCTTAGCAGGAAGAGCCCATTTGCCACTCTACTTGCCTTTAGTAGAAGGGTGGGAATGTCTGCAAACAAAGGCAGGCTTAGTGGGATAGTTTCACTGAAATTTAGGCACAGGAGAAACAAAAACATGTTTAAGCTCCTGTAAAGCCTTACCCTTATACTGGAGGGACTTAAACCAGCAGCAGCTTCCCTAAACAAAAGTTTAGAATCCACGGGGAGCATCCATTAACTTAGCTTTTTAATATCATCAGGTAGAGGCTGGAGTGCAAGCCAAGAATGTCCCTCATAACTGAAACAAAAACAACAGCCCTAGAACAGGCATCTGCTGCATCATAACTACAATTAATAGAATAACAAACGACTTGAGAGGAAGTCCCTAGCAAGGAAAGAACACAAGTATTACCCTCAGACTCAGGAAAATCAGAAATAATTTGACAGGTCTAAGAAAGAGGAGCCAACACATACCTAGACGTATGGGTCTAATAATTAATAGCCCTAAAACCTAGGGTAGCAGAAGTGTAAACCTCCTTACCTAGCCATTCCATAGTTCTTCTGTCTTTGTCAGAAAGCAATAACTTGGGCAAAGGAAGCAAGTGAGATGGCTTATCAGAGGCTACAGATACCACAGAAGGGACAGCAGTAGGACATTTATACAAAAAGAAACTATCCTCAGGCACCCTATAAAACTTATCAGGCTTCTTGGGAGCGGGAATAAAGAAGCAGGAGCATGAGAGGCTTTTGAAAAAAACATCCGGCAAACCAACCAAAACAGGAGGAATAGCTGCAGGATTAGGAGACTCCAACTATAGCAACTTATAATTCCTCCTATGGATGTCATGGACCTGAGCACAGTCCCACTTAAAAAAAAATCCATCCTCCTAGAGAGTATATCCTCAAAGAAAATTTCCTCAAAAGGACCATCAGGACTAATAGATTCCTCCTCCCCTGACCCATAGTCCAAAGGAGAAGGAGTTTGAGTAGAATAAGTCTGGGATTCATCATCAGAATCTGACACAAACTCAGAAGAATCCTGTTCTCTAGGCCTTTTAAGGGCAGTAGAGGACCGAGGACCTGAAACCACTCGAGGAGGCTTTAAAGACATTAAAGCAGAAAATGGCCCCTGAGTGAAAGTCTGCCATTCACTTTGATGACCCCTAGGAGTAGAAGAAACATGTTTAAGTTTTTGTTTCTTTTTTAAGGGAACATCCTCTCCAAAAAACTGAGAATACTCAGACCGAGGATGGTAGTCTAGTACCATAGTAGGAACTTCCTCCCCTCCCCTAAGCCCCTCAGAAAAAATTAACTGTGGTTCCCCCTGAATGTCCAAGAGGACACCTGCAAAACCTCATCGGATGTGCTGCCAAGTCGGAACCTCACTGGCCTCCAACATGGTCGCAGTACAGGAATCCATCACAGCCGGGTGACCCCCCAGGTTTGTAACAACCACAGGAGAAACACCTGGCAGAGGATAGAGTGTGGAAGATTCCAGTCTTACCTTTTTTACCTTCTTCACTAACGGCTGACCCTCAGGTTGGGAGATTCCATCCATTGTATCCTTAGCAAGAAGTTTAAGACTCTGGTTCTCAAGATACAAGGAAAGGGAAGAAAGTCTCATGGGAAGGGTTTTTGAAATGAACAGCTGGCAAATAGAACAAGATCTATGGTATGGTCATGGGACACTCCTAGATAAAAAAAAAAAAAAAAAAAGACACTTATTGTGGTGGTCTTTATGGGGAATCTGTCTCCCAAACTGGCAGTGACCCTTCCTGGTTGACATTAACCCTAAGGAGCGCAAAAAAGCAAGAGACCCCCCCCATGATGCACTTATCTGTACTGCAAACAGGCGTAGGTAATCACTGGAGAATGAAAATGCATTCAACTGGCAAAAATGGATGCAGGTAAACAGATTAACAGTGAAAAGACATACTTGCACTGTTGGCAAAAAAGTCCTGTTTATGGTAAGCCTGAATGTCAAAAAAGTCCTGTTTATGGTAAGCCTGAATGTCACCTTTATGCCCTACAGTATACAAAGAGCGTTTGATTGATGTTCAGGCGTACCTTTAAAAACAACAGGAAGTCTTTGGTATACTCGTTTCCATGGCAGAGAATGCCGAATGTTAAGAATACTGCAGCTGTGAATGTAAGGACATAAAACATTCCCCCCAATGGTCATTTCAGTAGTATGCTCTTGTCTGCACAAGTACATCACTAACACCAAATCAAACTTTTCCCCCAGTGATCCTTTCAGTACTTTTTCCATGTATGCCCAAGCACTTCTCTGACACCAAATGGAACATTCCCACCCAATGATCCCTTCAGCAGTTTCTCCATATAAGTATAAGCACTTCACTGATGCCAAATGAAACATGTCCCCCGAAAGACACCTTCAGTAGTTTGTCCATGTAGCTCAAGCACTTCACTGACATTAAATGAAACATTTCACCAACGATCACATTAGCTAAGAGGTCAAGAGGGATGCATACCTCTGAACTGCTGCTGCCACTGCTGGATCATTCTTACCCCTCCAATAAGAAACACAGTTGTGGATCAGAGCATGCATGCTAACGCAAATCATGTTCAATCAACTTTGCAGTTTCTGTCTTGAGCTGAGAGATCAAGAGGTATGCAAATCTCATAAATGCTGCTGCTTTCACTCGTCACATTCGTGTATACATGATATACATGCACATGTGCACACATGTGAGTGCACACACTTTTGCTGTCATATACACAAGCGCCACACTCAAACATGCAGAGAAACATAAACAAATACACATGCGCGCACACTTTTTTACACTTTTGCACTCGCTAACACAGTTTTGTCCGAGTCTAGGTATACTGGCCTCTGGAATATTTCAGAAACATAAGGGAGAATGCAGTAGGAGTATCCCAGGCACCTACTATTCAAATTCTCTTGCATTTCCTGGCAGCAATGTACACCAAGTTGGATGATTACATCCACTTCCCAGCAACAGTCATGGATTAAAGAACTGTCATGCAACACTTCTATGCTATACCCAATTTCCCCTGCATTCTTGGTGCAATAGACTGCACCCACTTTCCATTTAAAACACCTGCTGTACCTGATGCAGAACTGTACATCAAAAGAAAAGGGATGTCAGGTGGTGTGATTAGCAGAGCTCTCATTACTAACATCATGGTGACACACACTGGTAGAATCTGTGATGCTGCAATATGAAGGGGAAGTGGTCTGAGGGCTGCTTTTCAACATGGTGAAGTACCTGAGGGACTACTAGTCAGTAAGGACAGGACCACAGCTATGATGTAATCAGAATCCACACCTGTCAACATTAAGCATGAGGGCAACATATGTCCTGATGGTATGATTTGAGGCCAGTGACACTTATCTCATCTGGGGAGGCAAGGGTGGCCCATCTCCTCACCCTGTCATACCAGCAGTCTGTAGGCTGCACGCAGGATTATGCCAGAGTAACATCACTGACAGTCCTCATTGGATCTATTGTGACTGCCCAAAGTATTGATCATGTTTGGAAGATCTCTTCACACTTCATTGCCCATTATTGCTCATCCATCCAAGAAGACTGCAGTCATGCTGGGGAGGAACCTCGATTATAATTTCATTCTCTCTGGCGAGAGATTGTCTTCCCTACTTCTGATTGACGTGTGGAAGACAGTGTGATATGCAAATGTTAGACTTTAGATGGAGGCTTGGATATTGATATGATGATGGTGCAAGTGTATGTCAATCTTACCTCTCATTTACAATGCAAAGCTAAACAATCAGTTTCATTTGTACTACTGTTTTATATATATGTATGTATAATCAGAATAAATATGAAAAAGTATCTGAATGTGTAATACATAAGAAGTAACATCATCATCCCATGTACACTCCATTAAAAAGTTGCTTAGGTCACATGGGATTTGAACCTATGACAGTGGATATCATAACAAGTAAGGGACAACCAATGTGCTATAGTAATGGTGTTCTACAGCTACATGCGCATCCAAACAGAATGAGTATGTGTACTCCAAGAATGTCAGATGCCTGTCATTGGTACACATCATAGCAAATGTTACTCTTATAAAATGGTATGCAACATACATATTGAAAGTTATGCAGGAAAAGTGCAGAAAAAAGTCTGCATATTAAAGTTAGCTGTTGCTCACTCATGGCAACATATCAACAAAATAAGCTGTGAAACATCCTCATGTTGTTTCTATCAGACCTCAACAGCTAACTACTACTATTATATTACTAAGCATAAGAAAGTATCTGTAAACTAGTCAGTGAACATATAACTTAGGAAATTCTCAGAAGTCATTGGTGTCCATAAACATACCACAGACATTGCAGGTTAGAAGTAACACTACAGATATATTTTCATTCCGTCCATATTTATAGCTCACTGAGACTGATTCAGTTTTATCCATATGTTATTACTGCATTTGGGGAAAATCTCATTGTCACTGGTGGTCTTTAACCCATATCTGTATGTATGTTGTTGAATTCTATCCACCTCTGTCACAGACAGATTATAATGCAGACAATTTGTCAAAAAAAAAAAAAAAAAAAGGACTGACGTATACGTTGATTTATACAAATTAATAACATACGCATATGATAACAGCAATAGATTTTATCTCAGTGCCAGTAGGTGACAGGTTACCTTTGAAGCTAGCTAGCTGTACATCAGCTGTACCTTAAAGTGAGTTAGAAGTTTGATAAAATAAGCACAGTAATTAGGGCTGCCCATAGAGATTCATGCAGTATAACAGAAGCAAATAGGATATATTACTGTGCAGCTAAATTAATAGATAGTCTTACCACAAAAACACAGGGTAGTAAAGGAAAGGAAGGGGAGAAATTGAATACCATCATGGAAGTATTGCATAGAAAGAACTATAAAGCAATTAAGACAAGAAGTGTCACTATTAGCAAAGTATAGAAAAAGGTACAGATCAACAAAATACTCAAGACAGATGTGATAAAAGCAGTGTGCAGTATCAGAACAGATCAGGATCTGTGCACTAATGCAAATGATAAACTAAAAATATCAGCACGGGTAGAAAAACTTAGAAAATAAGCACAGAAATATAAAGAAAAAGTACAAATTAAGCAATATACTGATGACCCAAAAAGTTTTACAGAGAAATGGGAAAGAAGTAAAAGGAAGTGAAACATCACCAAAAAAGAAGCAATAGATATATTTTGGAGAAATATCTATGAAGATCCTTTGGAACATAACAAAGATGCTAAATGGATAGACGAAATAAATGAAAGAATAAGTTCAATTGTACATGGTATGAAATGGGATAAAGTAATGGCTAGAGAGATTGAAACAAAGTTAAGAAAAGCTCCTAATTGGAAAACCCCAGGCCTAGATGCAGTGTCTAACTTCTGGCTAAAAGTATTAACATCTTTACATGAAGATTTAGCCATGAATAAGAACTATTTATATGAGCACCCTGAACAGACACCAGCCTGGTTAACAACAGGAAAAAACAATACTCCTACTTGAGAGAGAGAGAACCTGCACGCTATCCTAAAAACTGTACACCACTAGCTTGCCTTCCGACGACATATAAACTGTACACTGGAATTGATGCCGACAGAGTTTATACTTATTTAGAAGAAAACTCAAACATGGGAGTAGAACAAAAGGGTAATAAAAGAATGTCATATGCAACAAAGGATCATTTGCTGTTAAATAAAGTCATAATGGAGAACTGTTGATAGGGGAAGAATGTAAGTATGGCATGGATAGCCAACAAAAAAGAATTTGACAGTATTTCATATTCATGTATAAAAGATTGCTTAAAAATTTATAAAATGCACCCTACACTGATTGATGACGTTACAACGGCCATGAAACAGTGGCAAACTTCTTTACAGTTAAGCCATGATGATGATGTTGTTGTTGTGTCTTTTGGCTTTTTCCCGGTTAGGGGTCGCCACAGTGGAACTCCGGTCCTCTAATGATTGGCAGTAGATTTTTACATGCCGAGTTGCCGGCCCTGACGCACAACCTTCAATGAAGGTACGCCTATTTACACATGTCTCCACACAGAAGACGCTCTAGCTGAGAATCGAACAGGACACCGTCTTACTGTGAGGCAACAACGCTACCGCAGCACCACCACCTTTTTTAAGCCATGATAAAGGACAAATTATTATTCCAAGGATAGAAATTCAGAGTGATATTCTAGGGTGACTCTGTCACTTCTGCTGTTCTGTCTTGCCCTTAACCCTTTAAGTTGTCTACCTAACAGATTAGGTCATAGCTACATTTTGGCTCTCATAGCCAAATAACAAAGTGTAAAGACTTCTCATCTTTATTGTATAATATTTAAAATTATATTGTTCATCAGATGAGGAATTAAAAGTACAACTGCAAATGATCAAAAATTTTTCAGATGATATAAGAATGTCATTTGGTCTTGATACATGTGCAAAAGTAACCTTTAAAGCAGGAAAGCTGCAGCACCAGGAAAACATCACTTTGGGACAGGAGTGTGATATAAAAACTTGAGCAAAGTGTATAAATGTTTGGGAATTGATGAAGGATCAACAATAAAACATGAACAAATGTGAATAAAAGGAATTTTTGAAAACTTTAATACCGAAAACAGCATTGATGTCTAGAAACAAAGCCCACGCTATAAACCAATTTGCACTTCCTATCCTAACTTACAGTTTTAGGGAGAGTGAGTGGCCCCAAAAGGTGTTGGATAGATTGGACAGGAAGACAAGAAGGATGCTTCATGCTCATCAAATGATTTATAAAAATCAGTGCATACAAAGATTATAGATTCCCTGTTCTGAAAGAGGTATGGGCCTCCGTAAAATTGATTGCATGCATCAGTCTGCAGTCATGGGACTGCATGCATATTTGCTGACTTCACAAGACCCAAACTTAGTGAAAGGTTTGAAACATGAGGAGAATAAATCTAAGATGACTTTCCTGCTTAGTTTAGCAAAAGCATATCGGCAGTAAGTGGGAATGGAAATAAAACTAGAAGTATATAAAAATCAGGCAGCAACTGAGTGTTCCAGAAAAACAAAATAAATAATGTGGTAAGACTTTTGCATTGGGGATTATGCGAACATTATAATATTGAAGTAGATGAAAAACATTGGAAGCACGAGCCACAAAGCATTCTAGAAAATGATGGTTTATATCACTTGGGATCATCAATTACCAACAGTTCAAAAAATAGATGTGAGAAAACCTGATATAGTAGTCCATGAAAAAAGACAAAAGTGGCATTGATCATTGAAATTGCTACATCCAGTGACTATTGTGTCTTATGTACACAGAGAGAGAGAGAGAGACATAAAATACCAGAATTTGCAGGCAGAAATGAGGGCACTGTGGAATAAGGATACCCAGACAGTTCCAGTAGGTCTTATAAAAAAGAATTTACAGTTGTACTTAGATATGTTACAAGTGCATGTAATTCCATATGAATTACAAAAGGAGTCATTGCTGGGCACGTTGCGGGTGCTGTGAAGAGCAGTTCTGGATAACATCAAAGATTGAAACAATACTAATTTCATGAATGTAATCATACTTTGACTTAGGAATGGGGTCCATTCCCTTCATAGTATTAGAAAGTCAAATGACTTGGAGAATTTACAAAGTGAGTTTCGCTATGAACTAATCAACATATGCTCCTTGCCCCAATTCAGAATATCCCTAAAAATGTTCATGAACACTGACTGGCTCTGTCCATGTCCCAACACTGACTAACCCAATCACAATTTAGAGTAAGTAAAATAAACTCAGCCATGATCAGTCTATACCCTGACTAACCTATTTAATACCAGGACAAAGGTAACCCAAACATAGCTCACAGAGGTATACACCCTAATATCTTCTCTCCCCACCCTCTTAACACACAATCCCCTCGACCATTCATCTCTTTTATCCCATCATCAGGAAGAGGACTAACTTTTCTGCCCAGACTAAATTACTTCCTTCCTACCTACCTCCATTCGATTAACTATCATCCTTACCTTCTATCTGTAATTCATTTTCTTTATTACACACTGCTCAGACATGTGATTATTACTTCTGTATACCTAATCCAGCTACCAACAGTGACAGTTTTTCTCTAAATGATTATTTCTATCTGCATGTAACTTTGACTATTACCTGTCACTGTTGTTATTAAATGTTTGCTAACTTTATGTATCCGCAATTTTGACTGTAGACTGCGGTGGTGGTGCTGCGGTAGCGTCGTCGCCTCACAGTTAGACGTTGCCCGTTCAATTCTCAGTTAGAGCGTCTTTTCTGTCTAGCGACATGCGTGAATGGGCGTTCCTTCGTTGAAGGTTGTGCGTTAGGCCCGGCAAGCCAGTACATAAAAATCTACTGCCAATCATTAGCAGACCGGAGTTCCGCTGTGGGGACCCCTAACCGGGAAAAGCTGAAAGACACAAACAAACCTGCCACTGATGATGTTAAATGTTTAAAAACTTCGCTGTTACCATAATTTGTCATGCAAATTAATTTCAATGTGGAGCTTTTCTCCCCGGGCCTCTGCTGAAAATGGATATGTATCCAGTCTGACTTTCCCGGTTAACAAATGTAAAATAAAATAAATAAATAAATGTGTACACAGCTTTTAAGTGTTATTTTCACCAAACTTAAGTAATGATCTTCATTAACATTCCATGTTTTGGAATACCATTTGCAAACATCCACATAAGTTCTCGAAATTTGGTGTATTAACCAGTAGCTCAGCATAAATGTTAGGTGCTCAGTGCTGCTACTCAGTAGGTATCAGTAAATGGCAATATCTGTAACGTGTGCCTGATGCCTTCCAATAGTCTGATACCATCCTAACCTTAAAATGTCATATTGATACATTTACTACTCGTATCTTTGCTACCTGTGAACTGAGTGGAACCTAAGTTACTATTTTTTCAAAACATTTTTGTACCTGTGTCAATGGAAATATTGACTGTCAACTGAGAGGAGGCTTCAGCATGTCTGGGCACCAAACTGGACCAAGGAGGAGACTACCTAGCCACTCACTGTCTATTCTGGACTTGAGCAGAGGATGAGATCACACCCAAGGAACTTTGCGATGACTGACATCTGGAACCAGATTGTGAGGGAGCACTGCAGATAGAATGAGATCTCCTGGACTGCCTTGTATGTCTGCTACCACCGTGATAATCTGTATCAGAGAGATGCAGAGGATCTTTGCCAGAGGGTCACAGAGGTCTGAAACTAGTCAGCAGATGCCTTCAGTACGTTGTATAGTTCACACCTTAATACCTGTATTATAAGTGTTTTTGGCAAGCATATCGGTTTCTGAGACTGTCTCAAGTACATTTTATGGGCATCTGTAGTGATAATAACAAGGCAAATGTAGTTAGCATTAGTGTATTGATGCATTCTGAGGTTATCTGTAACTATACTGGGCCAGTGCACAGATTCTTAATTAACTTTGATTATGACTGTACATTTATAGGGACTTCACACATATAGCTTTTACAGGTATTCCATATATTCTGCTTTTAGAATCACTGTTGTTTCACTTAATTTAAATGGTTAAGCAGTAGTACAAAGTGACTGCTGACCTCCTAGGTGTGGGTCCATTTGAAAATAGACATTTATATAGATAACACTAAACATCACATACAGAAGGTGTATGGTTGTTTGGCGACTTATGTAGTACAGCGTTTTACACATCTAGAATGACTGTGGTTCACTGACGCCTATAGTGTTTAGGCCATGGATGACCACGTATTTCCTCATTATCCATAATTCTTCTGCATATGTGAATACTGAGCAGTACATGCATTAGTAAGCTCTAACTTACAGAACATATATTATTGTAATATCCATGTTTGTTCTAATCACTTTCATGAATGAAAATCCACTGTAGGTCAGCATGGCTGAAATATGTTGTAGTTTGTAAAACAAAATGCAAGTATATAAGAGAGTGAAACTCAGTACGCTAGCACATACTAATGTTATAAGATAGATAAATGTGTATTTCATTGCTATTTCATACAACTTTGCAACATTAAAGGAAGCATGTGCTCCTTGAACTCAAAATGGTAAGCAATACACGCCATTGTGAATCTTTCATGGATGTGTGCGTTCACATCTCATTGTGCACTCTTTGGTGATAAATTTCTAGTTCTGTATTTAATTTCATAGCAGACATAGGTGATATGCACTTGATGCACTGAGGCCTAGATAGCTTAGCTCACGGCAGACAACAAATATCAATGCTATTTGTGAAGTTTCTAGAAACATCCCACAATTCTTTTGTATGTGTGAACACTGAGTAGTACATACCTTAGTAAGCTGTGCACTATGGAAAATAATACCACACCAAGAAAATGTAAAAGATATTTATGTAGTGCTAGGAGTCTTAAACAAAAAATTGCACTCCCTAGAAGTCCTCTTCACCCCAGAGAATGCTGATGTCTGTGCAGTCACTGAGACACGGTTTAAAGCTGTAGAGAACACACCAACAGTGCAAGGTCATAATGACTTCCACGCATATAGATCAGCTACTACACAGACAGGGACTAAAGCTGGAGGTGTCTCTAGTTGCATCAAAATAAATATATTTCAAGGTCCCTCACTCGGGACAGTGCACTTGAGCTGCTCCATGTTCAAATCACCATAGGTAAAATCCAATATCACTTCCTTGCCAGCTACAGGTCCCCCTCTATAACCCAGGAAACCCATACCATGTATTAAAACTTGTTAGAAACACTAACCATCCAACTCAATACCATACTCATGGGTGACTTTAATTACCCCAGTATTAACTGGGAATCCTATACGACACCAAACATACAGGCACAGAGATTCCTAGAATTTGTAAACACAAACTGCTTGGACCAGATAGTCAATACACCAACCAGGGGTGCAGCCATGCTGGATCTGGTCCTCACTAATATGGGAGAGTGCTGCACACCCCCTACTGTAATGTCTTCCCTGGTACGGTCAGACCACAAAATGGTCTCCTTTGAAGTAAAAATAAAACCTGGACCCCCAGCTAAACCTAGGGTATTCAGGAACTACTCTAAGGCTAACCTCCTGCTATCAAGTGATAACCATGGCAAAATTTCAAGCCCCCATAAACCCTGACAACACTGCTGCCTATGCCAAACTGTTCACATATACCCTGTGCAAGCACGTTAATAGCTGCATAGAGGCAGCTGTACCCACTAGAAAGACGTACAGAACTAACACAGAAAATAAGCCACCTTGGTGGAATCACAAAATCAGTAGGCTGCATAACAGAAGGAAGAAAATTATAGAAAAAATTAGGACGTACAGCAGGATAAAAGCATTCTCCTCAAACTAAACAAAAATCTTAGAGAGAAAGTCTACCAAAGCCAATTTTGAGGTGAATTTGGCCTCACAGGCCAAGGGCAACCACAAGGCATTCTTTAGCTATGTCCACAACTTCAAAGGCAATACACAGTTGTGTGCACAGCTCATTGTAAATGGCACCACCTATACTGAGCCAGAAGATATAGCAAGCCTACTAGCTGATAAATTTGCCTCCAACTTTACCCCTCTCTCCCCCTCAACCTTCCCTCAGGAAATAACATCAAATATAACTCCCCCTGTTATCACTAGGGAACAGGTCCTTAATGCAACTCCCTTGAAACTCCCACTCTAATATCATCCACCCCATCCAACCACTACCTTTCTTTCCACTCCACTAACTACCTTGATTATAGCAAGCTCAGATGCTCATAAGCCAGTTCTTATTATACAGCACGAACTTCTTCTTCTTGTAACATTTGTTAATGTCTGGTATGCACTTCACAGATAAAGATTCTAGTTGTCTACTGATGTACTATGTTCTTCATCTGTAAATATGTTGTAAGTAATTGCTATGTAAATTGTTAATCACTATGTAATCCAATGTAAATACTGTCTGTTTATTTTAACTGTGGAGCTTTTCTCCCCGGGCCTCTGCTGAAAATGGGCCTACGTCCAGTCGGACACTCCTGGTCAACAAATTTAAATAAATAAATAAATAAAATGCACTGTCTAAGGCCAAGAACACTGCATCAATGAGCCCAGGCTATATCTCAGGATGTCTTCTAAATAGCACGAAACATGAGCCGTCAGGGCTTCTGGGATTGCTATTTAACTATAGCATCCAAACAGGCTTTGTGTCTCACGAGTGGAGAACAGCAACAGTCATCCCTCTACACAAACGTGGGCCATCTACAGATCCTGGAAACTACAGACCCATAAGTCTCACTAGTCTTATATGTAAAGCCGTGGAAAGAATTATCATGGACATGATCAACAAGGAGATAGTAAACCTCCAGACACTGGGCCCAACCCAGTTTGGTTTCATCAAGGGCAGATCATAACCACTCAACCTGGTGGACTTCTTTGAGAAGGTCACCAAAGCAATGCATGAGGACAAAATGAGTCACACTGCCCACCTTGACCTGGCCAAGGCATTTGACACACTACCCCACTCGGGCATTGTTAAACTCGAGGTTAGGTACAAACTCGTATGTCACCCAGTGGATAGTCAACTGGCTCACAGACAGGACCCAGGAAGTTAGAATTGGGGAGTCCACCTCTACAAAGTGCTCAGTCACAAGTGGAGTCCCTCGGGCTGCTCCTTTTTGGCATTTACTTCTCTGAAGTCAAGGCCAATGTCAGTGGTCTCTGGCTCCCTAAATTTGCAGATGATTGCAAATTAGGAGCTATCATTGAATCCCACACTGACGCAAATGTTCTCCAGGAGGGGCTGACACAGACAACTGGTGTCAGAGCCATGGACTAAAATTAAATGCCAAGAAATGCATAAGAGTATCCTTCAGGAAGTCATCCACCCCTGGTAACTATCATATTGACAACACACCCCTTAGAGTAACCCAATAGTCAGGGACTTTGGGACACACATAGATAGTAATCTAACCTTTGACCATCAAGTGTCTACAGTAGTGAGGAAATCATTCTATGTTGCGCAGCTTATAAACAAAGTATGGCATCTAATAATTTTCCACTGTATTCGGTATTCATCAGATCTATCATTGAGTACAGTGCCCCCTTTGGTATTTACCTAACCAGGCATATCCTGCAATTGGAATGTCCACAGAGGTTCCTTACTAAAAAAAAAAAAAAATACAGTGCTTAAGTAAAATGTCCTATACAGACTGCCTCCAGGCTCTATCCCTGTATTCTGTCTCCTACAGACTTTTGAGAGGAGAGATCTATGCCTGACATAAAGGGCATTGTCAGATCCCACTCTGATGGAACTCCTGCATATCCGCAAAACAAAACCCACCATAATTACCCATTCTGAAGACATAAACTTTGCCTGTGATATAAATAGGACATGCTGGAAAGACATATATGTATCCCAGAGATTACCCTGTCATTGGAACAGGCTCCCCATCCATGTGAAGCAGAATTCCTCCCTAACCCAGTTCAAGTGCAACTTGGACAATTTGGATGGAGAACAGGAAATTCATCCCTGGTTTGTCGCCTGTGTCTGTAATGGGCTCAGGCAACCTGTAAATGGTTCCTCTTCCAGGCCCTAGCTTGTTAATGTTTCATCTCTGAAGCCCATGCTTACACATATCAAGGGTATCAGAACTTGTCAGAAATTTGGGATGCATGGCGAGGCTTAAAAAGGCCCTTGTGATCATTAACCTAGTAAACACCTATGAACAATATTGTGATGTGCATGTTTGTTGTAATCACTTTCAAGAATGTAAAACCCAGGTAGGTCAGCATGGCTGAAATATATTGATGTTTGTAAAACAATGTACTTACAAAAAGTGTGGCTCTTCAAACTGTATTCTGTTTTATGCTTTTGGTCTATCACAGTATGTGGAGACGTGTGTTACTGAATCACATATCTGAGCACTAATGCCATCACAGGCTTGCTCATTTTGCCCTTTGGTATATACCTGGCCATGCATATGGAACAACTGGAGCATCCCCAGAGACTCCCCACAAAAAGAAAAGATGACGTGGAAATCAAGTCCAATGCATAATGCTTCAAAGCCTTGTTGTTACATTTCATCTTCTGCAGGCTGCTGAGTGGCAAACTATGCATGGCGTACAATGTATTCTTAGACATAAGCCTGAAAGACGTGAATATCTATAAAACAAACAGCATCAAAAACATCCAATTCAGGGACATAAACCTTGCTTGCAGCATAAACAAAACATGCTGGAGGGACATGTATGTGTCTCAAAGGGTAACCATTTGAAACTTTGGGACTCACTACAGCAAGTCCCAAATTACAGAGAATGAATGACCAAAAGAATGGACTTGTATATATACTAAGTTTGAGATGCTGTTTCTCAGAATACTCCTCTTTTCCTGAGATATGGCAATTTCAGAGTTATGTATGTTTGTGGTGGGTGTCCTCCCTCCCCCCGCAAAAAGAAGTTTAAAGGAGAAGAGTGATTTTCAAAATTCACTCTTCTCCTGCGTTGTCTGTCTTTTTTTCAGTTTCTTGCACTTGACCCCCATCATTTCAATAGGGAGCCATGTCAGAGGCTCCCCCGTCTCTGGAACAGGCTTCTCATCCATGTGAAGGAGAGTCCATCCCTGTGCTTATTCAAGCAAAACATGGATCAGTGGATGGTGAAATAAACTCTTGGTCTAGCACCTGTGTCTCTGTTAGTGACAGGAAGCTTGTAAGTGGCTTGTCCACTCATGCCCAAGTATATAGATCCCCTCAAAACCCCCTGGAGCCAGTAACTATCAAATATTATTGTTTAGTGTGGCTAGGCTTAAAACGACCACTTCAGTCAATAGCCTAATATTCTACTATGATACTGTGATTGTGATAGTTCACCTTCTACAGCCACTAGTGAATGCACTTATCATGTATGCCTTATTTGACTACTTACACGGCTAAATAGTCACATGGTAATCTTACTAGTACTTTTTTATTTTTAATCTTACTACATCCTCAGTATAGAAATCATTGAAAAGCACTACTGTACTGAATTTTACTATAGTACAAGTGGGGTGCCTACCCCCTTAAAACCCCCACTCAGTTTTAGTAAAGGTCCAAAATTTTGTATTACTGATGTTCTAAAGATTTTATTTTTAAGATTATATTCTACTTCATCTCTTTGTTATGACGGTATGAGCAATGTATTGAACATTAGTATACAGTGGGGTACAGACATAATTCAAAAGCACCACTACATGTAGCAGCGGCTTGGGACTGCAGATTACTGACACCATACCCAAACCTGCAAAGCAAGTTAGTGGGGTGATTCGGTGCTTCTTTGAGATATTTCATAAGCCCAAACAACTTGACAAACGGCAACCACGAACTGAGAAAGGTTTTAATAAACCAATAAAAGGCACAACGATCACCACACTGTAATTCCTTTAAGCGCTTTTCGTTTGTTCTAAGAACAAACTTCTTCAGAAGTAAAAACGACAACAGCTGCAGGAAATTTAAACTAAAAAGTGCGGGAAAAAACATTGACATAACTTCTTTTAAAGAGAAATAACACTGAAGTGATTGCATCTATATAAAATCAGGAACAACATGTATCACGTAACGAAAAAATTGTTACCTAAAAGGCACATGTACACGAATCTATTATGTAGACAACTTTAAAACTCAAGGTATTAAATACAGAATGAAAGCTCAAAGTAACATACCATATTTAACTTTGAACTATGGTACTCATAGTTAAACTACATAGACTTTATCTTAAAAGATTTTTAAGCTTGAGTATACATGCAATTGAACATGACTCATTTAAACCAGGGTGGTTAAATGAGTTTAACTTAATCTGCCATAAAAGCTCCAGTTCTTCAAGCTTAAAAGCAGGACCCCCCCCCCCCGTGTATCAGGGACTAAGTTACTGATGACAATGAATTTAAATTTATGGGAAGGATTTGAATCTACGTGTTTTGCAAGAGCATTTTCCAATTTGTTATGAGTGATGGCATACTGGTGCTCGTATACCCTATCTCTAAGTCTACGTTCAGTTTTGCCTACGTAGAATGCAAAACAATCGGAGCACCTAGCCAGGTACACCACAAACTTACTGTTACAATTGAATCTGGATTTTAACCTGTGTTACCATTAATTGTAAACTGGTTCACACAATCCATAAATTTACAATAACTGCAACTCTCACATTTAAACATCCCTAACAGTCTGGGAGTTGTTCGATGCTGACTTTCTAACACATTCTTCAAATTCCTACCTCTTTTAAAAATTACATGTGGTTTATGACCCAAGAAGTCAAATGCAACCTGGTTAGTTTTAAAGAGTTCCCAATTCTTGTTGATTATATTAACTATGGTTCTACTTTGGTTGTTGAATGTTGTCACAAAACTGAGCTTAAATTCTTGTTTGTGAAACATTGGGGAACCTTCCCCATGTACTATTGGTGGGTCCTCAACTATGCTGACATTGTCCAAAAGCCTATGGGTACTACCCAAAATTGGTTTAAACCAGTTTGTATTCCTTTTGTAAGTCACTTCCTCAATCAATGTGTCTATGAGCGACTCCGGATAGCCTCGATGTTGAAACATTTGCTTCAAAAATTGGCATTCGTCTAGATAATCTGAATCTAAACTAGAAATGCGGGCTGCCCTTACTAACTGGCCCTTGACGACCGATCTTTTTTGGTGTAGTGGGTGACAGCTCGTAAAGTGAAGGAAAGAGTTAGAATAACTAACTTTCCTATAGATTTGAGCGGTGAACATACTATCTACCCCATTCTTTTTCAACCTAATATCCAAATATGATATAGAATCTGTGTGAAATGTATATGTGAATTGCAAAAAACTGGTAGTTGTGTTTAAGTTGTTTACCAGATCGGATGCCAGGTCTTCATCACCCTTCAGGTTGGGAGGGTGGCTTAATGGCTAAGGTGTTTGCCTTACAAACCCAAAGTGCAGGGTTTGAGTCTCACAAGGGATAATTGGCTAGGCTTAAAATGGCTCACAAGGGCAGTTAGCTTAGTAATGAACTATGAACTATGAATAGGATGAAAATGTCATCCAAGAACCGGGTGTAGTAAATAATGGCGGCCGAAGTCGAACTAGGTGAGAGAACATGTTTAGACTCCCATTGCGCCATAACTAAATTGGCGACACTCGCTCCACATGGTGAACCCATCGCTAAACCCACTTTCTGGAGATAAAACTTGTCATCAAAGATAAAATAGTTGTTAGACAAGATGAGATCCAACAATTCCATCACCAAAGAAATGTCACTACTTGATGCATTATGCTTTTTCATGACCTCAGCCACCCATTCGATACTGATGTCGTGGGGAATGCAAGTATAGAGATCTTTAACGTCAATAGTTAGAAAGTTGCATTCACTATCAAAATCGAGATCATTAATTTTTGACAGAAAGGACCAGGAATCTTTGCAAATTTGTGGTTCCAATGCAACATATTTTTTCAGCATGGAATCAACAAGTTTGGCACATGCATAAGTAGGTGACCCACGACCATCAATGAGTGGTCTCATGGGGGGATTTTCTAAATCCTTGTGGATTTTAGGAATCCCAAATAACGATGGATATCTGGGAAATGAACAACTTATATAGTTGAACACTGCTTGTTCAACCCGTCCTTCAATGAATAAGTCATACAAACAAGATTTAATAAGGTTATAAGCTTTGTTTACTTCTGATCTCAAGCTGACTTGATATGTGTCAGCATTCAACAAACTTGACATACGTGCTACATAGTCTAAGTTGTCAAATATCACCAGACCTCCCCCTTTGTCAGGTTTACAAACCCTGATATTCTGTGATTTAATATAACTGAGCAGTTCCTCTTCAGAAACATACCCCTGGTTTCTAATAGATTTTTTGTTTTCAAAGAGGTTCCTAAAATCTAACTCGTTGACTTGTTCAAATACTTGCAACAGGGGATGGAGAGGTGGGTTAAAGGTACTAGAGACGTGTAAACCATTGTCAACCCTAGCATTAGGGTCATTCATAAAGAACAGAGCAAGATTTAATCTTCTAGTAAATAATTTCAACTCTATGATAGATTTAGCAATGTCCATATTGTGCCAAGGAACATAAGTCTGACCCTTTGATAGAAAGTCGGCAATGTCAGGAGAAATAAAACTGTCAGAGAAATTGAACACCCTGAAGTCTTTGTCTTAATTCAAAATGATAGAAGGACCAGGTAGAACAGAAGCAGCGTCCTCAATGAGAGAACAACAGGAATTCTCATCTTCAAAGGGAATTGAAATTACAGAAACTTCTGAATCTGTTGTTAAATTTTGAGAAAGAGGGAATATAGAGACACCTTCAAGGGGGATAAACCCTTCATGCCCAGACTGGACAGAGGTCACCTCGGTGCTCTTAACCCCTTTTGATGTTGTTTTGGTCTGGCTCCCAGGGCATTGGATCTGTGAAAATCCTGCTGGTTGTCATTAAAGTTGCTGACGTTACCACCATGCTGTTGACTGTAGTAATATTGTCTATTATTGTAGTTGTAGTTAACCCGGGCAGAGTTCTTAAGTCTTTCACTTCTACGCACCCCTTCATAGTTGGGTGTGCCTAAGTTGGAAGTGCCAAAAATGGTTTGTTCATCGTAAGAGACTGGCAGTTGATTTAACTGGGTGACCGATCTGTTTGCTGCTTGGGACAAGTTAGATAAGTCCAAGTCATTAGTACGATGTAAGTCATTACTAGTTAAGTCAGAAAATGAAAAATCAAGTTGCCAGATTTGTGCTGCTGGTGGAGGTGGGTAAGCCGTCCCTTGTTTATATGAATTACAGTCACGCTGCAATTTCTTAGTCTTGTTAACACTCAACTTGGCCAAATGTTGATTGATACTAGAAAAGGTCCTACTATAGTCATACTTATAATGATCAAATTGACTATCCTGAAGGACCTTAGTATCTGTTTCCTTAACCAAGTTGGACACTTTATCAGACATTAAGGAGTAATGCTTGATCATCAGTTCAAGTAATTCAAAGCCTTGTCTGTCAAAAAGTTGAAGCAATTCTAAATGAAATGGAGAATCTTTAACAAGGCCAGTAGGGTATTGAACTCTACGTAAACCTTTAGGTATAACCTTGTGTCTCAGGCATTCTTTGAAGTACTCAACTTCTAACTGTGTCTTTTTGTATTTCAATAATAAACTATCTAGTAATTTAAGATTTGATACTATATCAATGTGAGAAACATTGTTACCTTCCAATTCATCCAAAATTGGTGTTTGATTTGACTGTTCAGACCCTAAATTAAACTTGAAATCCATCCAGCTAGATAACGTACAAGGTCTTCCGTTCGTGTCTTGACAGAGTTTAACTGGACCAGCATGGTTAAGTAATAAAATTCCCTCATGTTCGGAAATGTTATTATTCCTCATTTGAGACAATAGCAAACATTGAGAACGAGACAATGAACCTGTTCGGTCGTCCGCGTTCGGTGAAGAATCAACGGTAACTGTGCTCAGAGCGGCTCTCTGGGCTGGCGGTAGCGTGCTCTCATCGAGTTGTTGGCCAGAAGCAAGCACACCCTGCTGGAGAAAAGAAGAATTGGTACGAGTAATTGTATCCGGACCCATTGAATTTAACTCTTCTGAGTTACGGAGTGTAGCTGATGAACTCCGTACAGCTGCAGCTGCTGAAGTGACTGTGTTAACATCAAGTCTGCTAGCAAGGAAGGATTGATTTCTATCCAATTGGTCCAGACGGTTAGAAATCACTTCCAATTTAGTAAGCAGCGTAGATAGAAGGTTATCAGATTGTTCACCTTGAAAGTTAGACACCATGACAGGCAGATCTCTCCGTTCTTTCCTTTCATTCTGTACCCCAGATGGAGTTAAAATTGTGTCTTCCTGAGAAATCAGTATTTGGGAAGCCGTAGAGTCAGACGCCATACAAAAAAACAATAGTAAACCAAAGGCACGACAAACTAGGTAAACACAAACAACTTGACAAACAGCAACCACGAACTGAGAAAGGTTTTAATAAACCAATAAAAGGCACAACGATCACCACACTGTAATTCCTTTAAGCGCTTTTTGTTTGTTCTAAGAACAAACTTCTTCAGAAGTAAAAACGACAACAGCTGCAGGAAATTTAAACTAAAAAGTGCGGGAACTTTGTTACTTTGAGCTTTCATTCTGTATTTAATACCTTGAGTTTTAAAGTTGTCTACATAACAGATTCGTGTACATGTGCCTTTTAGGTAACAATTTTTTCGTTACGTGATGCATGTTGTTGCTGATTTTATATAGATGCAATCACTTCAGTGTTATTTCTCTTTAAAAGAAGTTATGTCAATGTTTTTTCCCGCACTTTTTAGTTTAAATTTCCTGCAGCTGTTGTCGTTTTTACTTCTGAAGAAGTTTGTTCTTAGAACAAACGAAAAGCGCTTAAAGGAATTAGTGTGGTGATCGTTGTGCCTTTTATTGGTTTATTAAAACCTTTCTCAGTTCGTGGTTGCCGTTTGTCAAGTTGTTTGTGTTTACCTAGTTTGTCGTGCCTTTGGTTTACTATATTTCGTAAGCCAACAAATAAGTTGCTAGTTGCCTTCTTTACCAAATATGTTTGAGTGTCTGGGTTTCACTGAAAAGCAATTTCTGAACATAAACTGTATCTGAGAAAAATCACATTGTGGGACAATGTACTACTCCTAGTTCTTTTATAGAAGATGAACCAAGACATTTCTTTTGAAATGAATTCACCAGAAGTCCTATATCAAACATGATCAAAAACCATCACATACCCCAGCCCTCTAGGTTAACATGGGCGCAGACTTGTCTACCATTTTCCAAGCTATATCAATGGATGGGTGACCGCAAATTCACTCTTGGGGTGGTGCCCATGTCTGTCCTGGACAGGGAAAGTTAGTATCAACTACCATAGACCCTTACCTCAGTAAACTTCACTCACCTAACCACCAGCAGTTGGGGCAACTCGGGATAAATATGGCTAGGCTTGTAAGGGCTCTAGGGCCATTAGCATAGTAACCGCCTATGAACATATGAATCAGTACACATACCTGTTATGTATACCCATAGACATGCGCGCACACCCACACACACTGAGGTCAAAGTGATGTAGCTTAAAATTCAGCTCATTGTGTGGAAACCTCATGTGGCTACAATACTGTTGTTTAGCATAGCAAAGGTGGGGTCTTAAGGTAGTAAATAACCTATTTGCTGGAAGCTAACAAAGCAAATGTCTGACAGGGAGTGCCAAGGAAAAGGCAGTGATCCCCGGAATGTAGTATGAGCAAAGCACTTCCATCTCCATAACCTGTTCTGTTACCTCAGACACAGTACCTCCTTACTTTCCAAATGTTTTCACCACATACCTGCAATAATGTACATCATTACCCCCCCCCCTTCCCCCATTTTTCTACATGGGGTCAGTGTCATGTGAACTACCACAACCTCTCTTTATTCTTGTTGCAGGTCTTCTCTCACATAATCAGTCCCTCTCTTTGCTGGATGCACTCATTTCCTCTTCCATTTCCCCAAAACCTCTTCACCAAATTGACTTCTGTTTATTTGAACATGTGTCTGAAACACTGTAACATGTTTTTCACCTTCTTTGCAATTAAAGCTATTTTGGCTTCTGCAATGATTCAGAATTTTATTAATGTGTTCCACAGTGTGCATCCATCATCTAAGTCACTTCATCTCCATTCCTTCCTCACCTGCTAAGCCATCACTGCCCAGGTTTCTGTACCATAAAGAATTGCTGGTCATAATGTGGGTTTGGACACTACCTTTCAGCTTCTTTGACATTATTCTGTCACACACTACCAACTTGCACTCTGTGCCATTTGGCTGCAGCCCCCTCTGATGTTAGCTTTGACCTCCCCATTCAGACTTGCCTTCTCCTCAGCCACCCCTCCTAGATACTTGAAACTGTTGTCATCTTCTGCAGTCTTTCTCTTCAGTCTCAATTTTTCTGCGGCTACTAATTTCCCCAATTGCTGGTATGACAACTGTCTTGTCTGTACTCAGTTTCATTCTGTGTGGCATCCATTTTGTATTAATATCCCAGTCGTTTGCTGACCTTCTTCTTCAGTCTGCTTGTAATGCCACATCGTCTGAATACATCAGCTTTGTTGACTTGACCCTTCCAACCAGTTTGCTAATGTAGTCCATCACCAGTATAAACAACTGTGAGCTCAGAGCTGAGCCTTGATGTACACTCAACCCCACTGAGAACTCTTCTGCAAGTCCAAATACTGTTAGTACTTTTGCCACTGGGTCCTTATACATAGTCTTCACTAATTCTGTCAGTGTTTCCGGGACTGCAGGACTACCCAAATCAACTTTGTCATACGCCTTCTCCAAGTCTTTGAATACTCATTTGGACTCCTTCCTCATCTTTAGCTTCTTCTTCACTGTCTGTCTCTCTGCGAACATTGGATTGACCATGCTACTTCCTGATCTGAATCCAGACTGCTCATCTGTCTTACTTTATTTGTGTATCAGTCTTCCTTTTCTGCACTTTCTTGAAGTGTGGCAGGAGTTTGATGCCTCTGTACTGCCCACAGTAGTGAATGTGTAAGTTAATGATAAAAAGCCAACAATGTCAGGGAACTTGATATGAGATGATGCAACAAAGGACAGGGTAGCAAAATTACAATCTTTTGCATCATTATACATGCTTAGATTGCAGTCATATCTACACGAATCGATGAATAGCAGCAAACTGGTTGAGCTCCACACATAAATTGCACAAACACAAGAAATCAACATTTCAGTCTTCCACTACGTAGGCTGATTGTCTGTGACTGCAAGTTGTCTGTATTATGCAAACCAAGTGTTTGATAAACTTTGAGACAATAAGTGTTCTCATCATGGAACACTGTGACAACTCTACCTAAGTAAGCTAATGGGGAGTAATGTCACTAAGAACCTGAATGTGTACAACTGTAGAGCATATGTGCAGAAATCCTTATCGGTAAGTCATGGCTAAACACTCCTGGATAATTAACCTCAAACAAGACTGGACTAGTGTAAAAGTACACAAAGTAGAAACACACACATGCACAAGCAAATAGTCGACTAAATCCAACCAATCAAGAAACAAACTGACCAACCATGATGCATTCAGTTAAATCAAACAGAAGTGAAATAAAAATAATTCAAAAATAGTGGATGGAACCTTTTGAAATAAATACACAAAATAGGTTCATAGGTTGATACTAGGCTATCTGCTCTAGGCCATTTATAATCCTAGCCAGAGTGTGTTTGGCTTTCGTCACCCTTTTAGATTAGTTGACTGTGCCTCTGTATAGTAGGTCACAGAAGATAGCCCTTTTAAGGTTAGTTTACTGTGCCTCTGTCTAGTAGGGACACAGAAGAGATCCCAGGGGTAAACCTACGATCTCCCATCCATTCGTTAAGATTTCTCTTGAAGAGGGTCATTGAGGGGCTCTGCCTAACATGGATTGGGATTTTGTTCCAGAGTGAGGGGAGCCTCTGGGATATGAATCTGTCCCTCCAGCATGTCCTATTTATTTCTGTGCTGAGGTTTAAGTCCCTGGAGCATGTAGCTCTAAGGGATTTGGATTTCCTGAGGTGGAGCATGTCCATTAATTCCGGGTTGCACATGGCTTTATACATCAGGTACAGATTGCCTCTGAGTAGGCGGTAAGCAACTGAGTACAGCTGGAATTTCTTTAGCCTAACTGCGTAGGGCATCTGTTTGAGTCCCTTGATCCTCTTGGTGAGGTACTTTTGGGGTCTTTCCAGTTGCTGCAGGTGTCGAGTAAGGTACATCCCAAATGGGGCATTGTATTCAATTATGGGCCTGATGAGTAGAGCGGCACAATGACCTCTCTTGATCTAGATGTGAACCCTTTGATAAGGTGGGATATATAGAAGGTCTTTCTAACCACTTTGGCAGTTGTCAGAGGAGAGATTGCTATCTACTTGGGTCCCCAAATCCCTAATTACGTCTTCCGTACTTAATGGATTACCACCTATGTGGTAATTTGTGGGCGCTTTGTTTTTCCCAAAGGGGATGCCTATGCACTTTTTGGCATTTCGCTTTAGGCCATGGCTCTGGCACCAGTTATCCATCTCTGTGAGACCCTTTTGGAGGATGCTTGTGTCAGTCGGCGAGTCGAATATGGCACCCAGTTTGCAGTCATCTGCGAACTTGGTCAGCCATAGTCCTCCCATATTAGCCTGTACCTCAGAGAAATATATACCGAACAAGAGAGGTCCCAGGACTGAGCTTTGTGGGACGCCTCTTGTAACTGGTTTAGAGTCTGACATGGCACCTGCAATTCCGACTATGTGGGTTCTATCCCTGAGACAGTTTGCAACCCATCTTGTGACATAAAGGTTGATATTTAAGCTGGTGAGCTTATTTATGATGCCTGAGTGGGGTATTGTGTCGAAGGCTTTTGCAAGGTCCAGGTAGGCTGTGTGGACTATCTTCCCTTCATCTATGGCCTTGGTGACTGTTTCAAAGAAGTCGACCAGGTTCAAGAGGCAAGATCTGCCCTTAACAAAGCCGAATTGGGTAGGATCCAGTGTTTGGAGGTTCCCAATGTCTTTGTTTACGAGTTCCATGAAGATATGCTCCATAGCTTTGCAGACCAGGCTAGTCAGGCTTATAGGGTGATAGTTTTCGGGGTCCGTTGTTTCACCACCTTTGTGGAGTGGGACTTCTGTTGCTGTACGCCATTCCTTGGGTACATATCCTGTAGTAAGGCTGAGATTGAACAGTGACCTTATGTGAGGGTTCAGTTCTTCTTGGAGCTCATGTAAGACGCAGCCCAGGACACTGTCCAGTCCCATTGATGCTGTGTTTTTTTGCTTTGGAGAGGGCAGCTCTCACCTGTGCATCTGTGATGTCAGGGAGGATACACTCTTTTGGATAGACATTTGCTCTTTTGGGGGGAAGGGGGAGAGAAGTTTGCACTGAACCTGTCCGCCAGGATGTTGGCAATCTCTGTGGGTTCGTTGTATTTTTTGTCATTTTGCACTAACTCAGAGCATATCTGGGAGTTGCCACCCAGGTTCCTGACATAACTAAAGAAGGCTTTGTGATTATCTTTAGCGTCTTGTGCAATTTTTCTTTCGAAGCTGACCTTAGATGATTTTATGAGGGATCGTAGTTTCTTGCTAGTACTGATCAGAGATGCCTTCCCTTTTTGGGATTTTGCTCTATCATGTAGTAGCGTCCTCCTTCTGTTGTATAACTTATTTATGGCTGGGGTCCACCAGACAGGTTTCCTGCCTTTGGAGGAGTGAGTCTTGGTTTTATTTGGGATAGCACAATCCATGCATTCCTGTAGGTGTCCATAGAATGCATTTGTAAAGGATTCTGCGGTTTGGGCCGTATTTTCCACTGGCCCGGGGGCTTTGAAGGATTCCACCTCGGTTTTGAGAAGTGTGAAGTTTGCTTTTGAGAAGATCTTCACTGTGGTTTCCTTGGCTGGGTGTGGGGACGGGATATGGATGTCCAGTGAGATTAATTTATGATCAGATCTTACCAATGAGGGGTATACCTCTGGTATGGAACATAGAGTCCCCATGTTGGTGATGATCAGGTCCAATATGTTTTCCCCTCTTGTGGGAGTGGTGACGAGTTGTTCCATAGCATTTGAGTTTATAAATTCTAGGAACCATTGGGCGAGGGTGTTGGGGCTTGAGTAGTGCTCCCAGTCTATGTTTGGGTAGTTGAAGTCACCCAATATAATGGTGTTTGGAGAGAGCTTCATATTCTCCACTGTTCTCAGGAAAGCCGAGTGGGGTTCCTGAGTTTGGGAGGGTGGTCTGTACCAGGCTACAAACTGAAAGGCAGTTTTTCCCACTTTTAGTTGCACATGGTTGGTCTCCAATGCTTCGTGCAGTGCCACTAACCTGGAGGTGTGGGTATCTTTGATGAATATGGATACTCCCCCTCCTTTTGTGGTTCGGTCTGAGTTTTGGGGCCGAAAATCATGGTATGAGGTATAACCTGGTAGTGCTGGGGTGCTCTCGGGAGCCTTGAACCAGGTTTCTGTTACTGCACAGATATCAATATTCTCCATACTGAGGAGAGCCTTGAGTGTGTGCATCTTGACGTTTAGACATCTGGCATTGAGCAGCATTACCTTTAGTTTCTTTTTCCTTGGGTTGTCTATGGAGGTGGGTTTGTCTTTTGAGCCTTGCCTAAAAAAGGCACTATGGGGGTGGCAAGAGCCTTAGCCAGTATTCGAAAGCCCAAGGGTGACAGGTGCAAGCCGTCCCTAGCGAAGCAACATGGCTTGTCGAGCATGTCATCCCAGGCTGACAAGACACTGGATCCCCTTTGAATGACACCAATACTTTAGCCAATTGTTAAAATTGATCATTTTGTCTTTATACTGTGGCATCATTCTTGGTGAGGGCAAGATGCTACTCAAGGTCAGGGTCATACCGGCCTGGGCTACATGATCACAGAGCTCCTCTGTCTCTTTTCATGTATTCCAGGGAGGTACGTCTCAGGTCATTCACACCAGCATGGACAATGACGGAGTCATATTTGTAATTGCTTTGGAGTGACCTGAGTGCTTGTGTAATGTGGCGGATCCTGGCACCCGACAGGCAGCTTACAGTGACCTTCTTGTTCAGCCTGGTGAGTGGGACGTCAATGTGTCTGACAATAGAGTCACCTATAACAAGTGTATTAGGTGTGTTGTTTAGCCTTAAGGGCTGTGACTGTGTGGCCCACTGACTTTGTGAACTATGTGATACGTGGGTATTGTTGTGGGGTAGCGGTTGCTTGGATGTCTGCTTTGGAGATCGCTGCTGCTTGGGCAGATTTTTATTTGGAGCCACCGAGTATGTTTTTGTGTGTTTGGTTTGCTGTTGCGATAGGTCTATGTGAGACTGGATTTGTGGTGTGTGTGGTTACCTTCTCCTCCTGACTGACTGCACCAGTACTGAGTTGAGAGAGCTCAGCCTCCAGTTTGGTTATATAGTTGCATCTCTCACATATATTTGAGCTTGTTGGGAGGAGGAGAGGGTGGTCTCTGTACATAAGGCAGTTGTAACATTGCCTCAAGATTCCCAGATTCACCAGCTGGACTGGAGAGTAAACCCGAAACTGACCTTTGGACATGCCAGAATAGTATAAGGAACTACTTTTTGACTGATTAAAAAGGACCAATAGGGAGCCAAGTACTTAAAGGGAGTATAAGAGGGTGTAGTGCTTTAGTTTATTAGTGCTTACTTATAAGATTACTTATTCGAGCAACTGCAGGGCTTTAGAATGAAAATAGAGTGCTTACTTTGAGATTTAGAACAGTTCTAAGGGAAAAAGTGAAGAGCAGACTTTGTGGAGCCGGGAATAGTTTAAACCCGTATAAGCGGCTCTGCACTATGCGCAAAATCGTGCAAAACCGGGCAAATGTGGGTTTTAAAGCAGGGAAACTGAGAGAGATAGGAATTGACCCAAAACGGCCAATAAGCTACTAGTTTCAGGGCTGAGACCACTCCTCCATGGAGAGATAGGCTGCTCAAAGCTTCCCACTCTCACTGGTGAACAGATAAGCTTCCTCCTATCCAAGTAAGGATATGGGCAACACAGGAAACTATACCACAGTCCGTAATTCAGCAAAACCTGAAACCTGGACTAATCTATTTCAGCAAAGTCGGGAAAAGAGAATATTTTTTTTTTTTTTTTCAGGAAACAGCAGAAAAACACACAGAAAACACTGTAAATGCTATAAACAGGCTAGCATACTTTAGTGTGTAGCCTACAATAGTTATACAGTACAAAAACAACTTAAATTGATATAAAACAAGTGCAAAAATTGTAAAAAGCAGAAGGCAAATGCAATTTAAACTTTTGTTAACTTTTGTTAACAAAATGTTACAATGCCTTACTGTTTAATAAAAAAAATACAGCAGAGGTACACAAAATACATACTTTGTGCTCACTTATTCCTCACCAGTCACCCACAGAACAGGAGCTGAAACCACTGACTTACACAGCCTTATAACATCTCAAAAATAAAAAGTTGCACTTACCTGTAATACCCAGCACCTATCTGGTGTATTTATGGTTCACACAGTTTGCTGGTAGTAGTCTTCCTCTATAAAGAGGACAGTTTCAAAATAATTCCTTCAAAAAATTAACAATATAGCCAATATCCATGTAACAAGCCATGGCTCAGCAGGACTATTTCTTCTTTTAGTAGAGAAAAGATTACAAGAAACTCTCCTCCAACTTTTCACTCTGGGTTCTGAACTGAGCCAAAAATCCTGCAGGAAGTTCAAAGCATGTCATACCTCCTACAGAGATATACCCAACCAGTAATGGCTTCTGTGCCACTTTTCATAAATTGAAATTACATTCCCTTAATTGTGAAGTACCGATAGAATGGGAATCTGTCAGACTTGAGGAATGAATCTGTCAGACTTGAGGAATGAATCTGTCTCCAATAGCTCGTTAATGTGAATGGGACATTTTCACAACTTTTAACTCTCTGAGATGAATGAAGAAGTTTTTACCTGCCTTCACACCTACTGTGGTATTGTGTTTGCCACAGAAGTTTTGTTTCAACTGAAGGTTCAAGTGATTAACTCCAACACTTTGCTAAGAACAATGAGACCACGTTTATAGTAAATCTATTAAAAACTCAATTGCTATGACTTTCCTTACCACATAGTGTAACATTTCATGAAAATCCTTAGTAATTATATGTTATTCAAAATGTAGGTACTGACGTAATTCATTAAAAAATTGTGACCTGTGTGTGAAGACTGAGATGAAAGCTGATGACAAAGGTTTAAAACCCTGTATATGGGCAATGGTGACACTGACTACTTCAGCATACATTGCAAATAATCATATTTTACTGTAATTCATGCAGATAACTGTATGGTCATTGTCCCGCACTAACACATGGCAAATGATACCAGAACTCATCGTTACTCTCAGAAAATAAACTTGATCAAAGATTTCTCATCTGTCTTTTTGTGAATGGCTTAAAATTATATAGTTCATCAGATGAGTTGAAAGCACAACTGCAAGTGAATAAAACTTTCTCAGATGATATAAGAATAATATTTGGTCTTGATAAATGTGCAAAAGCAATTTAAAGCAGGAAAGTTGCAGTACCAAGAAAATATCAGTCTGGGACAGGAATGTGATATAAAGGAACTTGAGAAGGAAGCTCTGATGGCTTAGTGGTTAACTGCTGTGACTATAGTGTACAGGGTCCTGGGCTCAAGACCTGCAAGGGTGTTTATTATACAGCTCAGATGGTGCAGTGGTATTTTCTCTAACTGCAGTGTACACGGTCCTGGGTTATAGACTTGGAACTGACATTTTACTGATCTGTTAGGCCATGGAATGTATTATCGTGGAATTTAAAAACAAAGACATTGGCAACCTTCAAACACTGGACCCCACACAGTTTGGGTTCGTGAAGGGCCGATCTTGCCTCCTGAACCTGATTGACTTCTTCGAATCGGTCTCCAGAGCCATGGACGAGGGGTAAGGTGGTTCACACAGCCTACTTGGACCTCGCCAAGGCTTTCGACACCATCTCCCACTCTGGAATCATAGATAAACTTACTAAGCTGGGCATTAATTCCTACGTCACTCGATGGGTTGCCAACTGGCTTACTGACAGAACCCACACTGTAAAAGTAGCCAACTCCAAATCCAGCTCCAGACAAGTGGTGTACCGCAGGGTTCTGTCCTGGGACCACTCTTGTTTGGCATCTACTTCTCTGAAGTACAGGCCAACACTAAGGGACTCTGGCTTACAAAGTTCGCAGATGACTGCAAGCTGGGAG
The DNA here is from genome assembly GCF_019279795.1 of Protopterus annectens. Classification (NCBI taxonomy): domain Eukaryota; kingdom Metazoa; phylum Chordata; order Ceratodontiformes; family Protopteridae; genus Protopterus; species Protopterus annectens. Next base: position 1,104,197,382 of record NC_056735.1, on the reverse strand, counting down.
CCATTATTGAATCCACAAATGATATGGATATAATGAAAAAGGGCTTTACCGAAACAGATGCCTGGTGCCAGAGCCATGGGCTCGAGCTAAATGCCAAAAAATTTATAGTTGTCCCCTTTGGGGAACAACCATGTACCTGTGAACTACCACAAGGTGGCAGTACACTAAACACCAAAAGTGTGATGAGACCTAGGGACACAGGTGGACAGTGGTCTCACCTTTGAAAACCACATAGCCACAACAGTTAGAAAATCCTTCTACGTGGCACACTTCCTCACTAAGGGCTTTTCATCCAGAAAAAAGGAAGTCATTATCCCTCCGTACTCATCCCTCATTAAGCTGTTTATAGAATACAATGCCCCGTTTGGTATGTACCTCAAAACATCTGCAACAACTAGAAAGGCCAAAGAAATACCTCACAAAAAAAATCACAGGCCTAAAGCAGATGCCTTATGCTGACTGTCTAAAGAAACTCCAGCTATACTCTGTCACATGTCGCTTACTAAGAGGCGATCTCTGCCTAACATACAAGGCCATGTCAAACCCAGAGTTGTTTGACATGCTACACTTAAAGAAATCCCAATCCCTGCGAGCCACACGCTCCAGGGATCTTAACCTTGTCATCACAATGAATAGAACATGCTGGAGGGATAGGTTTCTGACCCAGAGACTCCCCATACTCTGGAATAGGCTGCCCATACACGTCAGGCAGAGTGCCTCAGTGGCCCTTTTCAAGAGGAACCATGATGATTGGATGGGAGATGAGAAATTCACCCTGGGATCACATCAGTAGCCCTGCTAGACAGGGGTCCAGGAAAGTAAATATTTGTGGGAAGCAATAGCCAGGGAATCGTTATGGCTAGATTTGTATAGTCTCTAGGTCCGATAGCCTAGTTACCTACCTATGTATATAAACATTTGGGAATTGATAAAGGAGCATCAGTACAACATGACCAAATGCAAATAAAACTCCATAAGGAATATTTCAGAAGACTAAAACTAATATTGAAAATAGAGGTAATGTGGTTAAATGATATAAAACTTAAAAGTGCAACATATATAGCAAAAAACTTGCATACATTTCCCGTACTTAAATTAAATGCACTTACAAGATATTCACGCTGTGAATGCAGATGTTCATCGTGCATACAGCTGCAGTAATCACATATGGGTTCTCTGCCGTCAGGCGGGTCCTCGGTCGGCCGAATTCCAAAGTCTTGGTCCTGCGTTGGTTGTTGTCACCTTCTTCCCTGACGTCAGAGCGACAGGGGTATACAAGTCACAGCTGACGCCATATTCTTCAGTCTTTTTTGCCGCGCGGTGCCTGAAGCAGAAGCAGTTCGCAAGTGCCGGTCGGCCAGCTCCTGAATTTACAAAAAATTGGAAACCAAAGTCTTCTTTAAAGCTAAATACCCTGTTGGGGAAACTTTTCTTGCCTCAGACCGATGTCAGACAAAGTTAACAATTGTATTTCTTGTGGGAAGCAAATACCGCATAAGGATTTCCATTCCCTCTGCATACCTTGTTTAGGCCCAGACCACGACGTGTCGGGCTGTCGCTTTTGTGCGACTTTCAATAAAGGCACTTTTAAGCGCCGGGCGGAGTTCGCCCAACATTATTTTGGTTCAGCCTTTGATTATAAAATGTCGTCGGATACTCAGACTACCGTTTTGTCCAAAAAATGCAAGGACAAAGACCTACACGCGAGGTCCGCGGTCTCCACCGACACCACGCCAAAACCGGCTACACTTGGTCCGGTTCTCAATGAGACGCTTATGCAGTCCCTGACTACTGACAACACTTCCTTGGCGGTGTCTTCCGTACCCGAGACCGCAGGTACCTCGGCCCTTACTCAGACTTCAACCACCGAATCCACTGTTAGTGTTGAACCTCCCAATGGGGACAGGTCCACTTCCACCCAGGGTGTATTTAGGCCCTCTTCCTCCTTTTCCATTAAGGCCTTTACTAAGACCAAATCAGCCATGCATCCCAGGAGGTCTATTGCACAGGGCCCACCCCCAGGCCCCATGCCTAAAAAGCAGATGCTTAAAATGGCTGAGGATTTAATTACCCTTATCAGGGGCTCCCAGCCCCCTCCAGAAAAGAGACCCAGAGTGGAGGAAGATTCCACTTCTTCTGAACAGGGATCCATTATTTCAGAACATTCTGATGTAGAGGAACACTCGTACTCCCCTTATGAAGATTCTGATGCAGAACAGTCAATTCCTTCTGTATCTCCCCCAGAGGATTTTTCCTTTGGGGAAACTTTCCACACCTTGAGGGAGCATTTCCATTGGGAAGGCCAAGACTTTTCTGATTCCAAGAAAAGACTTAGGGAATTTCTTTTGTTACCTCAGCACAGACCTCTGGCTATACCTCCTGTCCTGGACATTCTTGATGATGTTTACTCGGAGGCTTGTCTTAATCCGGATTCCCTGCCTCCTGCCCCAGTCAAACCTGATAGGTACTACAGAGTTCCTAATTCCCACCAATTTCTGTTCAAAAGCCATAATGCTGACCCTGAAACCATTTCTCAAGGCCCCAAGGGAATGAAGGCCTTTACTGCTAAGAATCCACTACCTTCCGAAAGAGAATCTAGATCCTTAGAAAGGTGGGGGAAAAAGGTATACACCTCGGCCACACTAGCCATGAGAGCCTTAAATTTTCAGTTCCATATGCTTAAATATCAGCAGTTTCTATTATCACAATTAAGAAACAAAATGTCTCAGCCTGAACAACCAGATTTAAAGGAATTGCAAGACATGATGCATAGTGCAGAACAAGTGGGTAAACACACCTTACAATGTGGCTATGATGCCTTAGAGGCCTCAAGTAGAGCTGCTGTTACAGGATCAGTTATTCGTAGGAATGCCTGGCTTAGGGAACAAAGCTTGCCTGATCATGTTAAAGCTAAACTGCTAGATGGTCCTTTACAAAAGGATGTGTTATTTGGTACTAATGCTGAGGAGATGCTACGAAAAATGGAAGAAAAAGCTAAATCTAAGCAAACTGTCAAGGCCTTTCTTCAGGTACAGCCACCACGTTTTAGCAGAAATTGGCCTTCTAAAAACTGGTCCATTCCAGCCACGGACAAGTCCCAAAGAGGTAGATACAGGCGCACAAGGGGCAGAGGACAATCTCAAGGATCATATAGAGGCAGACAATGGCAAACTCCAGCACCAAGAGGTGGCGAAGACAGTGAACAACAATACAGAAAGCAAACCCAATGACTTCCTCCTTTTTCTGCCCAGCAATTCCCAGCTGGCAGCTCCCCTAGGAGGAAAGCTGGCACTATTTACAAGAAACTGGCATATGATCACAACAGACAAATGGATCCTGGACATTATAAACCAAGGCTACAGATTTCATTTTCACACTCTTCCAAAAATGAGAGGCATGCCAAACCTGCCACACAATCAAAGGGCAGAGGCGCAAATACAAATTTCAAAACTCATGGAAATGAAAGCTATTCAAGAGGTTCCTACTCGCGAACAAGGTCAAGGTTTTTATTCCAGACTTTTTTAGTAGCAAGAAAAGGAACCGACTGGAGACCCATTCTGGACTTATCCATCCTAAATACATTTCTACTCGTACCAAAATTCAAGATGCTCACATTACAGCAGCTTCTTCCCATGCTGAGCAAGGAGTTTTGGCTGGTAGCATTGGACCTCAAGGAGGCATACCTGCATGTCCCAATCAGACAAAGCTGCAGAAGATACCTCAGATTTCTTGCATGTTCAATCCACTATCAATTCTCTGCATTGCCCTTTGGCTTATTTACTGCGCCCAGAGTATTCACAAAATGCCTGGCATCAGTAATTGCATGCTGCAGACTTCAAGGGATACAAATTTACCCTTATTTGGACGACTGCCTGATCCAAGTGGACAGCAAACACACACTTCTGGAACATCTGGCTTATGCAACACGGTTACTGAACTCTCTGGGATACACAATCAACAAAGAGAAATCCAGGCTAACACCATCTCAGAAAATAACTTTCCTGGGTGCCAGCTTGGACACAAACACCCAGATGGCCTATCTTACGCCAGAAAAACAAGGGCAACTAACTCAGTACTTCAAAACATTAGCAAATTGTACCAGGCTTACTGCAAGGAAAATCCTGCAGGCTCTGGGTTTCATGGCATCTTGCATTCTATTAATCCCATGTGCAAAGCTGCATATGAGGAAACTTCAGTGGTACCTAAAAAACCAATGGTTTCAACACAGCCACAGCTTGGAAACAATAATACCAATAATTCCCTGTTTGCAAAAGGAATTTCTATGGTGGGCCCAAGCATGCCAAACAAACACAGGCCTCCCATTCTGCAAGCCTCAAGCAAATCAAGTCATCACAACAGACGCCTCAGATTACGCCTGGGGGGCGCACATGACAGACAGGTGCATTCAGGGCAAATGGTCCCAAAAGGAAAAGCACCTTCACATCAATCAAAAAGAAATGCTAGCAGTGATAAATGCAATTACAGCTTTCAAGGACATCCTGCATCCAGGACAATTACTTATAAGAACAGACAACACCACAGTAATGTGGTACATAAACAAACAAGGAGGAACACATTCATATCCCCTGTACAGACTAGCCATGACACTTTGGAACTTGGCTCTGGAATGGCAAATCGAACTTCAAGCACAGTACTTGCCAGGTTTGGAAAACACGCTGGCAGACAATCTAAGCAGAAATATGACAGATCCACACGAATGGAAGTTGCATCCACAAGTGTTTACAAAGATAATCCAAGCGTGGGGAAGGCCAGACATAGATCTCTTCACCTCCCACAGGAATCATCAACTGGAAAAGTTTTGTTCAAGGACCTTTCACCCAAAGGCCTGGAGAGTGGACGCCCTTTCATTCAGTTGGACAGGATGGACAGTCTACGCTTTCCCACCTCTGCCTCTTCTACCCAAGGTGCTCTTGAAAGCAAGAGCAGACAGACCGAAGATGATACTGATTGCTCCAGACTGGCCAAGACAGCACTGATACCCACTCCTGAGGAGCCTAACACATCCCTGGCCACTACCTCTAATGCCTCTTCTGCTGACTCGGCACAGCTACAAAACTCTTCACAGTCAGCTGAAAACACTCAACCTCGCTGCATGGAAAATTCCTTTACATCACAACAGACTCTACTCACCAAAGAGGTGCAGGATGTCATTCTGGAGGCCAGAAGGCCATCTACTAGGAAGACTTACTCCGCAAAATGGAAACGGTTTTGCTTTTGGAATGAGAAAAAAGGCCAGGACCCTAGAAAACTGAATTTGCCTCGGGTATTACAGTATCTAGCTGAGCTGCTGAACAGTGGACTTTCATTTTCTTCCATAAAAATCCATGCCTCAGCCATTTCTGCAGAATTCAATATGGATCCACCTTTATTCTCTCACCCACTTTTAAGGCAATTCCTCAGAGGGACTAAAAATATAAGACCCCCAAGGAAACAACCAGTGCCAGCCTGGGATCTTAATTACATTCTAGAAAAATTAACATTGCCTCCCTTTGAGCCAGCTGCCTCAACAGATTTGCAATATTTGTCCTGGAAAACAGCTTTCCTTCTGGCCATTACCTCAGCTCGTAGGGTTTCGGAACTACAAGCCCTCATGGCTGTACAGCCCTTTCTCATCTTCCATCAGGACAGGGTCTCCCTTCGAACCAACCCGTCATTTATGCCTAAAGTGGTATCCAGGGTAGCTTTAAATCAAGCCATACACTTACCTACCTTCTACCCCAATCCTCAAAACAAAGGGGAAAAGCTGCTACATTCCTTAGACATCCATAGACAGCTACGTTATTATTTGGACAGAACAAAGTCTTTCAGGAAATCTGAACAACTTTTTGTGTCCTATGCTGTAGGAGCTCAAGGGAAGCCTGTTACCAAACAGACTATTTCAAAATGGATAGGCCACTGCATACGATTCTGTTACTCCTATCATGGGAAACCTGTCCCTGTAGGCATCAGGCCACACTCCACCAGGGCCACAGCTACCTCTACAGCCTTCCTCAGAGGAGTTCCTACCAAAGATATTTTGGAGGCAGCCACTTGGAGTTCTGTACATACCTTCACAAGACACTACCACCTGCCTTTATATTCCAAAACTAGAGCAGGCTTTGCCACTGCTGTGTTGCAGGGCATTCTGGCTCATCCCAGTTCCACCTAGTGCCTACCACCCTGTGCGTAGCTTTGGGACTCTACCCATATGTGATTACTGCATCTGTATGCACGATGAACATAGTACAGTTTTGTACCTACCATAAATGTAGATGTTCGAGTGCTAATACAGCTGCAGTACAGGTTTCCCTCCCTCCTTCCCCTCTAGATAAAGGATTAGTGGCTAACTCCTCCTCATACATCCTATTTTGGGTTATCCTCCTATGGTGTATTTGCTTGCATCTACTGTTTTTTGATAACATTGCATTGCTTGTATATACATATAGCTATATAATTTATGTATTGCCTTCCTTTTGGGGGCACCTGACATCTGGGGCAAGAAAGACTGAAGAGTATGGCGTCGGCTGTGACTTATATACCCCTGTCGCACTGACGTCAGGGAAGAAGGCGACAACAACCGACGCCGGACCAAGACTTTGGAATTCGGCCGACCGAGGACCCGCCTGACGGCAGAGAACCCATATGCGATTACTGCAGCTGTATTAGCACTCGAACATCTACATTTATGGTAGGTACAAAACTGTACTTTATACCATAGCGAAATGATGGCTCCAAAGTTTCCAGTCTTATGATGGCTTCAAAGTATCCAACCTTTTTGATCTGATATACAAAGTAACCACACTGAAGATGTAGTAGCTGCTGTGTGACTGTGATAACAGCTTAACCAGTCTAACAGATCAAATAAAAGCTTCTAGCTTTAATGGCAGTTAAAACCCTTTTATTGTGGGAAAAGTTATAATTTAACCACATTACCTCTTCTCCAAGAGAACTTTACTTCATTGACCATTGTTGTACAGCGTTTAATTTTGAATACAGTTTTTACTTGTTACTGATAGCTGTACTTTAGCATTAGGAGGTACCCTTTCTTTATTAGAATATTGAAAACAGCCCTGAAATCTATGAATGAAGTCCAAGCTGTCAAGCAATTTGCTGTCCCTGTTTTAACTTACAATTTTGGTGTGATTGCCTGGTCCTAAAAGGTGTTGGATCAGTTGGACAGAAAAAAACAAAAAAATGCTTCATGCTTAGCTAATGATATATAAAAGTCAGTGTATAGCAAGATTATATATTCCTTACTCAGAAGGAGGTATAAGCTTCCTCAAAATTCATTACATGTATAGATCTACAGTCATTGGACTGCATAGATTTCTGCTGACCTCATCACATCCAAACATAATAAAAGTTTTAAAACATAAGGAGAAGTCGTCTAAGATGACCTCTCTACTTAGTTTTGCAGAAAAATTCAGGTGGCAAACAGGAATGGAAATCAATCCAGAAACAGACAGAAATCAGACCGTGAATGATTGTGCAAAAGAAAGAATACATGCAGAAGGATCAGATGAGGAAGAAAAGAGTGTGGAAAAGCCACACGTATGATGACAAGTATAGAGATCTCCTGGAACAACTTCATGTTGATCAGGATTTGATGCAGGAATGGTTAAAGAGAGGTGAGCTTAACCCAAAGGATGAAAGGTTGATAATGGGAGCCCAGGATAGTAGACTATGTACACATTGGTTTACAAAGTCCATTGAACAGGTTGGAGAGACAGACAATGTAGGTTCTGTAAAAAAAGAATCAGAAACAGTCATGCACTTTCTCATGACAAAGGGCCTGTATGCTGAAGGGCGCAATAATGTGGAAAGATTGTTGCATTGGGTATTGTATACTCACTATGGTATAGAAGTAGCTGAGAAGCAATGGAAACGTGAATCATAAAGCATTGCAGAGAATGATGAAGTCTACATCATGTGGGATCATCCATTACCAACAATAAGACAAAAGTAGCATTGAACATTTAAATTTCCTACACCTAGCGATTACAGGTTCTCAAATACAGAGTAAAAGTCATAGAATATCAGGATTTGCTGGCAGAAATGAGAATAATGTGCAGTGAAGATACCCAGATAGTTCCAATGGTAGTATGACCAATGGGTTTAATAAAAAAGAAATAAAAAAACAATATAAAAGAATCTACAGTCATATTGAGATATGCTACCAATACATTGAAACTCCATACGAATTGCAGTAGTAGTCATTTCTGGGCACACTGCATGTGCTGCAAAGAGCACTTTTACCCAACATCAAAGACTGCAATACTAATTTAATGAACTTTAATTATACTCTGACTTAGTAATGGGGTCCATTCCCATCATGATATTAGAAGCCCAAAATTTCTAGAAATAAGTGACACCAGACACACAAAACATTTCTCAGGTTTCGGTCTCATGAAATCTATACCCGTTCCTTCTCATAATGCTACTTTTACTGTTTGTGTCCCTTCCTACTTGATTTTATTTTTTACTGCTTGTTCTTATAGTGTTCAATTACATTTATTCTGCTGCATTTTGTACTGCTTGTTAGCATCCTGATCAGATTGTAATTGTTACTATAAATGTCTTAGTTTTGGTTAAAGGACTTGGGCTTCAGGTCAGTTATTTTACATTAAGAAGGTTTGCAGTCTGCACTCTTGTAGGAAGAGAGGGTAGCCTATGTCCTTTTGAGCTGGGAATTGCTGGGTGATGGACTATTGTGCTTGTTGTTCTCGGGGTCTTTGTTCTGTTTTAAGCACTTGGGTTCCAAACAAGTTATTTTATTATTTATTTAATTTATTTAACATTTGTTTACTGGGAAAGTCCAACTTGGAACAAGTCAATTTTCAGCGGTGGCCCAGGGAGAAACACTCCAGACATGTCTTTAAACATAGGAGGAAATTGGAGCAACCGGAGAAAACCCACATGAACGCAGGAAGGACATGCTGACTCCTCACAGAAAGAACACCAGCCAAGAATTGATCTGAGGAACCTCTTGCTTTCAGGTGACAATGCTAACGACTATGCCACTGCGCCATCCATTTTTCCATTGTACATTAGGAAGATTTGTGATCTGGACTCTTGTGGCAGGAGAGTATAGCCTATACTCTTCTACACTGGGAATTGCTGGTTGAAGGCTCATTGTGTCTGTTATTGTGTAAGTGTCTTAGTTCTGGTTTTAGCATTTGGGCTCCAAACCAGTTACTTTACATTGGGAGAGTTGTGGTCTACATTTGTGGTATAAGCACTTGGGTTTCAAACCACTTATTTTACGTTAGGAGGATTTGTGGTCTAAACACTTGTGGCAGGAGAGGATAGCCTACACCCTTCCAGCTTGAAATTGCTGGTTGTAGGCCTATCGTGTCTGTTATTCTGCAGTGTCTTGGTTCTGGCTTAAGAACTTGTGCTCCAAAACTAGTTGTTTTATATTAAGAAGTTTGTGGTCTAGACTCTTAAGACAGGAGAGTGTGGACTACACCCTTCTTTGCTGAGAATTGCTGAATTATTTAAACTGCCTTCTGCTGTTGTGACTGTGAATTTATCCACTTTTGAATTTCTAGTACTTCTGCATTTTATAGCAGAGGCTAGATTCAGACTCACTGAATATAGACTGTTTGGTATCACTTGTGCGCTAAAACCAGCTCTTCACTGAGATACTAAAATATCAGAGGCATCTGTTGCTTCCAACTAACTATAAATACCTGATGTTATGTAGTCCAATCTCGCCTACATTCTTACCCGTGGGTTCAGACTTGAATGTCGGTTCCAACTCGGCCATACTTTTAGCTCAGAGTCTTTCTTTGGCTTGGCTAAGATGGTATCCCATGCTGCACTGCTCTCTATCCCCAGATCTCATTTGGCGCTCGTGTAGCTCGGACGTGGTCTCGCTCTTGGCTGTGACTAAGTACCTTTTCTTCTTTGTAACAGAGAAGTTTTTTGCAAAAAAGCTATTTTCATAGCTATTTGTGTGTTTCTCTTGACTGTGTTGTGGAAAAGTTTTTTTTTTTTTTTCTTATAGCGTGTTCTTGCAGTATCCCACTAGCTGTTTCCAACGGGCTAGGCCCTTTTCAGTTAGAGGACCTAGTCTGTCCCCTTGCTTTCCTTGTGTGCTAACTTTTTTCTTGGGCTAAAACCGTTTAAATTAGAGGAATTAGTCCTCCCTCTTGTACTTGTGTCTAAGGACCGTTTTAGTTAGCGGCCTTTGTGGTGTACTGTTTGTTTGTCCTGTTCCCGCGCTTGTGTCTGTTTGACCATTGGTCTAGTTTTACATTAGTTACTTGATGTTTGTGGTAACTATGTCTAAAGATACTAAGGAGCATAAGCCCTCGGGCTTTAAGAAGTGCTCCAAGTGCAGTTATAAGATGTTCATCACTGATGGACACTCTGTGTGTACTGTCTGGGGAGCGATTCACCTCTAAGAATCGTGTAGTTTTTGTCATGGCTTTAGCCTGCATGTTCTTCAGGAAAGGAAAAAGAAACTGATTTTGAAGGGACTTCTGAAACCCTCCTTCGAGGAGAGTTTGGAGAGTGCTTCCAGCTTTAAGGCTTCTCCATCAAAAGCTAAATCTTCCAAGGCTAAAAAGTGATCCCTGGCTCCATCAGTATCCTCGGATCCACCGGAGAAAACAGCAAAATCTTCAACGACATCCTCGGCTCCATTGTCCTCGTGGCCGCAGGAAGTGTCAGTGGTTATGGAACCTGCTTCAGCTCCAATTATCTTGGAGCCTGTTCGGAGCCGGTCGCCTAGCATTAGGCCGGTATCTCCTCCTCACAGGTCTCCTTCAGAGAGAAGGTCTCTATCTCCTTCCCTATCCTCCAGGACCTTATCGTATGTGGACGTCGATAGAGTGGTGCAGAGACTTCTTCAGTCACCGGTACTGGCAAAATTGTTTTCAGCTCCGACGCAGTCGGCTCCGGAGACTGTCCCTCAACCTGCATCGATACTTCCTTCTCCAAGCGCATCTCAGCTTTCGGAGCCAGAGTGCTCTGCTCCGTGTGATGTCCCTAGGTCGGTTCCGACAGCCCCTTCTGGCTTATCAGTTCCAACTACAAGGCATTCTGTAGTTACATCCATTAACCTAAAAGGAAAGGCACAGATTTGTGCAGAACTGGTAATTAATGATACCACGTATACTGAGTCTGTGGACATATCTAACCAGTTGGCCAAGATGTTCTGTGAAAACTTCATTCCCTTGTCCCCGCCACGCGTACCTCATGACATCCCTACTACCTCTCCCCTTCTTTGTATCTCTAAAGAACAAGTCGTAAATGCCCTCTCTAAGGCCAAAAATACAGCATCTACAGGACCTGATAACATCCTACATTGGGTTCCAACATGAATTAGCAACACCATCGGGTACTCTTTTCAGTCATAATCTGAGCACTGGCTTCATACTAGCTGAATGGAAAACAGCCACTGTTATTCCCTTGCAGAAAGATGGTGCTTCCACTGACTCCAGGAATTCTAGCCCTATTAACCTGACTAGCCTTATCTGCAAGGCCATGGAGCAAATTATCATGGACATTATCAACGAAGATATAGGTAATCTCCAAACACTTGACCCTACTCAGTTTGGGTTTGTCAAAGGGAGATTATGCTTGTTAAACCTGGTGGACTTCTTTGAGACAGTCACCATGGCCCTGGACGAGGGGAAATCTGTGCATGCAGCCTACCTGGACTTAACCAAGGCATTTGACAGTATCCCCTACTCAGGCATCATTGACACTCACCCAACTAAGCATCAACCCTTATATCATTAGATGGGTCACTAACTGGCTCACTGATAGAACTCATATAGTCAAAATAGGGGAATCCATCTCCAACAGTAGACGTGTAACCAGTGGTGGTCAAGGCTTAAAAACAAGGTGTGAGCACACCAACAAAGCTGAGAAAAAGCCAAAAAACATCCTAAAACACTTCTTTATTACAAAAGGATGAGCGCTTTCGCGGGGTATACCACTTCATCAGATCCATATAAAAAGCCAGTGGTGTTCCACAGGTTTAGTCCTGGGATGTCTACTGTTTGGAATCTATTTCTCCGAAGTACAAGCAAAAACTAAAGGTCTGTGGCTGACAAAGTTTGCTGATGACTGCAAACTGTGAGCAGTCATTTAGTCTCCAAATTATGTCAGCATCCTACAAGAGGGTCTTGCACAAACAAATGATTGGTGCCAAAGTCATGGGCTTAAACTCAATGCAAAAAATGTATTATCACCCCTTTCTGTAAAAGCAATGTACCTGCTAACTACCACATCAATAGCAACACCTTAAGTATGCACTCAGTGTTGAGAGACCTGGGCACACAGGTTGACAGCAACCTTACCTTTGACCACCATGTCTTCACAGTGGTAAGAAGAGCATTCTATATTGCTCATCTCATAAGTAAGGGCATTGCCTCCAGAAAAAAAGAAGTTATAACCTCCTTGTACTCTTCCCTCATCAGGCCAATAATTAAGTGCAATACCCCTTTTAGTTTGTAACTTTCTAAGCACCTGCAGCAATTGGAGAAACCACAAATGTTCCTCGCAAGTAAAATTCAAGATGTTCATCGTGTTTCACTGTTGCAGTCATGACTGTAGGGTTCTCCCCTGCCGGCAGGCAGTCCTCGGTCGGCCAGAATCCCAAAGTCTGGGTCCGGCGTCGGCTGCTCAGCCATGCTCCCTGACGTCAGAGCGCCAGGAGTACAAAGCTGACAGCCGACGCCATGTTCTCCAGTCTTTCTTGCCGTGCGGTGATAGGAGTTCGCATTTGCCGGTCGGCTGACTCCTGACAAATTTTTCTAAACGTACTTCAGTCCGAAGACTTTCTTCTCCTACTCAAAGCTAAGTACCCCGTTGGGGAAACTTTTTTCTTGCTCCAGTCCGATGTCAGAAAAAGTTAATAATTGTATTTCATGTGGGAAGCAAGTACCTCATAAGGATTTTCATTCTTACTGTATTCCTTGCTTAGGCCCTGACCACGACGTAGCTAGTTGTCGGTTTTGTGCTAGATTCAATCAACGTATGATTAAACGAAGGTACGATTTTGCATTTCATTACTTCGGTAGGCGTTTTAATTACAAAATGTCGTCGGATTCGGTTCCGGCTGCTGGAGTTCACAAACGACGCAAGGATAAAGACAGGCCTCCGAGGTCCAAATCGGACGATATTGTACAAGCAGAGCCAGCTTCAGGTTCGGCCGTCGTCAGTGAGGCGCTTTTGCAGCCCCTGTCGTCGGCTATTTCGGAACCAATGGCCGAAACAGACTCCCACGCGGAGCCAACTAAGCCTTTGAATATTTCTGTTGCAGGACCTTCGGACAATGCTCCTTCGGATGGGTCCGGAGCCGCTGTGCAGGTACCGGCTTCCGAAGGGGTTTTCAGGCCTACTCAGCTTCTAATAAAGGCAAAGACAAAGGCAAAGACTCCTTCCAAATCAAAGACTACAGCCCAGGCCTCTTCTGATCCAGCACCCAAGTCTCAGAAATAGTTACTTAAGATGGCGGAGGACTTACTATGATTAGGGGTTCACATCCCCCTCCAGATAAAAGACCAAGGCAGGAAGTGTATTATGACTCCTCTGATCAGGCTTCTGTTTCTTCAGTTTCTTCTTCTGACCAGGAATATTCTTTCCCTCCTTATGAGGATTCTGATGCTGAGGAATCCATTCCTTCAGCTTCTCCCCCTGAGGATTTTTCTTTTGGGGAAACGTTACATGAAATGAGGGAACATTTTCACTGGGAAGGACAGGAGTACTCAGAATCTAAGAAAAGACTTAGGGATTTTCTTCTTCTTCCCCAACATAGACCCCTGGCTATCCCTCCTATTTTGGATATTGTGGATGTTGCTTTTTCGGAGGCTAACTTAACTCCGGACTCTCTTCCTCCAGCTCCTGTTAAGCCAGGTAGATATTAAAGGGTTCCTGATTCCCACCAATTTTTATACAAGAATCCTTCTGCTGATCCTGAAACCATTTCTCAGGGTCCTAAGGGGATTAAGGCCGCTACTGCTAAAAACCCCATTCCCACTGAGAAGGATTCCAGATCTTTAGAAAGATGGGGCAAAAAAGTGTACACTTCTGCTACTTTGTCTATTGGGGCTTTAAACTGTCAATTTCATATGCTGAAATACCAGCAATTTCTTCTGTCTGTTTTGAAACAAAAGCTTACTTCCATTTCTGCCTGTGCAGATGATAAGGAATTACATGACTTAATGCATGCCACTGAACAAGTTGGTAAGCATGGTTTACACTGTGGATTTGATGCCTTGGAGGCTTCTTGTAGGGCTGCTGCATCTGGTACAGTCATTAGAAGGCATGCTTGGTTAAAGGAACAAAACTTGCCAGATCAAGTAAAAGCTAAGATATTGGATGCTCCTGTTGAGCATAATGTTTTGTTTGGACCCAAGGCTGAAGAGGTGATAAAGAAGATGGAGGACAAGGCAAAATCCATGCAAACGGTTAAAGATTTCTTACAAGTACAGCCACCCAGATTTAGTAGGAATTGGCCTACAAAAAATTGGTCCTTTCCCAATTCAGACAGGCCTCAGAGGGGTAGATGCAGACTAGGAAGGCCTCAAACGCAAGCCTCTTATAGACCAAGACAGTGGACTGCTTCCACCCCTAGGGGAGGAGAGGACAGGTCATAAGTTCATAGAAAACAGGCTCAATGACTCCCTCTCTTGGGCTGTAGGAACTTCTTGCCTGGAAGCCCCTCTCGGAGGAAATCTTTCTCTTTTTCACCTAAATTGGACTCTAACCCAAGACAAGTGGGTTCTGGATGTGGCCGGATCTTCCAAAACATCAATGGTTAGAGGCCTTAAACCAGGTGGAGGCTCTCTTGGCTATGAAAGCCATAGAACTGGTTCCACTTTCAGAGATGGGACAAGGTTTTTACTCGAGGCACTTTCTAGTCCCCAGAAAGCAAAATTCATGGAGACCCATTCTGGATCTGTCAGTCTTGAACACTTTTCTCGAGATACCAAAATTCAAGATGCTTACTCTTCAGCAGCTACTTCCAATGCTGACCAAAAATGCATGGATGGTAACTTTGGATTTAAAGGAGGCATATTTACACATTCCCATCAGGCAGGAATGCAGAAAATACCTCAGGTTCAAGGCCGGATCGAGGCACTATCAATTCTCTGCGCTGCCCTTTGGATTGTCTGCTGCGCCCAGGGTCTTCACCAAGTGCCTGGCTCCAGTAGTAGCTTATTGCAGACTCAAGGGAATTCAAATTTACCCTTATCTGGATGATTGTCTAATTCAGGCAGACAGTAAGGATGTCTTACTCCAGCATTTAGAATTTGTTCAGAATCTTCTCAAGTTCCTAGGATTCACTGTAAACATAAAAAAGTCAAATTTGACACCCTCACAACAGATAACTTTTCTGGGTGCTCTTCTAAACACAACAACCCAGATGGCATTTCTGACATCCGAAAAACAATTACAGCTGGCTTCAACTTTCAAAACCTTGGCAACTTTAACTCAGCTATCTGCAAGGAAATTCCTGCAGGCTTTGGGTTACATGACCTCCTGCATCCTTCTCGTACCATATGCAAGACTACATATGAGGAAAATACAGTGGTACCTAAAAAGTGTATGGTCTCAGCATTGCCACAGTTTAGACATATACAGATCACCATCCTGCCTTGTCTTCAAAAGGAATTCCTTTGGTGGTCCATGGCATGTACTCTAAACATAGGAAAACCCTTCAGTCTGCCTCCAGCCACTCAGATACTAACCACGGACGCTTCAGATTATGCATGGGGAGCCCATTTTCAGGGCAGCTGTCTGCAGGGCCTTTAGACAAAGAATCAGAAGCTCCTGCATATCAATTTAAAGGAAATGTTACCTGTTCAGAACGCTCTATTGGCTTTCAGGAATCTTCTACAACCAGGACAGCTACTGATACGGACAGACAACACCACAGTTATGTGGTACATAAACAAGCAAGGGGGATCTCATTCCTATCCCCTTTGCAGACTAGCCATGAATCTATGGAACACAGCTCTAGCTTGCAAACTGGACCTTCAAGCTCAGTTTCTACCAGGGAAGCAAAACTTCCTGGCAGACAGTCTGAACAGAAACCTGTCGGATCCACACAAATGGATGCTGGACACCGAAATATTCAGGATGATTACAGTAGTCTGGGGATGTCCTCACATAGACCTCTTTGCATCCCAACTCAATCATCAACTACAGATTTTTTGCACCAGGACATTCCACGAACTAGCTTGGAAAGTGGATGCACTATCATTCAGTTGGAGAAACCTCTCGGGGTATGCCTTCCCGCCTCTACCTCTTCTTCCACGGGTGTTATTAAAGATCAAACAGGACAAGCCCAAGATGATAATTTTGCTAGCCCCAAATTGGCCTCAACAGTTTTGGTACCCAACACTGAAAAACCTTTGTCTGGAGCCCCCTTGGGTATTACCACAGACTCCGAACCTTCTGTCCCAGCACCAGGGTCAGGTTCTGCACTCCCATGTCAAAACTCTCAGCCTGGCGGCCTGGTTAATCCAGGGTCTTTGATTCATTCTCTCCTACCCAAGCAGGTTATGAATGTCATTTTAGAAGCCAGACGTCCTAGCACTAGAAAATCTTATGCAGGAAAATGGAAAAGATTTTGCTCCTGGATGCAGGCTCAGGATTCAGATCCTCTTATTCCTAACATTCCTCTGATTTTACTTTACTTGACAGACCTCTTACATAAGGGTCTCTCTTTTTTTTCCATAAAGATCCATGCTTCTGCTATTTCTGCTCATTATAATACTGACCCTCCTATCTTTTCCCATCAGCTCATGAGACAGTTTCTCAGAGGAGCTAAGAACTTAAGGCCTCCTAGATCTCCTCCCATTCCTGCTTGGGATCTCAACTATGTTTTGGAAAAACTCACCTTACTTCCTTTTGAGCCTGCTGCCACTTCTGACATCGTTTTTATCCTAGAGGACAGCCATCCTGTTAGCTCTGACCTCTGCCAGGAGAGTTTCAGAGTTGCAAGCTCTCATGGCTGTGGAACCTTATATTATTTTTCATCAAGACAGGGTGTCTTTAAGAACTAATCCTACTTTCATGCCTAAGGTGGTTTCCAGAGTGGCTTTAAATCAAACTATTCACTTGCCAACTTATTTCCCCAGTTCTCAAAATAAGGGGGAAAGGATCTTGCATTCCTTGGATGTACACAGACAACTACGTTTTTACCTGGACAGAACCAAGGACATCAGGAAATCAGAGCAATTGTTTGTTTCTTATGCTTCAAGTTCCCAAGGTAAAGCCATTTCAAAACATACCATTTCTAAATGGATTGCTCATGGAATCAGATTTTGCTATTCACACCATGGAAAGCAAATCCCAGGGAGTATAAGGACTCACTCTACCAGAGCTGCTGCCACTTCAGCTGCCTTCCTCAGGGGTGTTCCTACCAAAGACATTTTGGAAGCTGCAACTTGGTGTTCAGTGCATACTTTTTCCAAGCACTGCAATCTACCTCTCTAAGTCTATGGCAGGCTTTGCTTCTGCTGGCTGTCTTGCAGGGCCTTTTAGCTGCCCCCTCTACTTTGATCACCTCCCTTTTATTCTGCTTTGGGATTCAACCCTACAGTCATGACTGCAACAGTGAAACACGAACATAGCACAGTTGTGTACACTTACCATAAATGTAGATGTTCGAGTGTCTTCACTGTTGCAGTCTGGGTTACCCTCCCTCCTGTCCCCTCTTATTTTTTCTTTTGTGTGTTTTCCTTCTTCACCCTTCTTTTGAGGTGTATTTGCAAAGGGTATGGGATCTTACTCATTTTGGAACACCTGACATCTGGGGCAAGAAAAACTGGAGAACATGGCATCGGCTGTCAGCTTTGTACTCCTGGCGCTCTGATGTCAGGGAGCATGGCTGAGCCGCCGACGCCGGACCCAGACTTTGGGATTCTGGCCGACCGAGGACTGCCTGCCGGCAGGGGAGAACCCTACAGTCATGACTGCAACAGTGAAGACACTCGAACATCTACATTTATGGTAAGTGTACACAACTGTACTGTCTTCACCATCTGTCTGAGGATCATCTGAAATCACTGTCACTTTATTCTGTTTCATACAAACTACTCAGAGGTGATCTCTGCCTTGCGCATAAAGCAATATCTAACCCTGCATTATTGGATATGCTTCCTTTTTGAAAGTCAAATGGTACATGGGTTACTCACTCTAAAGATCTTAACCTGGTGTGTGACATTAATAAAACCTGTTGGAGGGACAGATTCATCTCCCAGAGGTTACCACACCTTTCAAAGACACTCACACTACATGTCAGAGTACCTTATTGGCCCTCTTCAAACTCAGTCTGGATGATTGGATGGGTTGACCATAAATTCACCCCAGGGGTTCCACCTGTGTCCCTCTTGGACAGGGGAAATAGGTGCTGATAGTGGAAATAAGGATAAGAACTTGGCTAGGCTTGTAAAGGCCCTAGGGTCATTAGCCTAGTAACTTCCTATGATCCTAAAGCATATGGGTGTAACACACCTGTAGTAATGTTGGATCATAGGTGTCACTTCCATCACCACTTGTTACACAGTGTTGCATGTCAGTTATGTACATAGCTTGTGCTCACAGATGTACCTTGTAGTTCAGGTTGTGGCAGTTGCAGACCCGATGTCACTGGAGAACCCAGCTGTATATACACTCTTAACTATACTGTTCACTGATGGATTACTCTACTACTGTAATGGAACTTGCTAGTAGTAACCTTGCAAGAAGAGTTATGGGAGGTGGAGGATATAGGCATGCACTTAACTAGGAGGCTGTAAGGAGTCAAGGATCACATCCTGATGTGCCTTGGTGGTGTGTCCATGAGGTGGATACCTGGGAGGTGTCACCAGACCAGATTCCCCATCAGTGCCACTGAGACACATGAGGGTTCTCACACCTTCCCTGTAGAAGTATATGGCGAATGTAACGATGTTTGCGATATGCCTGTGTAGTTTAGTCCATTTCTTGTGGCCAGTCTGCCTACTTTAGTGTATGTGCGTTAATACTGGCATGCAGAATCATATCAGTTGCAATATCGTGCTACAATACACATGTGTTACTGTTGTATTAGGTTTGCATACAACACTGATGCTCTGTATTACTACTTGTGAAATGTCATTCTAAAAAGCCTTGTTTGCCTTACCCTTTTCAAAGCTATGACATTCCTGTGTATTTGTGTGTGTGTGTGTGGGGGGGGGGGGCTGTACTAGAAACTCTGTCTCTGGTACGATTAAATTTAACAGCCATTGCCATCCTCAGTCCTATGACAGTGCATGTACACCTGTGGGTTACACACACGGGTCACTGCATTTTTGTATGTATGCATGCAGTTCTGTCCTTGCCAGCCAGTGTCTCACTGTCCCCTACTCCTGTATCGCATCTTCAGACCTGTCTGTTACTATGTTGCCATCATTCAAACATGGTGCCACAGTGGTAGCAACAATGGGCATGTTATACTGCTTGTTATCCACCTGACAACATATGTTGTGACCTAAGTACAGAAGGCCTCATACACAACATAGTTTATCTTGCATTTATAGTTCACTTTTGCAAACTACCAACAGCAGGAGAGTAACTCATTCTAACAGTGTTCCCTTTTCCCTGGTTGTACCGCCACTTCTCACACAGTAAGACCGTAGCTTATCTACCTTTATACTCTATTCCCTGTCTTGATGAGTCTCTCTGCAGCATGAGAGCCCTTTTTCATGTCAGCAAGCAAAGTGTGTCCCTGTGATAAGTGGTAGACTGGGTGGCTGCTGCTGATCCAGCAACAGAGCGATTTTCCAGTGAAACTTGAGGAACATGGCTTGATGTCTTTACAACTGGACCTGGAGAAGGATGATACAGTGTGGGGGGGTGAATCAAAGATGTACAGGGGGCTGTCACACATGTCATATACCCTGCACTGCCAGGAGACTTGCACCCAACTTCTGTGACTTATAATTGTTTTAAACTCCCACTCCTCTACTGCAGAAAAATAAAATATGCACTTGACATACACAGGCACTTTCAGTTTCTTTTTTTCTCCTAATACAACCCCTTGTCCACCAACTTCAAAATCAAGTATTGTATAGCTGCAATCTAGAGTAATATAAATTCTCTGAAAGCCCCCTTCTAGTAACAGAACGTCATCTGTACCTTTTACTTCATAAAATAAGTCTGAATAATATTCCTTTTGTTTCATAAACTATGTGTAATATTCAAATTTCTGGAGTAAAATGGAAGGTGAGTCTACTGTCTTCATCTTGTCACCAGCAGCATAGCACTTGGGTATCCTTAGGTGTAGTGCAGCAATTACCTGTTTTTCACAGATAAACTTTTATTTACTAGAAGACAGTCCATTTGTCAGAGATGCAAATATTTAACTAATATGGAGACCCCATTCATTGGTGAGCAACCCACCTTCACATCATCTACGCAAACCCATAATAGAATGTCTTAGAGTGAAGCTGTAAAAATAGTCGCCAAAGCCTCCTAGGTCAACACAGACCAGGTCGATGTGAAAAATCACTACACAACCCTCTTGCACATTTACAACACAGGTTTGCCATAATCTAAATCATCTCAAATCCAAATCCAGTACACCAGACCACTCTACAAATAAAAACATTTTAGGGATCATTGACTCCATAGTAAGACACACTTATTTTCCTCTCACAAGGCTGACTAAAGACAGGGTGATGCAGGGGCCAAGATCTTGGATACCTCAAGTGCTTTTAAAACCCTTTTGCCTCACAAGTTTGACAATGAGATGCTGGTCAGTCAAATGGGAATGAAAGACTTGGTATGTAGTATTCTGCAAGATCTGCAAAAAGAGGTATGAAAGAACTCTGTATGAATGTCACAAATGCAGGAAAAGACTGGTCTGGAGTGGCATCCTTCCTTCACCAAAACAATGGCTATGTATAGAGAAAAGAGATTTGTTTCTACAGCTGGAAAGATTGTTGTTACCATTACCTGGGATTCAGTACATGTCATTTGTCAAGTTGTTTGACCATCTTTCTTGCTTCGTCAAGGGTAGTCTACACATCTTCTTTCAGGGCTCTTCTCAACTTTTTTTTTCTGACTTCCCCTATCCATTTTAAACATCAACAAGTATTTGGTTTTATGTATGATTTTTTTATTATTTCTCCATCCTACTTTTCTAGTAATGCCATTTCTTTCATGTTATCCTATCTTAGAACATGTTCTCAAAGTGACTACAAGGAAAAAGTGTGTTTTGTGTTTAATTACTTATCTGTTTAGTTATCTGCTTCTGACTGCACTGCAGTTCTGGACTTCTTCCCCCCCCCAGATCTCTTGCTTATGTTTACTTTGTTGACCTAAACGCAGAGATATAGAGTCTGCGTGCACACCTATTTCAGTAAAAAAGGATAAATTATAAATTAACAAATAAATAGTAAAACAAAAATAGAGGAAGTCACAGCTGTGTGTTTACATTATTGTCCTATGACAATTGTAAACAACTATGAACATACAGTAAATACATATTTATGTAAACAGGTATGGAGACAAAAATACATTTACAGATATATGGACGCCTACAGCATAAACACAAACGTATATTTATATGGATGCACAAAAATTCACAGCTATATATACGTACATATATGAACAGGCACACACTTAGGAAGACACACAAAAACATTTACATAACCACACAAATAAGCCAATGGTCACCAACTTATCCTTATAAAAAGTCGTACAGAATGATTGCCAAAAGCTTTACTAAAAAGAAAGTATCAATATATGAGAATGAAATGCATTTGTTCAGAGGATGCTTCATATGATGCATACAGGGACGACCTTATCTTCCTGTTTCTGAATAGGGGTTATAAGTTGGAACATATACTGCATGCTAAGAACATTGTGGACTCCATACATAGGGATTCTCTTCTAGAATATAAGGTTAAGCCTCAAAACCGTGAATTAGTTATTCATTTTGTGCTACTTATGGTAGGAACATTGCTGCTCTAACTAACAGTGTCCAACGACACTGGAATATTCTTTTAGCAGATGATAAACTTTCTGGGATTTTGAATAATAGATGCTGCTTCTCCTATAGGAAGGGTAGGAACCTGGGGAATATCTTGAGTCACTATAAAGATGGACATAGCCAGCAGGTTCCACAGGTTCAATCTACTCTAGTTGGGGACCATTTGGTTGGCTGTTTTCCCTGTGGTCATTGTGTATACTGTTCTAGAATTTGCAAGACCAAAAACTTTAGCAGCAAAAATACTAGTGAAGTGTATAGTATTTCCTTTTTTGCTAAATGTCAAACTGATTGGATCATCTACCTGGCTATGTGTAGTTGTTCCACATTTTATATTGGCCAAACCTTACGTCCGGTCAAATTCAGAATTGGGGAGCATTTTAGTGATATTAGACATAAGAGAATTACTAATGATCGTTATAATCATACTGTTTTACACAATAATGCATCCATTTATTTTACCATTATTGATTGTATCAGGGGTAACAGATCTAATAAGATTGGTTGGCATCAGACTCTCAACAATATGGAGAAAAATGGATTATTAAGTTGGGGGGTTTATTTTCTCCTGGATTGAATGAACACCTTTAAATATTAAATCTATTAATTAAGCCTCATTTGCTGATTATATAAGAGAAAGGGGATGTTCTGTTTGTTAATGCATGCACTGAAGAAAGCTGCTTTTACTTAAGCCGAAACCGGTCTGTATGTTCTCTTTTTATGTGCTTTTTAGCACTATATTAAATTTATTTGCTTGCCAAATTCTGCTGGTCTGAATTTGTGAATTGCTTTTACTTGGGACCTTGCAGTTGCCCTACAAGCAAGGGTTTTCCTTTTTGTGACTAAAAAGAAATGACCCACACTAATACAAGCAACAAACAATACTGAAATATAAATAATTAAAAATGTGTGGCATCATAACTATATACTGAAATAACCAATCAAACAATGTACATTAAAACAGGCAAAGTGTAAAAAGTGCAATGTAGAACAGAAAACATTGCACCACCGGCAGCATAAAACATTACAACAAGAATAAAACATATAATTCTTACTTTTTTCTAACAGCAGTTACTCTAAAAAAGTGTAACATTGATAATTTATCACAGTTTAACCAAGTATGTCCCAGATATAAAAATGTAAACTTACCTGTGACATCCATCAAATGTGGGACGTAAGCAGGGTTTATGAACTGATGGAGTAGCTGTCTTCTTCTAGAGAGTTGGTTGTTTTTCAAATCGTCTCTAAGGTGTCCCTTTCACACAGCCCATTCATCCTAGTCTATTTTATTTTACATTTGTTGACCAGGTTAGTCTGACTGGGCTTAGTGGCCCATTTTCAGCTGGGACCTGGGGAGAAAGGCTCCCAGTAAGATACAATTTATTAGCAGAAGAAATTTTGTCATTATTATTTACTACATGCATACAGTGTGAGTTTTTTTTTTACATTAATAGTAGGTAAAGAGGTTGTGCAAGGGGTAAAACATTTTAACAATACAGATGGGATACATAAATTGATATATATTGATATTACAAACTATAATTTGCAGGCATTTTGGCTTGTATAGTTACACTATAGGAGGGAGAAAGGGAGCAGAGTTGAGAGGAAGAGTGATGCGTAATGGAGGTGGAAAGGCTAAAAGATAGTAAGCTGCAGTAGGCAAGGGGGTAGTGAGATTATACAGGAAAAGGGGGCTATGTAACAATTAAAAATCTCAGCTTTGGCCAGCTAAGAACTTGCTATATTCAACTGGACGTATAAGAGAGTTTAAGTACCTTTATCTGCTCTTTTTTTTTTTTAAAAAATACAGTATTTAAATTGATTTTAACTGTGTGGAAGGAATATTAGCTGAACTGGAAGTTAGTCAGTGTTTGCTGAATTTTGTTATTTGCTAGTAATTACAGGTGTGGGGGTAGTCACATTCTTTGATTTCCTGTCCTTGCCTATTTAAGTGGTGCAGTGTGAAATATTTTCTGCTTAAAAACCTCAGCTTTGGCCGGCTAAGAACTTGCTATATTCAACTGGACGTATAAGAGAATTTAAGTACCTTTATCTGCTCTTTTTTTAAAAAAAAAATAACGTATTTAAATTGATTTTAACTGTGTGGAAGGAATATTAGCTGAACTGGAAGTTAGTTAGTGTTTGCTGAATTTTGTTATTTGCTAGTAATTACAGGTGTGGGGGTAGTCACATTCTTTGATTTCCTGTCCTTGCCTATTTAAGTGGTACAGTGTGAAATATTTTCTGCTTAAAAACCTCAATTTTGGCCGGCTAAGAACTTGCTATATTCAACTGGACGTATAAGAGAATTTAAGTACCTTTATCTGCTCTTTTTTTAAAAAAAAAATACAGTATTTAAATTGATTTTAACTGTGTGGAAGGAATATTAGCTGAACTGGAAGTTAGTCAGTGTTTGCTGAATTTTGTTATTTGCTAGTAATTACAGGTGTGGGGGTAGTCACATTCTTTGATTTCCTGTCCTTGCCTATTTAAGTGGTACAGTGTGAAATATTTTCTGCTTAAAAACCTCAGCTTTGGCCGGCTAAGAACTTGCTATATTCAACTGGACGTATAAGAGAATTTAAGTACCTTTATCTGCTCTTTTTTTTTCCAAAAAATACAGTATTTAAATTGATTTTAACTGTGTGGAAGGAATATTAACTGAACTGGAAGTTTTCACTCTGCTCTTCAGTTAGTCCCACCCACCCTCGCTGTTTTTGTTTTGGTGTTAATCTTAGTGGCCTTGCAACTGCCTGCCCCTCTTGTAAATTTGTGTTTGGATACTCCTTCTGGGCCCATCTCATTTGCTAACTCAACTGAGTGCAGTGAGATCATATTCTGATTTCAGGCACTCCTACTGTGTACAAAGAGAGCATCTGGGAAACAGAAAAAAAAATGTAAGCTCGTTTCCTGCCTTTCCTGTTAAGTGGTATAGACTATTTGTAGGCTTCTGAGCCCCCAAGCCCTTCTGTGTTGGAGGGAAGCCTTCTAGCTTAGTTTTTGTTTTTCTTATAACTAGCCAGTTTTCTAGTTTCAGCACTCAAATCTGTTTCTTTGATCTCAGCATTTGTTCAGAAAAAAAAAAAATTCATCTGCTTTTACTGTACTTGTGTTTCTACCTACTTTTTTTTACTTTTGCATCATCTTAAAAGTCCTCAATTGTATTTATTACTGCTTGGTGTAACTCATTCTAAGCCTTTTGGTTTAAACACTTGGGCTTTGGACCAGTTGTTTTGCACTGAGAGGGTTTGTGGTCTGCACTGTAGTGGCAGAACAGGTAGCTTACATCCTTCTAGGTTGGGAACTGCTGATTGAGGGTTCTGTTATTCTAAAAGTGTATTAATTCTGGTTTAAGCACTTGGGCTTTCAGGCCAGTTATTTTACATTAAGAGGGTTCGTGGTCTGCACTCTTGTGGGAGGAGAGGCTGGACTCTGCCCTTCTGAGCTGGGAATTTCTGGTTGAAGGATTATAGTGCATGCATATCTGAACTGCTTCTTACTGAAGTTGGTGCGCCTTGTTTGCTGTAGCATAGACTGGATTCGGGCCTGCTGGATCTAGCTTTGTTTGTGTAACTTGAGCAGGCATTCTCTAAAGTATTCAATTGTATTTATTACTGCTTGGTAGTAACTTGATTAAAGTGTAGCTATCATTCTAAGTCTTTTGGATTAAGCACTTGGGCTTCAGACCAGTTGTTTTACATTAGGAAGGTTTGTGGCATGCACTGTGGTGTCAGGACAGGTAGCTTTCATCCTTCTAAGTTGGGAACTGCTGATTGAGAGCCCAGTGTCTGTTATTCTTAAAGTGTATTAGTTCTGGTTTAAGCACTTGGGCTTCAGGCCAGTTATTTTACATTAAGAAGGTTTGTGGTCTGCACTCTTGTGGGAGATCCAGGCCTGCTGAATCTAGCTTTGTTTATATGCTTGTTGTTTGTTTGCTTGTTATTTCCCTGGAACGCTAATTCCACCTAATACGTGGCTTCTCAGCACTTCTGTGGATCACTAGTGATATCTGCATTGCTTACTGTACTTATTTCCTTGTTTCACTTGAAAGAAAGTTACTGTTTGTCGTTTTTGCATTTAAGTTACCTGTAACACATTGCACTTAAGTTACCTGGCACTTGCTCACTAAAGCAATTATATAAGTCAGCACTAAAAATTAAAAGCACTACACCCTCACTCCCCATTAGCCCTGGTTTTCAATTATTAAGGAATTCCCAATATTATTCTAGCATGTCCAAAGGTCAGTTGTCAATCTCCTCTCCGGTCCAGCTGGTGAATCTGGGAGTCTTGAGGCAATGTTACAACTGCCTCATGTACACAGACAACCCTCTCTTCCTCCCAACAAATTCCAACACATGTGAGAGATGCAACCATATAGCCAAACTGGAGGCTAAGCTCTCTCAACTCAGTACTGGCATAACCAGTCAGGAGGAGAAGGAAACCACACTCACTACAATTCCAGTCTCACATAGACCTACCACGACAGCAAACCAAACACATAATCACACAAAAACATACTCGGAGGCTCTAAATAAAGATCTGGCGAAGCAGCAGAGACCTCCAAAGCAGACACCCAAGCAGCCGCTACCCCAAAACAAAGCACGTGCAACACATATCTCACAAAGCCAGTGTGCCAAACAGTCACAGCCCTTAAGACTAAACAACACACCTAATACACTTGTAATAGGTGACTCTATCGTCAGGCACACTGATGTCCCGCTCACCAGGCTGAACAAGGAGTGGGTCACGGTGAGCAGCCTGTCGGGCGCTAGGATCCGCCACATAACACAAGCACTCAGGTCACTCCAAGGCAAGTACAAATATGACTCGGTCATTGTCCATGCTGGTGTGAATGACCTGAGATGTACCTCCCTGGACTACATGAAAAGAGACATAAAGGAGCTCTCTGAGCATGTAGCCCAGGCCGGTATGACCCCGACCTTGAGTAGCATCTTACCCGCACCAAGAATGATGCCACAATATGAAGACAAGATGATCAATTTCAACAATTGGCTTAAGTACTGGTGTCATTCAAAGGGATCCAATGCCTGTCAGCTTGGGATGATATGCTCGACAAGCCACGATGCTTCGCTAGTGATGGCTTGCACCTGTCACCCCTGGGCTTTCGGATATTGGCAAAGGCTCTTGCTACCCCCATAGTGCCTTTTTTAGGCAAGGCTCAAAAGACAAACCTACCTCCATAGGTATCACAAGGGATAAGAAACTAAGAGTAATGCTACTCAACGCCAGAAGTCTAAACCTCAAGATGCATGCACTCGAAACTCTCCTTAGCATGGAGAACATCGATATCTGTGCAGTAACAGAAACCTGGTTCAAGGCTCCCGAGAGCACCCCAGCACTACCAGGTTATACCTCATACCATGCTTTTCACCCCAAAACTTGGACCGAACCACAAAAGGAGGGGAGTATCGATATTCATCAAAGATACCCACACCTCCAGGTTGGTAGCAAAGCACGAAGCATCAGAGACTATCCATGTGCAACTAACAGTGGGTAAAACTGCCTTCCAGTTTATAGCCTGCTACAGACCACCCTCCCAAACCCAGGAACCCCACTCGGCCTTCCTGAGAACACTGGAAAATATGAAGGTCTCTCCAAACACCATTATATTGGGCCGACTTCAACTACCCAAACATAGACTGGGAGCATTACTCTAGCTCCAACACCCTAGCCCAAAGGTTCCTAGAATTTATAAACTCAAATGCTATGGAACAACTTGTTACCACTCCCACAAGAGGGGAAAACATACTGGACCTGATCATCACCAACATGGGGACTCTATGCTCCAGACCAGAAGTGTATCCCTCACTGGTAAGATCAGACCATAAACTAATCTCTCTGGATATTCACATCCCAACCCCACCCCCTGCCCAGAAAACCACAGTGAAAAACTTGTCTAAAGCAAATTTCACACTCCTCAAAACTGAGGTGGAATCCGTCAAAGCCCCTGGGCCTGTGGAAAATATGGCCCAGACCGCAGAATCCTTTATAAATGCATTCTATGAACACCTTCAGGAATGCATGGATCATGCGATCCCAAATAAAACCAAGACCCAATCCTCCAAAGGCAGACGTCCTGTCCAGCCATAAATAAACTATACAATAGAAGGAGGAAGCTACTAAATGATAGAGCAAAATCCCAAAAAGGAAGGCATCACTGATCAGTATTAGCAAAAAACTACGGGCACACATAAAATTGTCTAAGGCCAGCTTCGAGAGAAAAATTGCACAGGACACTAAGGATAATCACAAGGCTTTCTTTAGTTATGTTAGGAACCTGGCTGGTAATTCCCAGATATGCTCAGAATTAGTCCAAAATGACAAAAAATACACCGAACCCACAGACATTGCCGACATCCTAGCTGACAGGTTCAGCGCAAACTTCTCCCCCCCCCCCCATCAAAAGGGCAAATATCTATCCCAGCAGAGTGCTGCCCCCCTGACATCTCAGATAAGAGCTGCCCTCTCCAAAGCAAAAAACACAGCATCAATGGGACCAGATGGTGTCCCGGGCTGCGTCCTACATGAACTCCAAGAAGAGCTAAACCCAAACATAAAACTACTGTTCAATCTCAGCCTTACTACAGGATATGTGCCCAAAGAGTGGCATACAGCAACAGTGGTCCCTCTCCATAAAGGTGGTGCCTCAACGGATCCTGGAAACTATCGCCCCATAAGCCTGACTAGCTTAGTCTGCAAAGCTATGGAAAGGATCATCATAGACCTCATAAATAAAGATATTGGGGACCTACAAACACTGGATCCTACCCAGTTTGGCTTTGTTAAGGGCAGATCCTGCCTCTTAAACCTGGTTGATTTCTTTGAAACAGTCACCAAGGCCATTGACGAGGGGAAGGTGGTCCACACAGCCTACCTGGACCTCGCAAAAGCCTTCGATACAATACCCCACTCGGGCATTATAGATAAGCTCACCAGCTTAAATATAAACCCCTATGTCACTAGATGGATTGCAAACTCGCTCAAGGACAGAACCCACATGGTTAGAATTGCTGGAGCCATGTCAGACTCCAAACCAGTTACAAGTGGTGTCCCACAAGGCTCAGTCCTGGGACCTCTCTTGTTCGGTATATATTTCTCGGAGGTACAGGCCAACACGGAAGGACTGCAGCTGACCAAGTTCGCAGATGACTGCAAACTGGGCGCCATAATCGACTCTCCAGCCGACACAAGCATCCTCCAAAAGGGCCTCATAGAAACAGACAACTGGTGCCAGAGCCATGGCCTCAAGCTAAATGCCAAAAAGTGTATAGTCATCCCCTTTGGCAAAAACAAAGTGCCCACAAATTACCACATAGGTGGTATTCCATTAAGTACAGAAGAAGTAATTAGGGACTTGGGGACCCAAGTTGATAGCAATCTCTCTTTTGACAACCACGTGGCCAAAGTGGTTAGAAAAACATTTTATATAGCCCACCTAATCATGAAGGGATTCACATCTAGATCAGGGGAGGTCATCGTGCCTCTTTACTCATCCCTCATCAGGCCCATAATTGAGTACAATGCCCCTTTTGAGATGTACCTTACCAGACAACTGCAGCAACCGGAAAGACCCCAAAAGTACCTCACCAAGAGGATCAAAGGGCTCAAACAGATGCCATATGCTGCCTGGTTAAAGAAACTCCAGCTCTACTCAGTGGCATACCGCCTGTTCAGAGGCGATCTGTGCCTGACGTATAAAGCCATGTCCAATCCGAATTAATGGACATGCTGCACCTCAGAAAATCCAAATCCCATCGAGCCACGCTCGAGAGACTTGAACCTCAGCACTGAAATAAATAGGACATGCTGGAGGGACAGATTCATAACCCAGAGGCTCCCTTCACTCTGGAATAAAATCCCAGTCCAGGTTAGGCAGAGTCCCTCATTTCCTCTCTTCAAGAGGAATCTTGATGAGTGGATGGGAGATCGTAGGTTTACCCCGGGTATCACTTCTGTGTCACTGTTAGACAGAGGCACAGTATACTAACCTCGAAAAATGGCATAGCAAAATAAATTTAAAATGGGTGGCGAAAGCCAAACACATTCTGGCTAGGCTTATAAATGCCCTAGGGCAGATAGCCTAGTATGAACCTATGAACAAAAAAAGTGTACATCAAATTCCCTGCTCATGGGCCTGAAACAGAAATGGAATGGGTATGGAGAAATAATTACAATGACAATCTGGAGAAACATATATATATGTGCACGCACGTAAATATCTGTCCCGAGGGGTAGTTGTGGATACAAACTCTGACATGAGGAGAAAGCACATAGACTTGAATGATCCACTGCAAGAATCAAAATTGTATAACTTGCGGACTAGGTGAAAGTTGTCCTAAACTGCCATCAAACACAGATGTATAGCATGTGGGTAAAAAGTGCTATTAAACTACCTTGGATTAAATACTTGATAAATTTGTGATAACCGCATAAGAATGTTGTCCTGTGTTCCGGCACTGTTTGTGTATCATATGTAAGTATGTGTATATGATACATTTATGGTGCTATGACACAGCATCTGCAGATTGAAAAATACGGGGGAGTGAGAGCTGTTTCCAAATACTATATTAAAAGTAATCACAGCCATTTATATGGTACGAAACATTTACATGTAAAAACGCACGCACACAAAATAATGTCCAGAAAATGAGAATTAGTGTCATGCAAGAAACAGAATTAGCAATGGTTCCTGTGTTTTAAAACTATATGGTTTCTTATGCTGTGAAAGTGTAACCAGAGTATGGCTGCTGTGTAGTGAAACTATAAGTACGGTAAAACAATACAAAGCAGTACACTTCCAAGACAGATAATATTGGCCATGCATATCTGCTCAGTTCCAAAGCTGCTACCCAAGGTCCAATTTATGCACAGTCAGCATTTTTAAAAAACAGCTTCTCATACCTACTGCCCATTTTAGTCCAATACCTCATTGACAAGTGACACTACTACTGCATATAATATGTCATTGAGTAGGCTGCTTCAGACACATCACCTGCTCCTGGTGACACTACCCTGCACAATAAAACTTAAGGTATTTATTGTTTACACTGGAACTGTAGTCATAGAGTTGCATCAATGTAACATTTATCACATGCCCCCATCTCTTTCCTCACCAGTATAGAGGATATACTCCAGGGGTCTGTGCATACGTGTTTTATGCTGACTGTTCAGTTCTTGTAAGGCAGAACAATCCACTGTATATTCATAAAATTATGAGGATGAAGAAATGCAGAGTACCCTGTATGGTCTGAATAAATGTTTGTACAGAAAGATAACTTCTTAGTTTCTTTTGGTAATGCCTGCTGTTAACCTTTTACCAGCCTTCATCACATAATGGGCATCCACTTCAGTTGTGGCGTCACAAATAAGGAAAATATAGTATACTCTTGTTCTTGTCAGAAATGTTCTTTGTCTTTCAAATTGATCCTAGTGGTCTTAGATTCTATGGCAGAACCCCATACTCTCTATATGTTGTGGCTTTATGAGCTATATCACTATGCCCTCTCTGATTGGTGTTGCCAGCTTCTCTGTTATGTATTGAAATTTATTTAGTGGGAAAGTCTAAATGGGCTGAAATGTAGCGAATACCAAGATTTCTATGGGAGGCAACATCAGAGATGCCAGTGCTGGGAAAGGGACCATAGGCTTTACTAAGGTGGTGGACACCAACGTCTGTACATAATGAATGGTGTAAGAGCAATGCTTCTTCCACTAAGGCAGCAGTACACCCAAACCCAACCCAGTTTCCATGCCATGTCTTAGTTTCCACCAAGAATGCAGGGTCCAGGACTTGTGCACAAGTGTGTCACCCTGTTCTTTACATAAAAGTTTGGTGAACAGGCAACACATCGTGATTAAACAAATAAAAGGGTCCACCACTGTAATGTGATCTAGTTGTACAAATGTATCGAGACTGAGTCTAAAATTGGTAATTCTATGAATATAGTAAACATGACATTGTCAGACATAAGTGGTAGTTTCTAAAGCTTCGCCAAACGTGGGCAACAAACTGACAAAGTACGGAGGTATGGGAAAACAAGAAAGTCAGTATATGGCAGCCTGGCAGGGTTTCACTTAGGGTGGCAGATAGAAAACCCCATCTGTTTCTGCATATGCACCTAAAAGCTATTTGGAATACCTTCTTAGAGAGAGTGCATGGAGAGCTAAACAGGTGCTGGTGCCTGGACTACACCAGATAAATATAACTAAAACAAATTTACTGCCATTTCCCACAAAGCTCATTTACATACATCTGCGCTTTCTGTCTTCTTCCTCCTCCACATCTTGGACACAATTCTTTACCATGAAACTTTGCACACAGAGCTTTTAACTTTCTCACTCCTCCCAACCTCATCACATCTATCTATACTTTCCCTTCAAACCAGACAGGTCATGGGCAAATGGTACCTACATACAACCCCCCCCCCCAGCAGCCATTCTAGTGTCCCATTACTTATTTCTCCCCAGTTACAGTAAACACTGCTCAAACCTGTGTGCATATTTTGTTCTTTATTTTTACAGTCATTACAGATGTTTGGATTTATTTAAAAACTTGTATTTCAAATTTTATAGAACAAACACTGATATGAAGGTAAAACCAGGCTCTCTCACCACGGAAAAAATGCAGAACCGACCAAGTTGTTCAACCAACAGTTCAATGTCACAGAAATAAATTCTTTTGATAGATCCACATCAGCACAAATGTCCAGTATAAATTCGACCAAAAGCCAGGGTATAGATAGAGCAGGAAAACTTTTATTTAAACGTAAGCGCTTTAGCAACTACTACGCTTCATCAGACAGTAGTATTAACATTAAAAACACTTGTTTATATAGAAAGACTGGTAAAAAGGCGCCAAAACTAAGATAGGTTAATTGACTCATTAAGTAATTAAACATTAGAAACTTGATCAGACATTTTTAAAAGGCTTGAATGCACACAATATCATTCAGAAATAAACAGCAATATTATGGTGTCTGTTTTTGCTCGGTATAATGCGAGCATAGGCCAACGCAAATATAACAAGGTGTTTTTATCTACATATAGATGTATATAATGGACTAAATAAATTAAAACTAAATCAAATATGTATTTATACTGTGAAATGTTGTTCTTTCATTCACATCAATAAGAAGCAGATGATTTATGTGAAGCTCAATGTTTTATATTTCTATGATACATATAAAATAGAAATAAGTAAATATTTATGTAAATGTATATATATATAAATAAATGGATCAGTGAATAAATTAGTAAATAAATAAATGGATAGATGAATGAATAAATAAATAAATAAATAGATAAATAAATAAGTCATTGGTATACTTATATACAAATGCAATAAAAATGTCCATATCTATTCTGATAATAATTCATAAATGATTAATAATTATTTACATTTAACTGCCAGTGTAAAATATAAAATAATATAATCTAGCAGATATAATATAGAAAATACATAATGTGATATTAAAAATGTTAAATAAATAATAATAAAAATGTATCTGTATCTCTGTTTGACTATATATCTAAACATCATGGATGGACGTATGACATATTCACTATCCTAAAGTGTTTAAAATGGTAGTATATCAACCATACTAGTGATATATATACTAGCAAACTAAAATTATGTGTGTATAAAATGTTGAATGTTGTTTATAAAATATATAAATCTAATAATTTAAAATGTTTGGAAATGCATTTGAGGTCATATATTAACATAGGAAATAACTTTTAATTGAATTTATATATCATTATGAATAATTTAAACTACACCTTTCAAACATATGAAGAAGATATATAAATAAATATAATAAGCATTAAAAGTAAAAACTCCATATTTACTCAACAATTAAAATTGAAGTGTTTAGATTAATTTATATTTAGGACACATTAAAATTCATATTATGTAACATTTAAGGACAAGAAAACAAAATAATATCTCTTAGTATTTATCTAGCTTCCAAAGCAGGCTTAATGGAAATATGGCTGTTAATGCCAGGAGGTATGTGAGCTGCCAACCTCAAAATCCATTTCAGTTCCTTATTACTTAAAGCCAACATGTTATCACCCCCTCTTTTGTTAATTCTAATTATTTCCAAGACTCTAAAGTCAAAATGATGTAAGGGGTACTCTAATATATGTTTCGCTAATGCGTTTAGTTCATTTTTTCTCCTTATGTCATATAAATGACCATAAATTCTGTCTTTCAGACATCTTTTAGTCAGTCCGACATAAAAAGCTTGACATTTTTTGCATGTTGCAAGATAAATCAGGTTCTTTGTGCAACAATTAGCGTAAAATCTAGGTCGAAAAATGTAATTCATAGTCGGATGATGGAATTCAGGCTTGTTGGCAATAAATTTGCATCTGTTGCAACTGTAGCAAGGAAAAGTACCAATCTTGTGGGTGGTTAATGATGCTGCTGAATAAATGCAATGATTGTCATTGCATAATCGTCGTTTAAGATTTAAGCTATTTCTGAACATGAAGTGGGGTCTTGTTCCCACTATCTGTTTAATAAAGGGATCCATAACTAGGACCTTCCAATTGTTATAAAACACATTTTGAATGTCTCTAACAGTGCTTGTATAATTCAAAGTTACTGCTATGAATTTCGTTTGTCTGTTTATATCTATATTTAATCTACTACTAGCGAATTTAGTTTCTGTATGTATGTTTTTATTAATAATACTATTTCTAATGGTACTAACTAATTTTGGATCATACCCTCTTTCTATAAATAAGGATACTAAACTATCTGCCTCAGAATTTAATTTATGAGCATCCTTGCAAAGCCTAGTTAATCTAACAAACTGGCTTTTAATGATACCAGGAAAAACATATCTGGGATGCATACTGTCGAAGGTAAGGAGTGTGTTTCTCCAGGTAGGTTTCCTATACAGTGATGATGTAATGAAACCATGTTCTGTGATGCTTAAGGTCACATCCAGGAAATTTATTGAAATATGGAAACATTCCATGGTAAACTGGAGAAAGGGAGATGTGGTTTCTAAATAGTTTAAAAAATCTTTAAAATCATTCTCAGTGCCCTCCCAGACAATAAAGATATCGTCCACGAAACGTTTATAAACTTTTATTTTAGAAAACAAGGGGTGGGTAAAAAGGCATCTGTGCTCCCAATTTAATACAACTAAGTTTGAATAGGTGTTGGCGCAAGGGGTGCCCATTGCCACCCCCCATTTTTGTAGGTAATAATTATTCAAAAACATAAATGCATTATTGTTCAGGACTAAATCCAGTAATTGGCCTAATAGTAATTGCCTATCATTTGTAAAAGATGTTTCACCTGACAATATTTCACGCACTGCTTCAATACCCAAATCATTCGGGATAGATGTGAAAAGGTTTTTCACATCTAAAGTGATTAATAAATACTCATTGTCATGAGGAGCTAGATGTATAGTTGATAAATGATCAAGCAATTGATATGTGTCCTTTAAAATAGTATTAAAAGAATCAACAACAGGTCTGAGTAGAAATTCTATAAGTGAAGAGATGTTTGCAGTCACCCAGTTATCCCCCGAAACAATGGGTCTGAGTGGAATGGGATGTTGGTTCTTGTGTATTTTCGGTAGTCCCTTAATAATCGGTATGGTGGGATTATTTATAACCAAATAATTGTACATTTCTTCACTGACCTGTCTACAAATAAACATGTCATACAATGCATCATGTACATTTTTGATAATCTTGTTAATGTCAATTAAATTCATTTTTACATATGTTATATCATCATTTAACATCAAATGCATATTCATATTGTAATCTACAGTATTTAAAATGACTACCCCGCCCCCTTTATCGGCGGGCTTGATAGTAATTTCTTCATGGTTACTTAAATATTTTAAAGACATGAACTCTTCTGGGGTAAGGTTATAAAAACTTGGTTTCAACTTCTCTGAAAATAATTTGTAAAAATCATGTTCACACAAGTTTAAAAAGCATTCAACATTATGAGAAAGTGGGGGAATAAAACTGCTTCTTTTTTTAAAAACAATATTTGCATTTGCGTTGATGGAATCAGCCTTATCCTTAAAAAACACTTTTAAAGCTATAAGCCTGCAAAATAATCTGAGATCTATTAATACCTGGCTCAAGGTATCAGGACAAGCTGGTATAAAGTTAAGTCCACGGTTCAGTAAAGAAATGTCCGCATCAGAAAAAGAAATATCAGAATAGTTATATAAAAGTTCAGTCACATTTTTTTTGTTCTTCCCGGTTGGTAATTCTCTTTTGAAAGTTTCCTTTTTCTGAGATCTATTAATACCTGGCTCAAGGTATCAGGACAAGCTGGTATAAAGTTAAGTCCACGGTTCAGTAAAGAAATGTCCGCATCAGAAAAAGAAATATCAGAATAGTTATATAAAAGTTCAGTCACATTTTTTTTGTTCTTCCCGGTTGGTAATTCTCTTTTGAAAGTTTCCTTTTTCTTGGGCCTCGACTCATAGAGCGTCCCCTCTGATGAAATTGTTGTCTCACGGGATATGGTAAAAAAAGAGGAAGGAGAAGGCCCTGAGGTATTAATGGAATGTGTGTCCTTCGGTCTAGCTCCTAGATTATTGGAAGGACGTTGCAATGCTAGCTGATTAGGAGGGGGCGTATCAAACGCAACAGAGAGGGTAGTATTGGCTCCCTCTGAAGATGTAGCTGGTAGGAGTTCGTTAGTGGATTGTAAATCATTTACATTGTTAATGGAATTAACCATGTGGGTTACAGATGATTGATGGTTCATATTCTCATTTGTACTACTTGTAGCCTGTGCAGTATTATTGCCTTTCGGCCATACAAATATGTGTCGAGATCTAAAATCTTGAAAATCTCTTTGTAACTTGCGTAACTTAGTTGCCTTTAGTCTTTCACTGAAAGTGTTCACTTGAAGGCAAATGTTACGCATTTTCCTGACACAATAATCCGTTTTAAAACGGTTACTTAAATCTTTGAATGCTAGGTCAACTTTGTTACGTAATTCAGTCTCAATAGGATTGAAATAATCAAGTAGAAGTTTGATATACCTGTATCCAAGATCAATGTTGAGATCCTGCCATTTCTTGAGAAGCGATGGATGCGCCTCTCCATACGATGGCATACAAAGGACTCGCATCCCTCTGAGTACGACAGAATAATGCAAACACGCTTCCAGGTGCTGCCTTTGCCAGGCATATCTCTGCAACCGATACATATCATCCTCGAGCTCCTTTGCTGCTGTATTAAAATCAGTTATGTTAAAGCCATCCTCATTCATTGGAACGGCATTGTCAGTTTGTGATAAGTCCAGAGCCAATAAAGGGTTTGCCTGCTGGTGTAGTAGATCAGCTAGAATCGTTGAGGCATCCCTCGTCCCCGGAGTATAATCTAATTCAATGTTAATGTTTTCCATTGTGTGCAGTCGGTGAAAATAAGCAAACAAAAAAGTCTATAATAAAAAACTTTTCACCGTTAGCTGAAGAGAGTGCCTGTAGGAACAAGGCAGATATGAAGGTAAAACCAGGCTCTCTCACCACGGAAAAAATGCAGAACCGACCAAGTTGTTCAACCAACAGTTCAATGTCACAGAAATAAATTTTTTATTATAGACTTTTTTATTATAGAACAAACACTGATAATCATTTGCTAAACAAAGCAATATAGTCTCACAATGAAAACAGACTTAGCATTAAAACTCCTCTGTCCTTGAACCTCACATTCATTGAAATGGCATTGAAACCCACATTCAAAGAAAATATGTCTGGCCAGTGTTGTCTAATGTTTACCTTTGGTTTTCAAATCATAGGCCCCTTGCACACATTTTAGGATCATGCAAATATGCATGTGTTCCTTCATTCGCCTTACTAATTATATTCCTTGTATAATAAAGCGCCACTTGGAAGTGTGTTTTAAATTTTGTACTTTTGAACATCTTTTTAGGTAAGCAATGAAACAAAAATATGAACTAACAATTACAAAAATGACAAATTCAAAACCTTTCAGCCATAAAAGGCTACTCAAACATCTGACATTGCAATCCACCAGTATCTGCCAATATGCACAATCACTGCAGAAGTAAAAGTCATTGAATAATTCTACATTAAAGAGATCTGTAACTGATGAAGAGGTTGCTGCTAGCAAACAACTTTATATATGTGTTTCATCTACAAATTGCACTTAACTCATTTTTTTTAGCAGCTTGGTAGTTAGGATACAGGATTCAGGCTCTTTTTTTTTCCCTGTAACTAAGGTCCAGGGTTTGAGTCTGAGCAAATCAGCTAACCACCTGCCACCCCTAACTAGGGCATTTTACTCACACACAAGCATACACACTCTCATTTGTCTATGCTCTACTATCCAGGGAATGCAGCGTGTTTATTTTATTTACATTCCATGAAAGCAGCACAGAAATGTCATCTTGTATTTAAATTCCCTGCGTGCGGAATACAGAAAGGAAGAAGTAAACAATATGTCTGTGTAATGATGAAGCACACACAGATGCAACAGGTGCGTAGAGCTGGGCACAGAGGGAATTCTTAAAGAAGAGTGCCTTTAAAAAAGCATAATTTTTTTAAATGAAAAAAAAAATAAATGTGACAGCCCCCTGGCCAGAGGGCCTCCTCCCAGCCAGTGGCCCCTAGGCAACTGTAGGACACCTAGTGCTGGATCTTCCAAATTTATATATCTCAGTGTAAAATAGTTTGTGTCTTTGTGTGAAATTGTGTGCATTTACTAGTTTTCATAACTTTGTAAAACATATATAAATGTAACAGTATGTTTACTAGTTGTTCATAGGTGTTTACTAGGCTAATGACCACAAGGGCCTTTTTAAGCCTAGCCATGCATCCCAAATCTCTGACTAGTTCTGATACCCTTGATAAGTGTAAGCATGGGCCTTGGAGAAGAACCGTTAACAGGTTACCTTTGTTCATTAGAGACACAGTTGCCAAACCAGGGATGAATTTCTGGATGTTCATCGTGTTACCCTGCTGCAATCATCACTCTTGGGTTATCCTATCATCAGGCGGTCCCGCAGTCGGCCGGAATTCCAAAGTCCTGGTCCGGCGTCGGTTGCTGTCACCTCCTCCCTGACGGCAGTATGCCAGGGGTATATATATTGCAACCAACGCCATTTTCTTCAGTCTTTCTTGCCGCGTGGTGCCCGAAGCAGAAGCAGTTCGCAAGTGCCGGTCGGCCGACTCCTGAGATTTTCGAATTCAAATTTCAGACCGAAGTCTTCTATAAAGCTAAGTACCCGTTAGAAACTTTTCTTGCCTCAGACCGATGTCAGAAAAAGTTAACAATTGTATTTCTTGTGGGAAGCAAATACCTCATAAGGATTTTCATTCTTATTGCATACCTTGCCTGGGCCCAGACCACAACGTCACTAGTTGTCGTTTTTGTGCTAGGTTTAATAAACGTACTATTAAAAGATGCTTTGATTTCGCACAACACTACTTCAGTAGAAAATTTAATTACATTATGCCGTCGGAGCAACCGACTACCGGCGTGCACAAAAAATGCAAGGATAAGGACAGACAGCCCAGGCCTCAGCTGGTCTGGTCTCCGGTCCTCAGTGAGGCTCCGACGCAGCCCCTGACTGCCGCAGATTTAGAACCCGAGGCCGCTTCGGAACTTTTGACAGAATGTACCAGGCCGACGCAACCATTTTGTTCAGACCCTACCGACGACTTTGCTGATAAAGATGCCGATTCTGCTGAAACGCCTTCGGTTTCTGAAGGCGATTTCAGACCAATGACGCTTACCATTAAAACGTATCCTAAGACGAAGACTCCTATTAAATCTAAAAGGGCTGCACTTCAGTACTCTGTTCAAGGCCCCATGCCTAAGAAACAGATGCTCAAAATGGCTGAAGATTTGATCTCTTTAATCAGGGGTTCCCAGCCTCCTCCTGACAAAAGGCCTAGACAAGAGGAAGATTATGCATCCTCTGAACAAGTGTCCATTTCTTCAGCCTCCTCTGAAGACCAAGATTACTCCTTCTCCCCTTATGAAGATTCTGATGCTGAGGATTCCATTCCCTCAGCTTTTCCTCCTGAAGACTATTCCTTTGGGTAAACTTTACACACTATGAGGGAACATTTCCACTGGGAAGGTCAGGACTACTCTGACTCGAAGAAAAGGCTCAGAGAGTTTCTTTTACTCCCCCAGCACAGACCACTTGCCATCCCACCCATGTTAGACATAGTGGATGATGTTTACTTAGAATCCAGTTTGAACCCAGACTCTCTACCTCCTGCTCTGGCCAAGCCTGACAGATACTACAGAGTGCCTGATTCCCATAAATTTCTATATAAAAGTCCTGTTGTTGACCCAGAGACAATTTCCCAGGGTCCCAAAGGGGCTAAGGCTTCTATGGCTAAAAATCCTGTACCCTCTGAAAGGGATTCCAGAGCATTAGACAGATGGGGGAAAAAGGTTTACACCTCAGCCACCCTAGCTATGAGGGCACTAAATTGCCAATTTCACATGCTTAAGTATCAGCAATTTCTAATCTCTCAGTTAAAGCAAAGAATCACCACTCTCCCTCAACAGTCTGAATTGAAAGAAATGCAGGATCTGTTGCATGCAACTGAACAGGTGGGCAAACGCACCTTACAATGTGGGTTTGATTCTCTGGAGGCCTCCTGCAGAGCAGCTGTCACTGGGTCTGTTATACGTAGACATGCTTGGTTAAAGGAACAAACTCTGCCTGATCATGTTAAAGCAAAGCTTCTGGATGCTCCCTTACAGCAGGATATTCTTTTTGGGGTTAAGGCAGAAGAAGTCTTAAAGAAAATGGAGGATAAGGCAAAATCTATGCAGACAGTCAAAGATTTTCTACAGGTACAGCCCCCTCGCTTCAACAGAAATTGGCCAACAAAAAATTGGTCCTTTCCAGCTACTGACAGACTGCAGAGGGGTAAATACAGATGTCCAAGAGGCAGAGGACAACCACAAGCCCAGTACAAACCTCGACAATGGGGCACTTCAACACAGAAGGGAGGAGAAGACAGGTCCCAACCTTCCAGAAGGCAAACACAATGACTTGCACCTCATCTGGCCAAGCAACACTCTCTTGGCAGCCCCCTTGGGAGGAAAACTCACACTTTTTTCAGACAACTGGCACATTGTCACAAAGGACAAATGGGTCCTAGACATAATTTCACGAGGATACAGATTCCATTTTCACACCTTGCCAATGAAAAGAGGAATGCCAAACCTGCCACAAAATCAATGGGCAGAGGCACAAAAACAAATTACAGCTCTCATGGACATGAGAGCCATTCAACTGGTACCTACTCAAGAGCAAGGCCAAGGATTTTACTCAAGACTCTTTCTAGTTCCCAGAAAGAACAATGCCTGGAGACCAATTCTGGACCTTTCAATTCTAAACACCTTCTTACAAGTACCCAAATTCAAGATGCTAACACTACAGCAGCTTCTTCCCATGTTGGGCAAGAAAGCATGGCTAGTAACGTTGGACCTCAAGGAGGCATACCTGCATGTCCTATTAGACAAAGTTGCAGAAGATACCTCCGTTTCATTGCAGGTTCAACCCTTTACCAATTCTCTGCACTGCCCTTTGGCTTATCTACTGCGCCCAGGGTCTTCACAAAATGCTTGGCACCAGTAATTGCATACTGCAGACAAAGAGGAATTCAAATATACCCATACCTGGACGACTGCCTCATCCAAGCAGAAAGCAAGGACATCCTCTTACAACATCTGGCTTTTGTAAAACATCTTCTAAGTTGCCTGGGGTGCACAGTAAACGAAAAGAAATCAAAACTAGTGCCCTCACAAAATATGACATTCCTGGGTGCCAGCTTGAATACAACGGCTCAGAAGGCTTATCTGACGCCAGACAAACAACTACAACTGACTCATTATTTCAAAACAGTGGCAACAAAGACCCAACTACCTGCAAGACAGATTCTGCAGGCCTTGGGCTTCATGGCATCTTGCATACTACTAATACCATTTGCAAAGTTGCATATGAGGAACTTACAGTGGTACCTAAAAAGCGTATGGTCTCAACACAGCCACAGCTTGGACACAATGATATCTCT
This sequence comes from Protopterus annectens, assembly GCF_019279795.1. Taxonomy (NCBI): domain Eukaryota; kingdom Metazoa; phylum Chordata; order Ceratodontiformes; family Protopteridae; genus Protopterus; species Protopterus annectens. The sequence goes on along the minus strand of NC_056735.1, from coordinate 1,104,155,316 downwards.
CATTCCCTGTCTACAACAGGAGTTTCTATGGTGGTCACAGGCATGTCACCTCAACAAGGGTCAGCCTTTTACCTTGCCCCCAGCCAGGCAAACTATGACAACAGATGCATCGGACTACGCCTGGGGGGCACACATGGCAGGACAGTGCGTTCAAGATGTATGGACTGCAGATCAAAGGAAACTGCACATCAATCAAAAAGAGATGCTAGCTGTACAGAATGCTCTGACAGCCTTCAAGAATCTATTACATCCAGGACAAATTACAATAAGGACGGACAGCACCACAGTAATGTAGTACATAAACAAACAAGGGGGTACACACTCCTACACTCTATGCAGGCAAGCAATGACCTTGTGGAACACAGCTCTGGCTTACCAAGTTCAGTTACAAGCTCAATTCCTGCCAGGAAAAAAGAACACATTGGCAGACGACCTCAGGAGAAACATCATGGATCTCCAAGAGTGGAAACTGGATCCACAAGTATTTGCAATAATAACTCAGAAATGGGGCCTTCCAGACATAGACCTGTTTGCCAGTCGTCAAAACTATCAACTAACAAAATTTTGTGCAAGGACACCGCACCACCAAGCTGGGAAAGTGGACGCACTCTCATTCAGTTGGAAAAACCTGACAGTATATGCCTTCCCTCCATTGCCTGTCCTCAGAAAGGTGCTTTTGAAAGTCAGAAAGTAGAGACCACAACTGATACTCATAGCCCAGACTGGCCACGCCAGCACTGGTACCCACTTTTGAGGAATATGGCCCAGGGCCCACCTCGGATTTTACCACAGATTGCCCATTTGCTCACACAGCAAAACAATCAGATTCTTCACAACCAGCTCAAAACCTTAAATCTGGCTGCATGGCAAATCATCTAAGCATCCAGCCAGCTCCTCTTTCCCAAGCAGTTATGGATGTTATTCTGGAAGCCAGGAGGCCTAGCACCAGGAAGGCCTATTCGGACAAATGGAAAAGGTTTTGTGCCTGGAACCAAGCTAAAGACCAAGACACACTTGCCTCACATGCCTCAGATTCTACAGTACTTAACTGAGATGTTGCACAAAGGACTTTCTTTTTCTTCCATTAAAATCCATGCATCAGCTATTTCAGCCCACTACAACACGGATCCACCCATATTTTCACATCCACTTCTAAGACAGTTCCTCAGAGGGGCAAAAAACATTAGGCCCCCCAGGAGGGCTCCTACACCAACATAGGACCTCAATTTTGTTCTGGAAAAACTTACGCTGCCTCCCTTTGAACCAGCTTTCTCTGCAGATCTACAGTTTCTATCATGGAAGACTGCCCTGCTGCTAGCAATAACTTCAGCTAGAAGAGTCTCAGAGCTGCAGGCACTAATGGCAGTGGAACCTTTCCTCATTTTCAATCAAGACAGAGTTTCTCTACAAACTAATCCTTCCTTCATGCCTAAGGTGGTTTCCAGTGTGGCTTTAAATCAAACCATCCACTTACCTATCTTCTTCCCAAATCCACAGAACAAAGGAGAAAGACTCCTGCATTCCATGGACATTCACAGGCAACTTCGTTACTACTTGGATAAAACTAAGTTTTTCAGAAAATCTGACCAGCTCTTTGTATCCTATGCTACGGCTTCACAAGGAAAGGCTATATCAAAACAAACCATTTCCAAATGGATAGGACATTGCATTCGTTTTTGCTATACCCATCATGGAAAACCAGTTCCTGCTACTATTAGGCCCCACTCGACCAGGGCAACAGCTACATCTACAGCCTTCCTCAGGGGGGGTTCCAACCAAGGAGATTTTGGAAGCTGCAACTTGGAGTGCAGTTCACACTTTTACCAAACACTATCACTTACCACTTTACTCTAAGACTAGAGCTGGCTTTGCCACTGCAGTTCTGCAGGGCCTTCTAGCCTCCAATAACCCTCTATGATTCCTCCACCCATCCTTAGCTTTGGGATTCAACCCAAGAGGGATGACTGCAACAGGGTAACACGATGAACATAGTACAGTTTTGTACCTACCATAAATGTAGATGTTCGAGTGTACACCCTGCTGCAGTCCAGGTTACCCTCCCTCCATCCTCTCTGAACTAACTGGCTAAAATCTGTACAATACCTTCCTGATGTATTTGCTTATAGCTGGAGGGATTTTGTGGTTTTGCAACATTTACTCAATTTGGTACTAATTACTGACCACCTTTTTGGGGGCACCTGACATCTGCACCTGACATCTGGGGCAAGAAAAACTGAAGAAAATGGCGTTGGTTGCAATATATATACCCCTGGCACACTGACGTCAGGGAGGAGGCGACAGCAACCGACGCCGGACCAGGACTTTGGAATTCCGGCCGACTGTGGGACCGCCTGACGACAGGATAACCCAAGAGTGATGACTGCAGCAGGGTGTACACTCGAACATCTCCATTTATGGTAGGTACAAAACTGTACTTTTCCAGTCCAACTGTCCAAGTTGCACTTGAATTGGGTTAAGGAGGAACTCTGCTTTACATGGATGGAGAGCCTGTTCCATAGATGTGGTAGTCTCTGGGATACATACCTATCTCTCCAGCATGTCCTGATTACATCACAGGCAAGGTTTAAGTCTTTGGAACAGGTAATTTTGGTGCCTTTTGTTTTGTGGGTATGCAGGAGGTCCATCAGAGTGGGTTTTCACAATGCCCCTGTATGCCAGCTATAGATCTCCCCCTCAAAAGCCTGTAGGAGACAGAACACAGGGATAGGGCCTTGAGGCAGTCTGCATAGGACATATTACTTATGCCCTCTATTCTTTTAGTGAGGAACCTCTGTGGATGCTCCAATTGTTAGATATGCCTGGTTAGGTGCATCCAAAGGGGGCATTGTACTCAGAGAGGTCTGACGAATACCTAATAGAGTGGAACAGTGACTTCCTTGGACTTGGATGCCATACCTTTGTTTATAAGTTGCACAGCACAGAATTATTTCCTCACCACTGTAGACACATGATGATCAAAGGCTAGATTACTATCTGTGTGTCCCTAAGTCCCTGACTACTGGGTCAACATTAAGAGGTGTGTTTTCAGTATGATAATTAACAGGGATGGATGACTTCCCAAAGGATACTATTGTGCCTTTCTTGGCATTTAGTTTTAGTCCATGGCGCTGACACCAATTGTTTGTCTATATCAGCCTCTGCTGGAGAACATTTGTGTCAGTGGGAGATTCAATGACAGCTTCTAATTTGCAATCATCTGCAAATTTAGTCAGCCAGAAACCACTGACATTGACCTTGACTTCAGAGAAGTAAATGCCAAAGAGGAGCAGTCAAAGGACTGATCCCTGAGGGACTCCACTTGTAATTGCCCTCTTTGTAGAGGTGGACTCCCCAATTCTAACTTCCTGGGTCCTATGAGTTAGTTGGCTGTCCACCGGGTGACATAAAGGATTTGTACCTACCCTCTTGAGTTTGTCAATAATGCCCAATTAGGGTATTGTGGCAAATGCCTTGGCCAGGTGAAGGTGGGCAGTGTGAACGATTTTGACCTCATCCATTGCTTTGGTGACCTTCTCAAAGAACCCCACAAGGTTGAGTAGGCATGATCTGCATGAAACCAAACTGTGATAGGTCCAGTGTCTGGAGGTTTACTATATCTCTATTGATCATCTTCATAATAATTCTTTCCATGGCTTTATATATAAAACTAGTGTGACTTATGAGTCTGTAGTTTCCAGGGTCTGTAGATGGCCCAGCTTTGTGCAGAGGGATGACTGTTGCCTTTCTCCATTCGTGATGCACGAAGGCTGTTTGGAAATAGTAATTCCAGAGGCCCTGATAGGTCATGTTTCATTCTATTTAGAAGGCATCCATGGGATGTTGTTTTGGCCCACTGATGCAGTATTCTTGGTCTTAGAGAGAGCATTAAGTTGTCATAGTTTTGTAGAAGAATCACTATCCGATATAAAATTTTTTTTTTACTAGAGTTCAGAGTGTAGTACAATATTCATCATGCAGTATAAATGCATTTGCTAGTCTATGTAGTCCTACAGTAAGAAGTTTAACAATCTGTTGTCAACCTTATACTGCTCAATTATGCAAGTGTTTTTGAACCTTGACTATTACTATTTTCTTAACCAATGTATTGTATTAACTTATCTGTTTTTATCTGGCTGTAAACCCTGGGCAGTGCCTCAAAATGATCCACATGGATCAGTACTTTACACAGTCAACAAGTACATCAGTATCAGCAGCAATCTACAGTACAGACAGCACTGAAGACTGAAACGAAAATTATGAAACCCGGAGTCACAAATCGCATTTGTATTCTCAGGGCAAGTTAACACTTTTCCACTGGGGGGAATTATATCATCTCTCCACGGTTGGGCGATCCTGGATGTGCGTGTGCATATGTATATATATATATATATATATATATATATATATATATATATATATATATGTATATGGTTCTACCTCACTTTAACGACACGCCGGAACATCGACAGGGAAATCACGAGCCCCAGAAGATCGACAGCGCAGAAGACCGACGCGATGGGACCTAGAAGATCGACAAGCAGAAGACCGACCCGACGGATGAAAGCACCAACGCCGAGGATGCTGACATGGGAAAAGGCTGTGTAAGTATGCGGTAGTGACGGACATTAGGGTGCGAGTAAGGTAAGTGTGGTTAGGGGTGGGTTAAGTGAGTTAGGGTTAGGGAGCGGGTCAGGTAAGTGTGCGGTAGTGATTGTGTTTGGGTTAGGGGTGGGATAAGTGAGTTAGGGTTGGGGAGCGGGTCAGGTAAGTGTGCGGTAGTGATTGTGTTTGGGTTAGGGGCGGGATAAGTGAGTTAGGGTTAGGGAGCGGGCCAGGTAAGTGTGCGGTAGTGACGGACCTTAGGGTTAGGGTTTGGGTTAGGGTTGTAGGTAGTTGTGTATGTGAGGTTTAGTGTGGGTTTGTATGGATTTTGGTGTGCTTGTGTTGTGTATGTGGTTTCTGGACGAGGAATGTGTTTTGGTTGTTGATTGTGGTGTGTGAAGTGTATGAGGTTTCGTGTTTGTGTACCGTCGGTTATTTCGTTGTCGGGCATGTGGGATTTCGTGTTTTTGTACTGTCGGTTATGTGGTGTCGGTGATTGCGTTGTCGGTGTTGTGGTGTTTCGTTTATGTGAGGTAGAACCAATTATATATATATAGAGAGAGAGAGTTAGGTAAGGGGTTGTGGGGGGCACAGCCCCCCACCTATGTGGGTTTCAGCTGGTGCGCTGTGATTTGGTGGTGTTTTGGGCAAGTATTCACTTGTCCTGAGTATATTTGCAAGAGTCGTGTTTTCAGGTTTTGTGATTTTCATCTCGATCTTCTGGTATTCGGTATTGCGACTTTTCGGGATATAAAAGTTGACCCATAGGTAGATTTGTATATATATATATATATATATATATATATATATATATATATATATATGCATATATGTATATGTGTGTGTGTATATATAAAAAAAATATATATATATATATGTGTGTGTGTGTGCGTGTTTGTGTGTGTGTGTATAGATATATATATATATATATATGACAACAAACAAGGAAAACAGGTAGAGTCTTACAAACAATGAAAAATAAAAGGCAGCTGTTGCAAGACAAAAGCAACGCTTGGTAGATGGTAAATCCTTTATAAGCAGAAAACTCCAAATCCAGAAAAAATACAGACAATGTTCATCCAAGATAAAGCAGTGCAAGCAAACACAGCAGTATTAAGTGCTTTCGTTTGGTAGATGACTTCCTCAGAATACAAAAATACTGCAATTAGCACCTGTTTAAATACATTGCTTACCCAATCACAAATAACTGACATAATTTCCCCCATTAACAAGGCTGCATGTACTTAATACAAGCCAAATATAAAACAATAATACATGTAAAAAGTTTAAAACATCCCTAAACAGTGTATATAACTAAATAAAAAACATAGATTTTAATTTCAATAGAGAAGATAAAGAAATTCTATCATTTAACCCAGGAGCATGACAAGCATCAAGCCTAATTTACCATTTGAGTTCTACAAACTCCAAATACTCATTCAAGGGTCCCCCACGAGGTCCCAGATCTACCTGTTGCAATATAAAAAACAGGAAGGAATGGGTAGGTTCACTAACCAAATGTTTATATAGTGCATTCTTTTCATTTTTGTTTCGGATATCATATAAATGTTGATAAATCCTTAACCTTAGGGCATTCTTAGTTTTACCTACATAGAAACTTGCACAGAATCTACACAAGGCCAAATACACACCCCCTTTAGTGTAACAGTACATCCTTTTTGATCTGGAAATGTATCCAAAATTTTTGAGCTTGATTTTTTTCTCTATCCATAACATAAGGGCATTGGGCACACCTCCCACACTTAAAAGTACCACCATTGTGGGTGTCAAATTTTTGCTTTTCAAACCATCCTTTAAGGGAAGTGTCTCTTTTGTAAACCACTTGCGGTTCAATACCAAATTTCCCTGATAATTCAGGGTCAACATAAAATATTTTCCAATATTTGGAAATAATGTTTTTAATGTCATAAAAATTGGATGTGTAAGTAAGAGTAAGCACCCGTCCAAAATTTAAAGGTTTACAGTCATTATGACTTTTGTTGGACACCTGCCCTAGTAGTGCAAGAAAATGACCATTCATTCTTTTAGTCTTAACTTCATTAAAAATATCTATGACAAAGGTTTCAGGGTACCCCCTCTTACAAAACATGTTTTTTAATATATCACATTCACTAAGAAAATCTGCAAAGTCAGACACCATTCTGGCCAGTCTTACATATTGGCCCTTAACTAGGGCTTTTTTCTGGTGCAATGGGTGTGCGCTTGTATAATGCAATAGTGAATTTGAATAGGTAGGTTTCCTATATAGTTGTGAAACAAAACAATTGTGTTCAAAGTCTTTCTTGATGGTAACATCTAAGTAATTAATCAGTTCTACATTGCTATTCATAGTAAACTTAAGAAAACTTGTAGTTCCATTAATATAGGTGAAGAACCTCTTCAGGTCGTCCTCACTATCTTTCCAGAACAGGACTATATCATCTAGGTATCGCCCATACAATACCCATGAAGTCCTAAATTCTGAGTTGGTAACAAACAGGTCCTCCCATTGTGCCAAGACAATGTTGGCAAACACTGGAGCACAGCACGCACCCATTGCAACACCCTGTTTTTGCTTAAAAAGATGCCCTTCCAAGGTCACAAAATTATTCTCTAATATTATTTCCATACATGTTCATAAAGTCAGAATGGTGTTATGATTAAGTGTTGAATTGGCACATAAATAGTCATAATACCATTCAAGGCCAATTTGATGTGGAATAACTGAAAAGAGATTGAAAACATCAATAGTGACTAATATGTTACTATCAAAAAACATGTCCTGTTTAACTTTAGTAAGAAAGTCCCATGAGTCCCTAATCACAAGACTACGTGAATCTAGAATGTTTTTCATCATATTGTCAGTGAACTTAGCAATACTATAAGTTTTTGAGGCTTTTGCGTCCACAATTGGTCTTAATGGTGGGTTTTCTAAGGATTTGTGAATTTTTGGTATGCCAAAAATTGTGGGTATTTTTGGATGGCTTATAAGCATATAATTATAGGTTTCTAAGGTAATTTGCCCATTTAATAATAGCTGTTCCAATTCCAGGTCAATATTACGATATGCTATATTAATCTCATTTCTTGACACCTCAAGATAGACATCACTATACAAAAGTTCCATCGTCTTGCTATTATAATCAACCACATTCATAATTACCATGCCCCCACCTTTATCAGGTTTCATTATTCTTATGTCACGATGCTCTAAAATTTCACTTAGAAGTTTTCTCTCATCGCAGTCCAAGTTAGCTTGACCAGGTTTTTTATACTTGTTCACTAATAAGTTCCTGATATCAGCTTCACATAGATTCTCAAACAGCTGTACTAAGGGGTGTGATGGGGGTAAAAAACTAGGCCTCTGTGTATCCAAATGGCCAGTACTAGTATTATCGTGAAAATGTAAGGCCAAATTAAGTTTTCTTGTAAATAATTTAAGTTGTAAAATAGTCAGTAAGCGTCCCTTCCTTAATAGGAGCAAAATTAAAGCCCTTTGATAATAACTCGGCCCACCTGGTGTCAACTCTGACCTAGCTGTAGTTATAAATGTTAAAATCACAGTTATTGTTGCTAATAACATTAAGTACCAGGCCACTATTATTATCGTTGTCAAAATTGTTGTCCGGGTTTATCTCCTGTATGAACCCCATCTCCCCCTCCAGTAACCCATCCCAGGGTTGTTGCCATTCCTGTAGTAATCCTGCCTCCCCTGTCTCTGGTTCTGTAACCTTTCCGACCTCCGTAAAGGAGGTTGCTCTAAAGGGGAAACATTTCCACTATTGCTTTGTGCATGCTCTTCAATTTCATTATCCTCAGTACAAGAGATGTTATTAACAGAAAAACTTTGTTGTCCCCTCGGTGGATCTGGATATGCTCTACCATTCTCATAATCCACCTTATCCCTTAATAATTTCCTTTCCTTCCTAGTCTTTAATTCAGTTAGTTCAGTTTCAACATGATTAAACACAGCATTAAAGTTATTACGTTTCATTTCAAACAAGTCATTTTTAATGGTTAAATCTAAAGTATTAATCTCCCTTAACAATGACATTTTACGGTTGTTATCAGATATCAAAATGTGAAGCAATTCACACCCTTGCCTGTTAAAAAATTGTAAGAGTTCTTTATGAAGGTGTGAGTCCTTTTCCAGTCCAGTGGGAAATTTCCATGAACGGAGCCCCTTAGGCACCTGCTCTCTTTTAGTACACTCAGTTAAATATTCATTTTCCAGTTGCAATTTTTTATATTTCAGAAGTAGCCCTCTAAAACTGGAAATTTGTTGATCCAATGTACCTGGGTTAACATGATTATTACTAGAGTTAGAAACTCGATTAAAACCAGTTTCGGTTTTAAGCCATTGCTCAACCGACATTACATTAAAAGTCACTTCCTGCCTATCGACAGAAACGTTCTGAGCCCCTGTGTTACAGCTAAAACCATTGGTGTTACCACGAACTAAGTCAGCTTCCTGGTTGCTGTGAAAGCCTGTTCTTTGGGCTGGTGTAATAAGCAAATCACTAGTCTCAGAGCCCTGTGAATTAGTAATGTCATTCGACCCTAAGGTGCTAATTGCAGTATTTTTGTATTCTGAGGAAGTCATCTACCAGACGAAAGCACTTAATACTGCTGTGTTTGCTTGCACTGCTTTATCTTGGATGAACATTGTCTGTATTTTTTCTGGATTTGGAGTTTTCTGCTTATAAAGGATTTACCATCTACCAAGCGTCGCTTTTATCTTGCAACAGCTGTCTTTTATTTTTCATATATATATATATATATATATATATATATATATATATATATATAAAACCAACAAATGACCAGTGCAATGACTGTTTTGTCTTTTTTATTTATATATATATATATATATATATATATATATATATAAAAAATCTCTCTCTCTCTCTCTCTATATATATATATATATATATATATATATGTGTGTGTGTGTGTGTGTGTGTGTGTGTGTGTGTGTGTGTGTGAAACACACATATGGGTTTCTATCCCATCATTGAAGTTTCAAAACTTTGAAATTCATATGGTTGGGACCATATGTTCAAAGTTTGGAAACTTTGAACGTTTTGAATGGAGATCATGGTACAGTCCAGATAGGGAATTTTGCCCATCTGATGTTCTAAATCTTTATTCATTCCTTACTGTTAGGACTTCGGTTCCATCCTCGGAAGTGACACGGCCATTACCAAGCTCGCGCCATCCAAAAACTCTCAGCTAAGACCTGCCTACAATACCCCTCTCATAGTCTCTTCAGATCTTGTTTGCCACATTCCTCGTCAGACATGCCAAGCCTTCTCTCTCAAGCTAAATGGAGCATTTTTTGTGATTATCTATATCATTTCCTTACTTTAGTCAGTTTTCCCTAAATATCATCTTTTCATCTGTAATGATATACCTTTTAATAAATACTAAAGATCTACCTTCAGTAGCTCTTTTCTACCATCATTGGTACTGTCCCTCTCCTCTACCTTTGGTAGGCCCATTCCTACCACTTTGTGGTATTTCTTAGTATCATTGTTTGTAATCCTACCTTTTCTATCTGTTTAAAAAAAAAAAAAAAACCCTCCTTTTTAACCTTGCTGCTGCTGTTTTGGTGGTTAACTTGTAGTTTAGGACTGTAGTGTAGTTTCCAAGACGTCTGATAAAGTAAAATGAGGGTTTAAACAGTGTGATAAGTGTAGGCGTAAGATGCCCAACTCAGACTGTCATGCCCGGTGCATTTATTGTTTGGGTGTTGACCACATCAATGCATCGTGTGATATTTGCTCCAGCTTCAGCAACCGTACATTGGCTGAGCATAATAGCAAGCTGATTCTGAAGGGCATGATGAAAACTCCCTTCTCGGAGGCTGTTTCTGGAACTGAGATCTCACACCCTCCTAAAACGTAAGAAACTTAAAGAAAAATGGAGTCACTTGGTTCCGACATCTCCATCCTCCTCGGAACCGAGTCTACACTGGGCTTCTCCAGTGCCTTCGGCGCAGACTACTTCGGCACATGCTCCAATTTCTGAATAGTAGACTCAAGAAGTTCTTGGAAGGACAGGTTCAAATATGTAAGGACTCTTGGCACTTTCTTAGTTTGTTCATTTCCATTGAATATGAAGAAGAGGTCCTATTTTTAATGGTTGACGTTAAGGACCTCTTTTCAGTTATACCTCATGAGGAAGGTATTCAGGAAATTGAACATTTTTTGTTTGAACAGGGGCTGCCACAGGGTGAAATCAAGTTACATGTAGACCTGTTTGGGATAGTACTCAAAAATATTTTTTTAATGTTTAACAACTACTACTATATTCAGAAAGTGGGTGTGGTGATGGGTTCACCTTGTGGCACTATCTTTACCAATTTGGTAATGGTAGGCTGGGAGAAGAGGTACATTTTGGATGGTGTATATGCCAGGAATATTGTATTATATTTGCTTTACCTGGATGACTTATTCATCTTACGGAATGGTAGCCAACAAAGGGCAGATGAATTCCTGGTTTATATTAATACTAATACACATTTTTTGCAATTTACCCACATGATTGGAGAGCAAGAAATTAATTATTTGGATGTTAACCTCAGTAAGGACACAGAGAATGGGAGATTTATTGCTAGAATGCATAGAAAAACCCACTTACTCTAATTCCTTTTTACATTTTACAAGCTCCCACCCTATGTCTAATAAGAAGGTGGTTGTAAAAGGGTAATTTGTCTGGGCCGCCAGGATGGTGAGCAAGGATGCTGATTTTGTTGAGGAATGTAGGCATTTAATAGAAATGTTTATGAGTAGGGGTTACACAAAATTAATATTACAGGAGCTTTTTACAGAGGTTGAACACATACATGAGAAATAATGGCCATTTTAGACCAATCTTGCACCAAGAAGGTTCCTTAGGTCCTTCTTTAAGAAGTGGTAGCAATAAGGATATTGATTATACAGCTTTCACCAGCACATTTAATACACAGTTCTATGAGATACAAGCAATTATTATAAAAAAATATAGAATTATTGAAGAGGAAGTATCCATAAGGCATACATTTAGAGAAAAGGTTAAAACAGTAGCAAGAAGAGGTAAAAAACTAAAAACACTTATTGAAACTGGTAGCCGACCTGAAATACAAGGACAAGGAAAGTAAAAACGTGGGATGTGCAGTTTCTGTAAATTTATGTATCAAGGACACGTCTGTTGAAATCAATGGTAAACAGTGTCAAATAAATTGTAGGTTGAATTGTAATTCAAAGGCAGTGTTTTATATGGCTAGGTGTAATCAATGCCCTGCTTATTACACAGGAAAAACTACTAGAGCCCTAGAAGATAGAGTATACGAGCATTTATATGCTATAAGGAAGTCCAATTTAACTAATGCCTTTGCTAAGCATGGACAAATGTATAATGGTCATAGTTTTGAATTTTGTGGTATACAACAAGTAAATGAGGAACTTTAGAGGAGGCCCATGGATGCTGCATTTAGAAAAGGCTGAGTTAATGTGGCAGCTATCCCTGTACTCCTATGTCTGGTCTGGACTCAATGATTATTGTGCAATCAATAGCATATTAAAACTGAAAGCCCTGCTTAGATAGAAAAAGGAATTTACCCTTGTTTATGCATCTGTTCTTATGTTGATTCTGCAGGTTGGCTCTCTGATGTTTTTATGATGCGCAACAAATTTTAGCAATAATATGTCTTTCTTAATAGTTTTTAATGAAAGTAAAACAACTAATTTAGTAGTAGTGGTTTTAGGGATGTCATGTAACCTTAAATGTTGTTGAGAATTTTTAATTTATGACATTATTTCCTTTGTGGAATAACTATTTAAGCAAATGTAGACTTGTGTTAAATGTTGCCAGTTTATATATTACATATAATAGAAAATTAAATTATCTACACAGTATGTTGTTATTTTGTATTACTTGCTACCTGAAATTTTGCTTTACTTGCCATTCAGGCAAAACTTCAGTTGGAATGCATTTTCGATCTCAAGTCATGTTTACAATATGTAGGAAAGAGCATTAGCTTGAAAACTTTGAGGGTGTCTTTTTATAATTACAGACAGTAGAAATAGCATGCTCTATATACTTAATTGCATTATTAAATTATACATCTAACCTCCCAGCTCTCAGTTACAAACATTAGCTCTGTGAGGCCATCAGTGCCAGGGTATTTCCCTGCCAGTGTGAAGCACTGTATCTCAGACATACTGCTAAATGTGTTCATCCTAGCCTCTCAAATGGTTTCATGCCAGATGTATAGAGGAGAGCACTGGCTGTCCTTCATAAAGGTGCCTCTACCACTAATGCTAGCAGCTGTAAATTAATAAACTTGACTACACTTGTCTGAAAGACTGTGAAACATAACCCTATAGACTTCATAAACAAAGATCTTGGCAACCTAAAAATCTCTGAGCCCTAATCAGTTTAGGTTTGTGAATTGCCAATCTACCTGACTAAGCCAGTGAGCTTCTTTTAAAAAAATCACTAAGGCTTTAGATAAGGACAAAACCCTACAAACAACACACATTGATCTGTCCAAAGCCTGTGATAGTATCCCACACTCAGTCATATTGACAGACTAAAGTAAATCTGTTACCTGCTGTAGAACTAACTAGTGCCCAGACAAAGTCCATTGACTCAAGACTGGCGGCAATGTCTCCACCAAAATACTTTTTTATCCATGGAGTCTCACAGGACTTTGTGCGCTGACTCAGCTTCTGTTTATCCGAAATCCAAGCTAATGTCATGGGTTATTGGCTTATCCGCTTCACAGATCATGGCAAACTTAAATTATCATAAACTCTCTAGTGGACCCACAAATGATTCAAGATGGTCTGTTATGTATAAACACATCACGCCAGGACTATGGGAAAAGAGTAATGCAAAAAGTGCAATATTGTGTCATTTGGAAATTTAGGCACCCTCATACCTGCCACATAGAAGGTAACCCCTCAAAGTCAGTGCAGTTAATAGATACCTGGGGACGTTTGTATGCAGTGAATTCTCCTGCAACCACCATGTCTTTATGGCTGTTAGAAAATCCTTCAATCTACCCAAACAGATTACCAAGGATCCATCTTCAAGGTAAATTTATATTATTTTTTTCTCTTTTCTCCTGCCTTATTAGACAGTAAATAAATAAATAAAATGCTGCTTTGAACATGTACCTGACCCAAATACATGATCCAACTTGAAAGATCAGTGTTTCCTCACTAACAGAATCAAGGGCCTATATTTTATGTCCTGTGCATCTGTTTTCTGTCTCATAAAAACTCCTGTTGGTGCTCTCTGCTTAACTTACAAGGCCTTGAATTACCCTGTCCTTTGTGACCTTCTAAATATTCACAAAACAAGCACCAATACAAATACCCACACTGAATGTAGTCAATTCTGTACTTTTTTCCAAGATAAATAACAGGCTTGGTGAACTGTATAACACATGGAATATAACATAACTGTAATTTACTTCAAAATTCACTTTATAATATAATATAATACAATATAATGTAATATAATATAATGAAGACTATGAGGACATTACTCTGCAAATTTAAACAAATTTGGCAAATACCACAACAAGTCTAAGCTAGAACTTGGATGTAAGGAACCCAACTCCTAACACTTGGCCATCAAGCCCCTAGTGGTAATAGCTGTACAAGTCACTGGATTCCCTTGGGGTGAGAGTTGTGCTACAGGAGTGATGCTGTCATCAGAAAGTTTTAGAACTTAGCCATACTCTTGTCCTACTTATTCTCCCACTAAAAAATTCACTTACACCAACATCATCTCCAAAGGTGACATGACATGTAGCTTCACAAAGGAGTTCTATGCCTATTTTTGGTAAATGTATAGTGCTGGCATTTCCAGCCAGCGCAAAATATAATCTGTAATTCACAAACTAATCACTTTGATGGTCCTGCAACATAAACTTTACAATAAGAGAAAAATATTCCTTAAATTATACAGCAGAATCAACCCTAACAATCTTTGGGGTGACAAATGCCATGTTTCATCAGCCTCACATCCTTAATTGAAGGATATTATGTGATCCTATCTCGCCTACATTCTGTACTGATGGGTTCGGAGCCGATCCTCGGCTCCGACTCGGCACGCTATACTATAGAGCGAAGTCTCTAATTGGCTGAGCTATTCTACATCCCAGGATGCACCACTACTGCTTCCCCAGATCTTGTTTGTCCGCACACATGCACACCCACATAGACTGTTGATATAACATTGCCAGGTTTTTTGTGGAAAGTTTGTGTGGATTTTGTTAACGTTAGGTTCCCGCTTTATTTAGTAGGGGTTTCCTCGCGCTCTACTTAGGGCTGTGTTACACCTCTTGTGTCGCTTAATATTTGTGTAGTAATAGTTTCTTTAACGTCTAGGTCCCTTTTTAGTTAGAGGGACCTTGCCCTCGCACTCTGCCAGAGCTGTGTAATAGTTTCTGCCTGTGGGCCTATCCTGTTTAAATTAGAGGGATTTGGTATCTGTGGTAGATTTTTGTCCTAGTTGTTTTTGGTAGTGTGTCTTTGTAGTGAATTGGCCCAGACGGTTAGCTCTCAGCTGGCTACCTTATCATCATTATCAAACTCGTCCATGAGGCTCATTTCGTATGCAGCCGAAGGAGCGAGTAGAGCGGCGGGAACAGGTGTTGCTCTACGGAGACAAGCCTGGCTCCGCCTGTGTCACTTTGCGGAGGCCTTCAAGTCTTTCTTTGCCGACGCTCCCTTTGATGGGTCCTCTTTGTTTGGACCCAAGGTAAAGGACACCATGACCCGCTGTGAACAAGAGGGTAAGACTTTGACTGCCGTAGGGGCACGCTTTTCCACTCCCTTCCGGCCTTATCCCAAGGCTAGAAGAGGGGGGAAAATGTGGTTCCGTAAATCTCAAAAGACTTACCCCTCACAGCAGGATGATTCCCCTTCTAGAGGCAGAGGAGGGGGAAATTTTTCAGGAAGACGCCGTCCCAGAGGCGGCAGAGGCCCCCGCAACACTGGAGACCGCGAGTCCTTTCGTGGCTCCTCAACCTTCCAGCATCCCTGAAGGATTGCCCGACTGCGCCGCTCCGAAGCCAGTCGGGGGTCGTTTTTCGAGGCACCTAAAGGCCTGGGAGAATATCACTCAGGACCGATGGGTGCTCCGGATCATTGCCGGAGGTTACATCATCCCTTTTTCTCAGCCTCCTCCACCATCCCGGAAAATCCCGGACCCACCACCCAGTCAACGGGATCTCGCAGCCATCGAAATTTCAAAGCTGCTTCAAAAAGGAGTCATCCAACCGGTCCCCGAAGACCAGACCGGATTAGGGACTTACTCAAGATTCTTTTTGGTGCCAAAAAAGACCGGGGACATGAGGCCCATCTTGGATCTCAGCAAACTCAACCGTTCTGTCAAGAAGTCCAAGTTCCAGATGGTCACCTAACAATCCATTCTCCCGCTGCTGGAGGACGGTGTTTGGATGTGCTCCATAGATCTCAAGGACGCCTATTATCATATCCTGATAGATCAGGCGTCCAGGAGACACTTGCGCTTCAGCCTGGGAGACAGTCATTTCCAGTTCCGTGCACTGCCCTTTGGTCTCACCACAGCCCCCAGGGTGTTCACCAAATGTTTGGCGGTGGTGACTGCTCACCTGAGAAGTCTAGGATTCCAGGTGTTTCCATACCTAGATGACTGGCTCCTAACTGCCACCTCCAGGCGTCTACTCTTACAGAACCTAGCAGCCACTATATCTCTAGGCAACTCCCTAGGAATCACCTTCAATTGGGAAAAGTCTGTGTTGCTGCCATCTCAGCGCATACAGTTTATCGGAGTAGAGATAGACTCAAAGCAAATGCGGGTCTATCTTCCTACAGAGAGGATAGAAATATTACAGTCTCAAGTTCGAGCAGTGCTCCTCAAACGCCGAGCCCCAGCCAGGATGGTCCTACAACTGTTGGGTTCCATGTCGGCTACCGTTCTCCTAGTTCCCTTAGCAAGATTGCATATGAGAATTCTCCAGTGGCTCCTGTCAGTCCAGTGGTCTTATCAGGATATCTCTCTCAGTCACCTCATTCTGATCACGGAGCCGTGCAAACAGGACCTCCGTTGGTGGCTTCTTTCCTCCAACCTGGATCAGGTCGACCCTTCGTTCCCCCACCTCCAGTGGCCACTTTGACTACGGACGCCTCCCAGACGGGGTGGGGGGGACATTACCTGGGCAGGTCAGTCCAAGGCAAGTGGCACCCTGATGAGAGTTCCCTCCATATCAACATACTGGAATTGAGGGCGGTGCTTCTATCGCTACAAGCACTACACAGTTACCTCCCCCAGGGCATGATTGCCATTCAGTCTGACAACATGTCAGTAGTCTGGTACCTGAACAAGCAGGGAGGGACCAGGTCCTACCCCCTTTGCAGAGAGGCCATGAAAGTATGGGATTGGGCGATTGCAACCAACCGTTTCTTGGTAGCAACACACATTCCGGGGAGATCCAATGTGATAGCCGACAGACTGAGCAGAACTATTCTCTCCCCGCACGAGTGGTCTCTGAATGACAGAGTGGCAACTCAGATTTTCAGAAGATGGGGAAATCCTTGTTGCGACCTCTTTGCAACTCCTCTCAACACGAAATGTCAACAGTTCTTCTCTCTCACACCAGTTCCGGGGGAGTTTCCCAAGGACGCCCTAGTCCAAGCTTGGCCCACCGGCCTACTGTACGCCTTTCCACCGGTTCCCCTTCTTCCCAGGGTGATCCAGAAGGCGATTCAATTGCAGCGCAAGATGATTTTAGTTGCCCCATACTGGCCTCGTCAAGTCTGGCTGCCCTTTCTTTGGAAATATGCACTGGACGGTCCATGGTTCCTGGACCAGATTCCAGACCTCTTGATCCACCAGTCGGGACAGCGTCATCAGTCCCTTCACTCGTTGAGGTTAACAGCTTGGCTCCTCCACTTCCGACCATAGTCAGGAACCATGTTTTGGACTTGGAAGTCATACATATCTTGTCCTCGGCCCACAAGACTTAGACTAAAAAAATGTATAACAGCAAATGGAAGAGATTCGCTATTTGGGCCCAACTCCGGGGATTAGATCCCATTGCTGCCCCGGTGTCAGAAGTTTTGAAGTTTTTAGCTTCTTTATTCAATCTAGGTTCTTCGGTCTCTACCATCAAGGTTCAATTGGCAGCTATTTCTAATTTTCATGAAAGTATAGACCCACCTTTGATGAGCAATAAGTTGTGTAAAGCCTTCATGAAAGGTGCTGGGCTGCTACGACCTCCGGTTTCTCATCCCGCTCCACCGTGGGATCTTAATTTCATATTAGGTGCTTTGACCTCTTCCCCCTTCGAACCGGCAGCAACTTGCGACTTGAAATTTCTTTCTTGGAAGACTGCTTTTTTGGTGGCAATTACATCAGCCAGAAGAGTTTCGGAACTACAAGCCCTATGTGTCAAACCACCTTACCTGGTTTTTCACAAGGATAGAGTATCCCTCAGGCCTAATCCATCCTTTGTTCCCAAAGTTTGTTCTAGTTTTTGTCTTCAACAGTCATTGGAACTTCCAGTTTTCTTCCCAAACTACTCGGACAGAGCGGAATACATCTTCCACTCATTGGATGTTCACAGGCAATTGCGTTTCTATTTAGATAGGACGCACCAAACACGGAAAACAGATCAGTTGTTTGTGTCCTTTTCGGACAATAAATTGGGCAAAGCCGTCACGAAGGTCACCATTGCCAAATGGATCAGAGACTGTATCAGTCATACTTACCTTCTTTCTAATAGAGAGCTTACAACCACTGTGAAAGCTCATTCTACAAGGGCTATGGCTACTTCGAAAGCCTTTCATTCCAAGCTTGCCATTAGTGACATTTGTGCTGCGGCTACCTGGTCTTCTCCTCACACCTTCATTTCTCATTACAAATTGGACGTGGCATCTCGGGGGCGAGCTTCCTTCGGTTCCACAGTTCTCAGGAGTGTTTTCCAGTGAGCCACCCAGGAATCAGGTGCTAGGGACGCTGTCCATTCAGTACAGAATGTAGGCGAGATAGGATCACATAACATCTTTTAGTTATGTACTTACCATAACTTTAGATGTTTGGGATCCATCTTGCCTACATTCCTAATAACCCACCCTCCTTCCCCCTGCCTTGGAGATCAGAAGAGACCGGACGGTTCAGTTTAGCCGTTTCATCTTGAAACACCTGGCAATGTTATATCAACAGTCTATGTGGGTGTGCATGTGTGTGGACAAACAAGATCTGGGGAAGCAGTAGTGGTGCATCCTGGGATGTAGAATAGCTCAGCCAATTAGAGACTTCGCTGTATAGTATAGA